>NC_133362.1:71282136-71404636 GCF_049309525.1 Garra rufa
GACTTACATTGTCTGACTATAACACTGTTGCCTGATTTTGCTCTATTTCGTCGTCAAAAGTGGTCTGAAACAAGTCACAACTGAGCCGCTGCGCATCTCCATTCAAACACAGCGGTGTTTCGTTTATGAATGAACGTGCGTTTTTAAACGAATCTAGTGAAATGATTCAATTTCCAGTTCATTAAGAGTCACTTGCTTTATTCCCGAATGAACCATCCATTCGAACGAATCAAATGAATAATATGATTCAGTAATTAAATCAGTCTCTTGCCTCCACCTGCTGGCAGATATCTGTATTCAAAATTGTATAACATGAATTTATGAATTTGATTGCACTCATGGCACCTCTGAGCCTAATTAAACATATGAAAAGGTAAAAACAAAGGTAAAAAAAATCTTGGACGACCACCGTAAAAACAAAACTTTTAACATAAATTCTGCTTAATAACACTCTATTTACTAATATTGTTTAATTTTCTTCTTTGCAACAACATTCCTTTAATAGGAGTACTCCATTTATAGGCTATAGTTAACTGCTGATCTGGGACCATCAACCTGGACATACTGTTGTGCATAAATTTAGTTACATCACAATTATAATTTTTTAAAATTGTCAACTGTATTTAAGGAAATATACAGTTATATTTGGCTTTTGACACATTATTTAAAATGTGGCTAAAAAATAACTATTAACTTTTTTTTTTTTTTTTTGGTTGGTTGGGCCAGTGAAAATTTTGTCAGGGCAAGTAAAAATCTGAACCACTGGCCCGATTGGGCCAGTAGAAAACCCTGGATAATGCTCGTTGGAAAAGCAAACTGCATGTCTAGTATTTAACATATCGCATATATATTAGTTTTGCACACAATATCTATTTTGTACACGCTTGTACAAAAACAGCTATAAAAAGCTGACCCCCCCGATTGTCAAGGTATAATTCGCACACTGCCGCAGAAGTCAAATGGATTTAATTTTTTAGCTATGAGGAAATGCAAGTTTAGCGATACTGGGCTTGGAAAAACTGAATATAGGGCTTGCCGCTTGGCTAAGGCCAGTTGCTAACAACTGTAGATTTTTTTCTCCCTCTGTGGAAGTTACTGCGTCTTCAGACAGAATCGCAGTATTTATATAACATTTCTAATATATATATTTATAAATCAATAAATGTATTTAAAACATTAATCTCACTTTTAATTTTGCAGTGTAAATTATGTAATCTCACTGCTAACAGACATTTAGAATTTATTGATAAATTCATAAAATAAATTTCAAAGGTACGCATACATTTCAAAAGTAAAAAAAAATCGCTTCAGAATTTTTTTTTTTACATCAGATATTTCTAGTGGTACTTTTATGGGGATATTTTGTGTGGAATAGTATCTGCTGATATGGAAAATTCACTGTATATCGTAGTAATAAATTTAATTTATGACAGCCATGAAATTTTGTTTACTTTTTACATTAAACACATTAAGTATCACATATGCATGTAATATAATATCTATTTCCATTACAGGTTTAGGTCTTAAATTTCATATAAGGTGGTATTAAAAAGGTCTTAAAAAGTCTTAAATTTCACTTGTTCATATCTGCAGAAACCCTGTATAAACAAAAATATATAGATTTGATCTAAACAAAAATTCTTATTTAAGAAATATGTATTAGAATTTATTTGTTTTAATCAATCAAACAGATATAGATTGAATTAAACAATTATTTCTTTTTAAAAATACAAATAAATATAAATTATTAGTTTGAAATAAAAAGACTAAAAATTATTATTTTAATAATAAAAGGAGGATAACTTAATATTTAATCTTATACTAAATCAATAAAAAAAAAGACATCAATAATTTTCATTACATCAATATTTATTAACAGCTTACACATTACTTCCACAAATCAACAATTTCAGTACTTAAATTTCAGATTTTTAACTTTGTAGAGCTGGGGATGCTGAATTAAACTATTGTAGACTTGGTCATAGAGCCTCTTGACTTTATTGGTCATGCATTTTGGGTCCAGCTCCATGATGACTTTCTTTGGGTACAGCTTGTGCATCTCTGATGATGAAGACTGCCATGATTTACTGTTGGAGAATCTGTTCAGCCCTTCTGTGATACCTGGAAAAGAATTTAGGAAGGAGAAAAAAAAAAAAGAATCAAGAACTGATACAGCTTGAGTCCCCCCCAGAATAACCTCTTAATCTAAAGAGAACCCTGGGTATTAGGACTTGTATGGCTTAATATGGTGTAAAAAAAGTATCCTTCTGAAATATGTAGTATAAAACCCATAAAATACTTGCATTATTTAAAAATCCACATCGTTATATTTTGTGTGGCATTACTCGGAACACAAATTAAGATATTTTTCAGCTCTCTGGCCCCCCATAGACAGCTATGTAATTAACAAAATTAAGAAACATATCAAGAATATTGATAAAATAATCAATTTACAGTAATTTTACAAAGCTACTAGAATACTTTTTGTACGCAAAGACAATTAAAATAATGATTTTATCCAACAATTCATCTCTTCCGCATCACCCTAGCACCATTTTGGAGAGTATCCACTGACCACAAAGAGTTTACGCTGTTTTGTATCAGCCGAATCACACAGATACGCTTTTTACATTTAAGTTTTGTTTGAAAGAAAACAATGTATCTGTGTGTTGCGGCTGATTAATAGCTCATTTAGAGAACCTTTTCATGATATGCTAATTTTTTGAGATAGGAATTTTGGGCTTTCATGAGCTGTATGCCCAAAATCATCAATATTAAAACAATAAAAGGCTTGAACTACTTCAGTTGTGTTTAATGAATCTAAAATATATGAAAGTCTAATGTTTATCAGTACATTACAGAAAATAATGAACTTTATCACAATATGCTAATTTTTGGAAAAGGACCTGTATACCAGGCGCAGTGCAAATCAGCATAGTGACAAATAAAGAATAAAGAATGTCTGTACATTTGACAACACTAGTTCAGACGTATATCTAAGATCATGGCTAATTTTGAAGTGGACAGCCTTAGCTAGCATTTTTACATCTGTAAGGTAATCCTGCCTTACCAGGAAATCCTTCAAGAGGTCCTCCACTGCTTCTCCCATGTTAAGGTTGAGACATTTAAGTGCAATCTCCCTCTTTGTATTGGTGCCAGTATCCTGCATCAAGATAGTAAAAATTAACACTGGCCTTCACATTTTTTTTTTCATAACAGTGCAAAAGCGACTCCAAATACTCAATTTTGGTCATACACATATGTGTTATACATTATTCAAACTATATACCTTTTTTGTTTCCACCCAAGAACTCCAATATCCTGCATAAGAGTGAGATAAGTGAGAGAGTACAAGACAGAGAGAAAAAGATTATATTTAAATCAACACACATTAATCCATTTTAACAGTCTCACAATACAGCGTAAGATTTATATTACTATATCATAAAGTGCTGTGTGTATTATCATCATCTTGATCATTTTGATCAGATCAAAGCAGACCTGTCACACCATTCAGCCCATATTACCCTCTAACGTTACCGGTCTCACAGCAGGTGCTGATGAACATTACACAATGGAGAAAGTTGACGTTTAATTATCAAAGTCAAGTAAACACTTTCATTAAAGAACATTTAAATTAACCAAATCTTAAATTATTTATTATGACTTTAACAGTTTTAATTGAATAATTTAAAGATTTGTGGGAATGTATTGCATTAAACAATTATGCCTACAGATACAGGTGCAAACAAGCTCAGATGTATCCCAAAGAAACCATTCTCTGTTCAGTGTAACGTTACTGGTGAACGAACCGAAAACTATTGCAACCGACTCACAAACGAGAACCACTCTAGTTGGGCACGCTGCACATAATGCAACTTATGTGTGTGTTAGAGAGCGGGTCTAACGCTTTACATAAAGCCATAAAACCGTCTAGATTGGTTCTCCTTACTGACTCAGAGCGAGAACTTTTTCTAAACTATGCGTAAATTGTCCGCCATTACACATGTGGTCTCCCGGCGCCATTACTACTGCAGTAAAAGGCAATACATTTTCATATTAGCCTAACGGTAGTGTTTTGACACTTACTAACAGACAACGTTAAAACATTAAGCATTTACATCCATTATCAGCTGAATATTTGATTTGGAAGTATTTTACTAACCTTCAAAACCGTATAAATGAGTGACTGGTGCGTCGTCGGCAATCCACTGACCGTTGGCTTGTGCATTCTGGTGATGACGGTGGAGCTTTGTGTTTAAAGCGCATGCGCATGTCTAACCTAAAAATTGTACATTCGTCAAAACAAAAATTTCTTAATTGAGTTTATAATGAGAAATATTTAGATTGAGCAATGTTTTAAACTAAAAAAATATAACTTGAAAAATAAAACAAATAATTATAAACTGAATTGAAAGACAAATTATTAATTGATTGAGGAACTGCTTGAAAAACTTTTTTCAGTGTGGAAAGCTACGAAGTGGAAGTCTTTCCTCTTGTATTATTCCCTTTTTGTTCTCATGGGTGTACTACCTACAAAATTCTATCAACACTGGTGTCTTCTCTGCTTTTCTCTTCACATTCTGTTACAGCCCAGAGTGCCAAAACATCTGATTGAAAAAGCTGATTTGATGCTGAAAAAATTTGTCATAAATGCTGAAACGCTCTATGGCAAACAGCACATCTCATTTAATGTGCATCAGCTGACACATTTAGCAAGCAGTGTGTATAGCTGGGGACCCCTTTGGGCTGCATCTGCCTTTTCTTTTGAGGCCAACAACAGGAAACTGCTGAGTTTCTTCCATGGAACTCAGCATGTCCCCATTCAAATAGCAAAATCCTTTTTGCTATGGAGAAGAATCCCCAAAATGGTAAAAGAAGCGAACGACGCATCACCAACTGTGGTCAGCTACATTGAGAATCTCTGGAACTGCAGCAGTGTTCTCCCACAGAAGTCTTTTAAAAGGGATATCTTCACCTTTTTATGTAAAGGTGTAGTGAAACAGTTGCCTGTACAACATATGCTGGCTTTAAAGCGACTCCTGGGGAAAGTTGTTGACCAAGGCATTTACCACAGCAAAGTATTGATTGGTCAGAACTTATTTGCAGTGGAGAACAGTTCCTCATCAGATCGGAGATGCAATTGTGTGGCTGAATTTTGTGATGGCACATTTGGCATTTTAAAACACATTCTTGCACCGAAGTGTGTAACTTGTGAAGAGGTTTGTCAGTGTGACTGCAGTACTTCTTTAATGGTTTTATATTCAAGCCTGCCCACTGATTCACATGTGCTTTTCAGAGATGCTCAGATTGGGTTCAGTTCTGCAGGTTTTACACACAGAGTTTCCTTTGGAATTGAAATTAGAGCTAAATTTGCAAAAGACCTGAAAAGAAAGTGCTTTTTGATTTCATGCAAAGATGTTTTTTTTGTTGTTCCAATGGTGAACACAGTAGAATCTGACTAAAGAACCGAAATGTCCAAAATAGATACTTGTGTGCAGGTGTGGTAAGTATAATATAAGCTTGTGTGTAATAATTTATAATTTATTTCTTTATAAGTCTTCATAAAACACTATATATAATACATGCTAACTAGGCCTATGTTTCACAAGGTTTTCTAAGAAAGGTCAATTTGCTGTTATTGTTTAAAATATGTCATGAATTATTTTATTTTATTTTATTTTCAAGCAAATAGTGTAACAGCAGAAAAAAAAAGAAAATACATAAGAATAATAATAGTAATAATAATAACTTATATGCTTATGCTTGAAATGGAGTGGGGAGAAGTAAAACTTATTGAACCCCACCCCAGTCTGTCAAAGAATACAAACAAAATAAAATACAAACAAAATAGCTGCTTCCTACTTCAACTATCTCAAAGAGAGAAGGAAAAATAAAATTATTTATATATATATATATATATATATAAAATAAATAATAGTAATAATAATACCTCATTAAGAAACAGTATTATAGTTACACATATGGCAAACCACACATACATACTATACATATTCATACAGATATTAACTCAAGTAACAATGAATATCGAATACCAACAATGGTAGATGGAATACCACAAGGGTACATAACAAATGCCGAACAGCTACCAACAATGGTAGACGTAATACCATAAAGGTAAATAACAGCTAATCCAACACTCCACTCAACATGAATACAATCAAACCTCATTATCTTTGTAATAGGACCAGACCTTTTGTTTGTAAAGACGTTTGAAAAGGTGAATGCTTTGACATTGCTTAAATTCAAGCCCCAAATTATTCCACAAGGTGACCCCACATACAGACATAGAAAAACTCCTCCTGGTGGAACCCGCCATTGGGACCACAAAGTTCCCAAATCCTCTCAAACTGTACGACTGCTCTTTAAGGGAAAACATGTTTTGAATGTTCACAGGTAATAAATAGTGATAAACTTTAAACATGAACAGTGCATTATATAATTTTACAAGATCCTGCATTTTTAATAACTTTGATTTAAGAAAGAGAGGATTTGTGTGTTCAAAATAGGCAGCCTTGTGTATAATTCGTACAGCCCTTTTCTGTAGCAAAAAAAGTGATTGTATTACATTTTTATAATTATTGCCCCATACCTCTACACAGTAGATTAGATATGGCTGTATTAAGGAACAATACAAGGTATGGAGTGCATTTTGATCAAGGATATGTTTAACTCTACTAATTATAGCAAGGCTTTTGGAGACTTTAGTAGTTATATGTCTGATGTGGGCATTCCAACTTAACTTCTGGTCTATCGTTACACCTAAAAATTTTATTTCCTGAACATTTTCAATTTGGGCTCCATCTATCTCAACCAGTTTCTGTGAAATGGCTTGATACTTTCCAAAAAACATCACTTTAGATTTATCTAGGTTTAAGGATAATTTGTTACTTTCCATCCATTTTTTAAATTTACTTAGTTCTTTGTTTATAACGCTGATAAGTTGCTCCAAACTGACGTTACTATAGAAAATGTTTGTGTCGTCGGCAAACAATACACATTTAACCAACTGAGAAACATTAAAAATATCATTTATATACAAATTAAACAATTTGGGGCCCAGTACTGACCCCTGGGGGACGCCACAAGCAATGTCAAGACATCCAGAAGAAAGCTCACCCATTTGGACATACTGTACTCTGTCGCTCAAATAACTTTTCACCCATTTCCCAGCCACCCCCCGTATTCCATATCGCTCTAATTTCTTAAATAGTATATCATGATTGATGGTGTCAAACGCTTTTTTTAGATCAATAAAAATTCCTATAGCTTGTTTTTTCTTTGTCAATGCCTTTGATATTTCTTCTGTAGCATCAGTTATGGCCATTGAAGTAGATCTATTGGGTCTGAACCCATATTGTCCTTCATTAATTAGCTTATGCTTATTTATGAATTTTTCTAACCGTTTGTCAAAAACCTTTTCAAGGATTTTTGAAAATTGAGGAAGGAGTGAAATGGGTCTGTAATTAGTAAAATGATTCCTATTTCCATTTTTGAACAAAGGTATGATCTTAGCAATTTTCATTTTTCTTGGCACACAGCCGTTTTTAAGCGACAGGTTGCAGATATGTGTTAGAGGCTTTATAATACTTGTAATTATCTTTTTTATTAGTACCATATTGATTGAGTGACAGTCTGTGGATAACTTGTTTTTTAATTTTTGCACAATATTCATTATTTCACACTCACTGACAGGAGAGAGGAAAATAGTATGGTCGTTTCTTTCAAAGTTCAACTCTAATTCTTGATTTGGAATTTTGGCTGCTAAATCAGGGCCAACATTTACAAAAAAATTATTGAAATCATTTACTAATATCATAGTTTTTTCCATTAGAGTCAACAACATATTCCGGGTAATCCGTTTTATTAAATCCTTGCTTAATGATACTATTTAATACTGCCCAGGTTCTTTTTATGTTTGATTTATTAGCTAGTAATAGATTTTCATAATATTGTTTTTTCGCCATTCTCATTATAGCTGTCAATTTATTTTTGTATAGTTTGTATCTATCCTCAGCTTCTTTGGTTTTCAATTTAACAAACAATTTATAAAGGTTATTTTTCTTCTTACATGCATTCTGCAGGCCTTTGGAAATCCAAGGGCATTTTAAATTTCTTTTCGGTTTACTAAATACTCTGATGAGACAGTGCTTGTTGTACAAGGAAGTAAATATTTCAATAAAATTATTGTAAGCCACATCAGTCTGCATCTCTCCATAAATAGTGTTCCAATCATGTGACCTTAATTCTTCATTAAACCCATTAATAGCTTCCTCAGTTTGTACTCGTCTATAATTCACATTACAGGTTATATTACGTTTACTAACATTACAGTCATATATAGTAAAGACTGGTAAATGGTCGGTGATATCACAGATCAATAGACCATTAACAGTGTTGTTTAAAAAGTTGTTAGTAAAGATGTTATCAATTAATGTTGCACTGTGAGAGGTGATCCTACTGGGCTTTGTGATTGATGGAAATAAGGACATACTATACATCCTATCAACAAATTCACAGGTAGGTTTGTGTTTGTTTGAGTTCAAAAGGTCAATATTGAAATCCCCACATAAAAATAAGGGCTTATTTGTAACTTCAGAAAACAGTTTCACCATGCATTCATTAAATAAGTCTACATTTGATCCAGGTGACCTGTAGACACAACTTATGATAATATTCTTTTGCTTTTCATTTTTTAGTTCAATAGTTACACATTCCATCACATTATCAAGTGCTATTGACAAACTATTTACTATTGAAAACTGCATTGTTTTGTGGACATACAATGCTACACCACCACCTATTTTGTTTTGTCTATTGATGTAGTTGAGGTCATAGTCATTTATTTCGAAGTTGATTCCTTTGTCTTCATTAAACCACGTTTCTGATATTGCTATGACACTAAAAGGATGAACAAATGACTCTAAATAGTCACATATTTCACTGTAATTGGAGTACATACTTCGACTATTAAAATGAATAATAGACAGTTTACCCTTTGTAATCAAGTTAGTATTATACTGTGCATTAGTATAATACTTGCAATTAATATTAGCAAAAGAAAGAAAATTATTGTCCGGGTCAATGTCTGTCTCTATATCATGATTATTGTATTCTGTATATCTAAACATATTCAAGTCCAGCAGTTGGAGTTCATGGATCCTCTGCAATAGTTCAGTATTATTGTCCTTTAGATTGGACATACTGTAGTTTACATAGTTCAACTAAATCAGAAGTTACCTTGATGTATACACATCGGAATATGCGTTGACTCTTTACGTTCATTGATACTCGTCCAGTTCTTCCAAATGTCTCACGGTGAGAATCTTGGCCTCCTCCGCTGAGCCATTCAACTTGATAAAGATTTTACAGTTGTTTACCCATGTGTGTTGGATTTTATGTTGTTTCTTGAGGTCTCTTGCTTTCCAGGCTATTTCGGCATTCTTCTTTGTCAAGTGCTCGTTCAGGTAAACATTTGTTCCCTTGAGTTTGCGTCCTTGCTTCAACACTGCTGTTTTATTCTTCCTATTGACAAATCGGATGATGACTGTGGGCTTCTTGTTGCTCTTCCTGGGTAGAGGGTGGCATGCTTCGATGTAATCCAGGTTTAGCTCCACTCCTTTACTTTGCAGAAAGCTTTCTACCTGTTGCTCCACTGAGCGCGTCTCCAGCTCTGGCTCTTCCCCATTGTCCCCAACCACCGCGCGTGCATACGAGCGTGGTTTGATCGGTAGACCGGTGATGACCAGGTCGTTCATACGGGAGTATTGCTCGAGCTCGTTCACCCTCCGCTCCAAATCCACAATCCGTTTGTCTTTGACTTCTATTTGGATGCGTAGCATTTTCACCTCCTCCACTAGGGCCAGGAGGTGTTCCTGCTGCCTCCGGACAGCAGTTACTTCTTCGAACAAAAGATCGATGGACTTTTTTACGTCCTCGTTGTTTTCTGACGCGTTTTTCCTCTGCCGACTCATACTGTAAATAAGGCGTTTGAATCAGAATTGGAGATCCGTAAATCATCAGTCCAAATGCAATTTACAACCAACACTCAACGCCGAGTAAACACGCGGCCTGACAGGAAGCAGGAAAACCAGCAAAGTTTGTATCTTAAAGTTGTTTTGCAACTTTCAGATTTTGAGCTAGGAACACCAGCATGTCAACGTGCTCCTCTGTAAGTCGTGCCCTTCTTGGACTGCAAATGAGCCCTGATGTACTAAATGCACGCTCTGAAGCTGAACTTGAAGCAGAGATGCACAGATACTTCTTAGCAAACTGGGCAAGGTGAGGTAAAGTTGTCTCATGTGTCCTCCACCATGTGAGTGGGTCCTCTTCTGCACTGATTTCAGGCACTGAGAACTAATTTTTGAGTTCCCTCTCTGCACCCTCACCTTCTTCTCTGGATGATGAACCCTCTCCATGTTCATTCTTTTTTCCCCCTGTATGTTTGTTAACAGTGTCTTCAGATCTGATTTAGTTTTTTTTTGCTGGTTTCTGCTTGTCATCTGGAGATGATGTTTGCTGACTTTGGTCACCTGCTTCTAGCAAATTGACACTGACTATAAGATTCTGTTTAACCTCTTCTTTTAAGGTTACAAAACTGTCCTTGAACCTTGGGTCAAGAAATGTGGCTGTGTTTAATATCAGCTGCAGATGTGTGTTCTCATATCTCTGTCTGAGATCTTCTCTGATGTTGTCTTTAAGTTGACGTTTTAGGTTGCTGTCACGTAGAGAAGATCTTCCAACTCAGAGGCAGGACTGCAGAGAGAGTGGTGTGTTTTTCACCACTAAGGGTATCCGTGAAAGAGCTGACGGGGCTCAATACCTCTTTTACAGTCTCAAGAACTGTAATATCAGAATCTTTGGGCATGAGGTGCCATTTCTTCCGATCATCAGCTAGAACTGAACAGACAGCTTGTTGCTGTTCTAGAAACCTCTCCACCATTTCATAAACTGAGTCCCAGCATGTGGGCTCATCATGGATCATTCTGTGTTCGGGCAGTTGGGAATCTTTTTGTTTTTTCTTCAGCTGTCGCAACATCTTCGGGGACCTGCTGAATGCAGACACAGTCTTTCTCAACCTCGACACACGGTCTATATCCAGGCCCTTGTTAATGGCTAGGTGCAAGTTATGCCCAAAACAGGGGACCCATGTGAAGTCTTGCTGAAATGCTCTCTTGTTTGCTGAAGCATTATCAGTGGTGATACCAGCCATTATGACATGTCCAGCTTCCATGTTTCTTGTTAGGGCTGGACAATATATCGAACGATATTGTGAACGACATTAAGCTCGATATGGTGTAGCTTGTCAGAGATTTACGTCTCTGTGTATTAATTGCCGCTCCAGTGGAACCTGAGCGAAACGCACGTGATGGAGATTTACTACTAATCAAAGCACCGGCTTCATTGACTAAACGCGCCTCACAATATCGTTCGATATATTGTCCACCCCTATTTCTTGTATCATCTCTTGCAGTGCTTCCCTCAAGCATTCTGCTGTGTGCTCAGAGTTGAGCCCAGTACAGCCCAAACACCAGCTCTGCTTGTCCCAGGTTTCAGTGACAAATTGCAGAGTTACTGCCATGAATGTGGAAGTGGCCCTGCTTGTCCACAGATCAGTGGTGCATGAAAAAAAAATGTTTTCCTTCCAAGATGGTTCATGACCATTTTTTTTGTTTCGGTATATAGGGCTGGGATTTCGTTGTGCATGAAAAAGTTCCGTGAAGGAAGGGCATACCTGTTGTTCAAATGTTGTTTGAAGCCAGGTTTCTCAACAGTATACACAGGAACCTGATCCATGCAAAGGTAGACTGCTACAGCCCTGTTCAGCTTCTTAGCTTCATTTGAGTGTGCGTCATATCTTTTTTTGCTGTTCAAATACAGCTGGTAGTGTGGGTTGTGAGCGTGTTGTTTTTGTTGCAGGTCGAGTCTCATCTTCTTTCTGGTGCTACAAGAGAATGCCAAACTTTAATAAACTTTTTTTAGACCAGACTTTTAAAATGAACTGAACTATCTAACTAATCTTAAAACTTAAGTTAATGGTAATATATATTTCTGAACATTAGTTTCCATGAATAAACAATGCAAAATACTTCCAAAACATTTATTAAGAAAAAAAAAATACCAAAAGAAACCATCACAAAATTTTTAATGGTTTTACTGGTTATAATGGCAATTGTATTGGTTTTATTGGTAAAGTGTCTCTACTGGGGATTTTTCCTTTTGTTGGTAACATGTCGGTCAAGTGGATTTCATTAAGAAAAAAAACTACCAATAGAAACCATCACAGAAGTTGTTCCACTACAAATACCATTAAAAACATTAAACCATCAACTGTTAACCAATAAGAACAATACATTTAATGGTTTCTAGTGTGTTTTGGGCATATTCCATTATGATTTAATGGTTTTAACAAGCCACCAATAGAAGACAACAGTTTACCCACATGGACAAACTAAAACAATTCCCATTTTACACAATTGAATGAGGGTATGTATTTAATATATGTGACCCTGGACCACAAAACCAGTCTGAAGTAGCATGGGTATATTTGTAGCAATAGCCAAAAATGCACTGTATACAGTATATTCCCAGAAGTATAGAAAAGAATGGGAGTTAATCCCCGAATTCAAGGGGTGGCTGAAGCCCTATGTGTTTCTATTGCAAGACAAAATTTTGTGCCAAGCTGTCTGACATTAAAAAAACATGCATCAACCCAGAAGCGCACTGAAAAGTCCAAACCCTATAATCAAGTATGTCAATCTACATTGCCATTTTTTTTTTTAAATTGATTCTTTGAATCAGACTGAGGCAACAATGGCAATAGCAATGTCAATTGCAGAGCACTGCTCCATCCTCTCTTGTGACCATATTGGAAAAGCATGTAAAGCTGCTGTTCCAGATTCCAGTGCAGTCAAGCATTTTTGGATACACCGTGCCAAGTGTACCGAAATGATTAATGGGGTGCTGGCACCATATTTTCTTAAAAGATTGGTGTCTGATATTGGTGACAGCAAAAACAGCGTCCTCCTTGATGAAAGCACTGATGTAAGTGTCTCAAAGTACCTTGGGATCGTGATTAGGTATTTCAGTGAGGACAAAGCAGAAACATTTGTAACGGTATATATCAACATAAAACAAAGTGTTATAAATGTACATTAAAAATGAGAATAACATTAATACATTCACAATGTTAATAACTTTAGAAAAGCATCATCATATGAGTACGAAATTCTATTCTATATACAACATTTCCATGATATATTTGTGATTCTAGAGAGCAGTGCACCAATGGGACTTTTATTTTGTTCCGGTGATGTGACGTCATAAAGCTGCGCGCGCTCCTCATCTGTTGTGATTCACCTGAAGAAAGGTTCGTGGTTTTAAAGTTTTTAAATCAACGCTAATTGTTACATCAAATAAAGCGTTTTTACAAGCTATGTAAAATAAATGCATCATTATTAAATCTAACGTTGTAATGCTTTATTTAGTGTTACTGAAGACGTTAGTAACAGAGAATGTGCGTCTCATTTCTCTCCTTAAATCATGAATCAATCGTGTGATGATAAGAAGTGATGAGAGAAACTGAGAATCCGAATCATTTGAATCAAATCATTTGTGAATGATTCAGTGATTCGATTCAGCGGCACGCGGACTACAAACGACAACAACAAACACAAACGAGTGAATCACAACCGAGAATGATTTCATGAGAGTGTAATATATTAGATATCAACAAATAATTGAATACCTTATCTAAATCAAAAATAGCCTACCTAAATATGAACCTTCTTGGTAATTTGTATATTTTATAAATTTTATAAAGAAGTCTATTAACTCTCTGATTGTCTTACTAATGTACTGACTACTGAACTAGCAGCTGATTGAGACTCACACAGAGATTTAGTTTGCATTAATTTTTCTTTCTTTTAATTATTCTCATCTTAAACAGGACAAAGTGTACAAACACAGAAAAACTCCTGGAGAATCAACAGAGATCCATTTGACACACTGTTATAAAGATGGCGTTTATTAAAGAGGAGAGTGAAGACATGAAGATTGAAGAAATATTTAGAGTCAAACATGAAGATGCTGAGGAACAAAGAGGTTGGTTTTCATTCTCAAAGCTGAATTCACTACAGAAATGTCACACGAGTGTAGAAATGTTAAGACATTTGACAGAAGTGTTAAGATCACATGACAAATACTAACGCTTCCTTCAATATCCTGCGTTCACACTGAGCATTTGTTATTATGAGATCATGCATTTAAGTTGTAACAATAATATGGAATTAGCCTAAATTTTTTTTATTTTTCTGTAACATTAAACCCAATATCTGCTTCTAATATTAAAACCATTGATTTCTAGCACTTAGGCTAATTATGCAAAAGTATCTAAGAAAATTATTTATGTGAAAGTTATTTGCACAAACCTTGATATGTAAGTGATCACATTTAGCTACTGCATGCTGACTACATTTAGTCATTTAAAGTGTTTGATAAGCAAATAAAACAGCCAGTGGACACTAAAGCTACAGCTAAATTAATCCGGATACAAAATTACATCCATCAATTTAATGTGATAAATACCACAGATACCGCATGCTTTTTTATGTTAGAGCTGATGAAATTGTAATGAGAATATTGCTTGTAAATAAATTACTTGAACAACAAATGATTTTTTTTTTTTTTTATTACATGTAACTTTTTTCTATAAATGATGATTGATTTAGCTGTCTCTAAAGGACAAGCGCATATCAAGTCTTAATATCAAGCTCGGGGGGCTGTTTCAAAAAAGACGCTCAGAAAAGCTGGGATTAAAGTCCAAAACATGACCTGAAATACTCAAACAAATCTATTGGGGTTAAAGTGGTACCATAAATGACCATTTCATTTATACAATCTCACTCATTTGACCCAGGTTCAGTGAGTCAAGATAATTTTATGTGCAGTCCTTAATGTCGATTATGTATGGAGTTAGAATTGTTGCTTAATTCCAAATAAATACATTATGATCAACAAATAAATGTAAAGCGATTGACAAAAACCAAGAATATTCACAAAATAAATAAATTGAGATCCACAAATAAATCTTAGAGTTCCACAAACATGAATTATATTCACAAGAAAAAAAAACTGAATTGCAAATAAAAAACATACTCACAATTTTTTATTTTTTTTTTATTCTACAAACACAACTTTGCCCGGCATTTATATGTGAATCGCGTACTGTGCATTTGTAGATCGCTGTGCGTATTTGTGAATTTTGAAACTTTTTAAGCATCAAGACTCAAACTAATCCACAAATGCATGGACTCCACCCACCTTCTACTTAAGCCAATCAGATACCGGCCACGTGGGGCTGACCAATCGTTGCATGTTCTCGCTCCAACCAATCACGTTTTACAATGACCTTAAGGGGACACCTTCGGTTCACTTATGTTTGTCTTGGCCACTACATTTAACTCGTGGGAACGTGATATTATGTTATATGCTATACGTCGTTATTTTCCCCTTCAGTTCGATCTCTTTGCTCTTTGGGCCCTGACGTTGTCTTTGTTTGGGCCCTGACAACGTCAGGGCCCAAACCCTCCTCCGTCTGCTGTGAGTGAACCAAAAACAACTGATAACAGCTCTCAGTGATATGTGTCGGGTCCCCGCTATGATAACAGCAACACTCAGCAATGTTTACAGAACAAGCGGGAACCCAATGTGCATGTAGTTTTCCCTATTTCTGTTTTAATATGTGATAGAAAGTCTAAGGCCATCTCAAGCCGTACGGTTGACCCATCTAGTCTGAGGCCCATTCTGCATCAAACTAATATTGCTCTAGAGACAAAAAGTAATGCCATCAAGCTAGCCCTTTTAAACATTCGCTCACTAAAAAATAAATCACTTCTGATCAATGAATTTATAACCACAAACAACCTGGATTTTATGTTTCTAAATGAAACATGGCTAGAAGACAGCAGTAGTGCAACAATCCTCAATGAAGCAGCGCCTCCAGACTTTACTTTCATGAGTGTCTGCAGAGCTGTTAGAAGAGGTGGTGGCGTCGCTGGTCTTTTTAAAGATGTTTATCAATGCAAGCAAGTGTCATTTGGTCAGTACATGTCTTTTGAATATCTAGGGATTGTGCTGAAAGGGGCTCCACGCATTCTGTTTATCATCATTTACAGGCCCCCAAAATACTGTCCAGTCTTTGTTGAAGAGTTCACAGAACTGCTATCAATGATTTGTTCAGAGTTTGACTGTTTTGCTATTGCAGGGGATTTTAATGTTCACATGTTGTAAAATGCAGAAAGCAAAACTACAAAAGAAATTATAAAGGTTTTGAACACGTTTGACCTGATTCAGCATGTGCATGGGCCCACACACAATCATGGACACACTCTTGATTTACTCATCAGTAAGGGTCTAAACATTTCATCCACTGTTATCAAGGATGTAGCACTGTCTGATCACTTCTGTATTTTCTTTGATATATTGATCTCTGCTACCACTGAATCTAGATCGGTCTCTGTCAGGAAGAGATGCATTAACGATAACACGAGTGTGCTATTTATGAAGGCTATATCTTCAATGCCAAGCATTTCTGCAGACTCTGTTGATCTTCTCCTGGAGTCCTTTGACTCAAAAGTTAAGAATGTCATTGATGACATCGCACCTGTAAAAATCAGAATTTCTGGCAAACAGAAATCGCCGTGGAGAAAATCAACAGCAGTACAGAGTATGAAAAGACAATGCAGAAAAGCTGAGCGGATGTGGCGGAAGACGAAACTCGAAATTCACTATAGCATCTATAAAGACAGCCTTCATGCTTTCAATGCTGAACTAGGTAAAGCTAGACAAATGTTCTTTTCAAACCTTATAAATAGGAACTTAAACAACACTCGCACTCTTTTTGCTACCGTTGAGAGACTAACAAACCCCCCTAGTCAGATCCCTAGTGAACTGCTCTCTGACAGCAAGTGCGATGAGTTTGCTTCCTTCTTTTCTGAGAAGATCAATAATATCAGAAAGACAATTAGCACACCCTCAAGTTATGCAGAGGTCAGACAGATCCGACCGCAATTTCAAAAAGAAGTCATTATGTCTACTTTTGAAGCAATCGATAGCAACATTTTGGAAGAAACAGTAAAGCACCTCAAATCATCAACCTGCCACCTTGACACACTTCCCACATCTTTTTTCAAAAGTGTGCTTAGCTGTTTAGAAGCAGATCTCTTAGAAGTGGTGAACACCTCACTTCTTTCTGGAACTTTTCCAAACTCCCTGAAAACTGCAGCTGTTAAGCCCCTTTTGAAAAAGAGAAATCTTGATAACACCATACTGAGCAACTATAGACCAATATCAAATCTTTCTTTCATAAGCAAGATTATTGAAAAGGTTGTTTTCAATCAGCTGAATCACTACATAAACTCAAATGGATACCTGGACCATTTCCAATCTGGCTTCAGACAACATCATAGCACAGAGACAGCGCTCATAAAGATAATAAATGATATTCGCCTAAATTCAGATTCTGGCAAAGTATCAGTGCTGGTATTACTAGATCTCAGTGCTGCGTTCGACACTGTCGATCATAACATTCTTTTAGATAGATTGGAAAACTGGGTCGGGCTTTCTGGGATGGTTCTAAATTGGTTCAGGTCATACTTAGAAGGGAGAGGTTATTATGTGAGTATAGGAGAACATAAGTCTAAGTGGACATCCATGACATGCGGAGTCCCACAAGGCTCAATTCTAGCGCCGCTGTTGTTCAACCTGTATATGCTCCCACTAAGTCAAATAATGAGAAAGAACAAAATAGCATACCACAGCTATGCAGATGATACCCAGATTTACTTAGCCTTATCGCCAAATGACTACAGCCCCATTGACTCCCTCTGCCAATGCATTGATGAAATTAACAGTTGGATGTGCCAAAACTTTTTACAGTTAAACAAGGAGAAAACAGAAGTCATTGCATTTGGAAACAAAGATGAAGTTCATAAGGTAAATGCGTACCTTGACGCTAGGGGTCAAAAAACAAAAAATCAAGTCAAGAATCTGGGTGTGATTCTGGAGTCAGACCTCAGTTTCAGTAGTCATGTCAAAGCAGTAACTAAATCAGCATACTATCATCTCAAAAACATTGCAAGAATTAGATGTTTTGTTTCCCGTCAAGATTTGGAGAAACTTGTTCATGCCTTTATCACCAGCAGGGTAGACTATTGTAATGGTCTCCTCACTGGCCTTCCCAAGAAGACCATTAGACAGCTGCAGCTCATACAGAACGCTGCTGCCAGGATTCTGACTAGAACCAAAAAATCAGAGCATATTACACCAGTCCTTAGGTCCCTACACTGGCTTCCAGTTATGTTTAGGATAGATTTTAAAGTACTTTTACTTGTTTATAAAGCACTCAATGGCCTAGGACCTACATACATTGCAGATATGCTTACTGTATATAAGATCGAGTCAGTAATATCAAGGGTTCACACAAAACAAGGGGAATCCGCTTTTAGCTATTATGCCGCCCGCAGTTGGAATCAGCTTCCAGAAGAGATCAGATGTGCTAATACATTAGACACATTTAAATGCAGACTCAAAACTCATCTGTTCAGTTGTGCATTTATTGAATGAGCACTGTGCTACGTCCGAACAGATTGCATCATTTTATGTATAATCATTTCTGTATTAATTAATTTGAAATCATTTTCTTTTTTTTTAAATCATCTTAAATGTTCTTAATTTTGTTTTTATTGTTGTGATTATTATTTTAAATTTTTATGATTTTTATGCTATTGTGATTTTAATTCCTTTTTATGTACAGCACTTTGAATTACCATTGTGTATGAAATGTGCTATATAAATAAACTTGCCTTGCCTTAATGTTCTGAATGTAGGTTCTATGACTGGGATATTTACTCGAATGCAGTTCAAAGGTTGAATTTAACATATATTGTATTTTATTTAGTCTAATTAACAGACAAATATAGTGTTTCAGTGAAGAGTGAATTATTCACGTAGTTTCATTTAGAAATCATTTATAGTTACACAGTAAAAATTACATTCCTTCTATTAACTGCGTCTTTTTTCCGTATTTGTATTATTATTATTATCATCATCATTATTATAATTATTACTATTATTATTAGCCTATTGTTATTGTATATATTTTTATTTTAGTTTATATTCGTTTCCCCCCTTAATTTTGATCTCTTAACGTTCTAAATGGAAATGATACTGTAAAATGCTTGACATATGCTATATGACTTTATGATTGTATTTATGCCCGTGTGTGACCATAAATGAGCATGTTTTTATTTACAAATGAAACTATACGTGAATGATTCAGTATAGTATTATGTAATATAGTCTATTTATTAGACAAAACAAAATAAAATATATGTTCAATTCAACCTTTAAACTACATTCCAGTAAAACTCAGTTATATAGCATATTTTAACAGTATCATTTCCATATAGAATGTTAAGAGATCAAAATTAAGGGGGAAACGAATATAAACAAAAGTATAAAAATATATACATAAAAGGCTGATAATAATAGTAATAATTACAATAATGATGACGATAATAATACAAATACGGAAAAAAGACGACCAGTTAATAGAAGGAATGTAGGCCTATTTTACTGTGTGACGATAAATGATTTCCAAACAAAACTACATGAATAATTCACTCTTCACTGAAACACTACATTTGTCTATTAATTAGACTAAATAAAATACAATATATTTTAAATTCAACCTTTGAACTGCATTCCAGTAAATATCCCAGTCACAGAACCTACAATCAGAACATTAAGTAAAGAGATCGAAATGAAGGGGAAAATTACGAATATGACTGATAAAATATGATACATATAATACATATAATATATAACATATGTAACATATGAGGTTCCCACGAATTAATATCTTGTGGCCACGACATAATATCATGTTCTCACAAGTTTAAATGTGATTGGTTGGAGCGAGAACGTGCAACGATTGGTCAGCCCCACGTGGCCGGTGTCTGGTTGGCTTAAGTAGACGTTTGAGTCTTGAAGCTTGAAATGTTTCAAAATTCACAAATACGTGCAGCGATCTACAAATGCACAGTACGCAATTCACATATAAATGCCGGGCAACGTTGTGTTTGTAGAATAAAAAAAAATATTTGTAAGTATGTTTTTTATTTGCAATTCAAATTTTTTTTTTTACTTGTGAATATAAATCACTTTTGTGAACTCTAAGATTTATATGTGCATCTCATATTATTTATTTTGTGAATATGCTGCTGCTCCTATGTTGACAGGAACACAAAAACGAGAACATATTACACCAATTCTGGCACCTGTCACACCAGGCCAGCAGAGGGAGTCTTGCCCCTCACTGACTGTTGCTGCTCCCTCTGCTGCTTCGCTGGTTACTTCCTGTTTGTCCTCCATAAAAGCCAGCTTCACACACACTCACACCGCGAAGTATTGATTTGCATTTGCGGACTTTACCAAGCGTTATTCCTTGCTCCCAGGTTTTCCTAGTCTCCTTGTTGTTTTCCCTAGTCATAGTTCTGTTTTTGTTTTCCCAGTCTTAGTCATAGTTTTCTAGTTTCTTGTTTTCATTTCATTGTTTCCTTTGGACTGCCCACCTGGATTTTGACTCACGCTTGTTTATTGGATTACGCTATTGGATTATCTTTGCTGTTCATGTTTGCTGGTGTTTTCGACCCTGTCTGCCTGTCTACGATCATCATAATAAAGCCTTGCATTTGGATCCTCACTCTTGGTCGTCCCGCTTGTCACAGAATACTTCGCCAAACCCGGATCCAGCGGCTTTATTTCACCACCAGCAGTTCACCATGAACCCAGCCACTCAGATTATGCGTCTTAAACAAGGTGAGTGGTCTCTTGAGGAGTATGTCATAGACTTTGTCAAATTAGCTAACCAGACTTCCATGGATGACCTATGCTTGATGATATTTTTTCATGGAGGACTTTCTGAACCATTCAGCTCCTCAATGCCACTTTAGCAACCACATTGGACTTTAGGACATTATATAGACATTGCACTGCGATTGAGTGGCTCTCCCTTTACTGTGAGTGTTGTTGAAGAGCCACAGCACAAAATGTCTGCCAGCCTAGAGCCACAGCACAAAATGTCTGCTAGCCTAGAGCCTCAGCACAAGATGTCTGCTAGCCTAGAGCCTCAGCACAAGATGTCTGCTAGCCTAGAGCCTCAGCACAAGATGTCTGCTAGCCCCGAGCCTCAGCACAAGATGTCTGCCAGCCTAGAGCTACAGCATAAGATGGCTGCCATCCCAAAGCCCGTTCACAAGATGGCAGCCATTTCAAAGCCTGTTCACAAGATGGCTGCCTCTCCTAAGCCTGTTCATAAGATGTCTGCCTTTCAAGAGCCCCTTCACAAGATGGCTACCTTTCCTGAACCTGCTCACAAAGTGGCTGCCTTTCCAGAATCTGCTTTCGGAATGACTATTCTTCCTGAGTCCGCGTTTAAGATGGTCACCCAATTGGACCCAGCTCACAAGAAATCTACCACGTCTGACTTCTCTCGCAAGATGGCTGCCACCCCAAGGCCCAATCACAAGATGGCCGCCATCCCCAAGCCTGTTCACAAGATGGCTGCCACCCCCAAGCCTGTTCACAAGATGGCCGCCATCCCCGAACCTGATCACAAGATGGCTGTTGTTCCTGAGCCAGTTCACAAGATGGCTGCCTTTCCTGAGTCTGCACCCAAAATGGCCGCCCTTCCAGATCCTGTTTGCAAAATGGCCGCCCCTCCAGCGACAATTCCCAAGATGGCCGCCCTTCCCGAGTCTGTTCACAAGAAGGCCACCGTCCCAAAGTCCGTTCACAAGATGGCTCCTGTTCCTGAGTTCCTGGTCAAGATAGCCGCCACGCCAGAGCCTGCTGCAAAGATGGCTGCCACGCCAGAGCCTGCTGCAAAGATGGCAGCCAAGCCAACACCTGCTACCGCCACGTCAGCCAAGCCAGCACCTGCTAACGCCACGTCAGCCAAGCCAGCACCTGCTAACGCCACATCAGCCAAGCCAGCATCTACTAATGTCACGTCTGCCAAGCCAGCGCTCGCTAGCATCACATCAGTCCAGCCACAGTCTGTTCAGGTCATGTCTGCTGTTTCTGTAAAGTCAAATCACGTCACAGCAGCTGTTCCTTCAGAGTCACATCAAAACACCACTTCACATTCTGAGTCAAGCCAAGCAACCCTTCCTGAGTCAAGTCAAGATCCAGCCACACTCCCTGAGTCAAGCCAAGACACCGCTTTATCTTCTGAAGCTAGTCAAGATGCAACAGTACTCCCTGAGTCAAGCCAAGTTAAAGTTTCATACCCTCAGACAAGTCAAGACATCCTAACACCTCCTGTATCCAAACAAGTAACAGCAGTACTTGCAGAGTCACATCAAGACACTACTGTACCTCCTGAATCAGGTCCAGTCAAGCCATGTCCAGACACAACCGCTCCAGCCAGGCCAAGTCCAGTTATAGCTATTCCACTAAGGCCAAGTCAAGTTCCAGCTTTCCCAACCACGCCAAGTCACGTCATATTTGTGCCAGCCACGCCAAGTCAGGTCACAGCTGATCCTTCAATGACAAGCAAGGACTCACCCGAGCATCCAGAGCCATGTCATGTCTCACCCAAGCCGTCGCTCCCAAGCTATGCAGAGCCAACGCTCCCAAGCCATGCAGAGCCAATGCTCCCAAGTCACGCAGAGCCAACGCTCCCAAGCCTCACGCCCACTGACCCGGAGGGCATTCCTCTGCCAACTGCGTTACCTATTATGGCAATCGCCATTTTGAGTGTGTGGGCTGCACACTGCGCCCCAGTGGCCTCTTCTGCCCATGAGTCTGGTGGCAAGAGTCTGGTGGTACATAGCGGAACTTCACGCTCTGCCCGCTCCGCCAAGGCTTCACGCTCTGCCAGCACCACAAAGGTTCCTTGCTCTGCCTGTTCCACCTAGACTCCTTGCTCTGCCTGCTCCGCCAAGATTCCATGCTCTGCCTGCACCGCCTAGACTCCCTGTCGTCTCTGACACGACCACGACAGCCGTTTCTGAAGTTCCTGTCTGCCCAGTCATGGCCATGGAGGCAGCGTACTCCTACGAACTCTTTACTTCTCTCCTTGTTCTGTCTGCCTCCTCTGTCTCTGCTCTCCCCAGGTCCCAGTCCATGATGCGGCCTCCTGTTCCGCCCTGGAGGGCTCCTGCGCCTCCTGCTCCGCCCTGGAGGGCCGCTCCGCCTCCTGCTCCGCCCTGGAGGGTTCCTCCTCCTCCCGCTCCGCCCCGGAGGGCCGCTCCGCCTCCTGCTCCGCCCCGGAGGATTTCTGCGCCTCCTGCTCCGCCCCGGAGGATTTCTGCGCCTCCTGCTCCGCCCTGGAGGGCTCCTAAGCCTCCTGCTCCGCCCTGGAGGGCTTCTACGCCTCCTGCTCCGCCCTGGAGGGCCGCTCCGCCTCCTGCTCCGCCCTGGAGGGTTCCTGCATCTCCTGCTCTGCCCTGGAAGGCTCCTAAGCCTCTTGCTCCACCTCCAGCTCCGCACTGGAGGGCTTCTATGCCTCCTGCTCTGCCCCGGAGGGTCGTTAAGCCTCCTGCTCCGCCCCGGAGGGCTGCTCCGCCTCCTGCTCCGCCCTGGAGGGCTCCTAAGCCTCTTGCTCCACCTCGGAGGACTGCTCTGCCTCCGGCTCTGCTCAGGAGGGCCTTTGCCCAACCTGTTCTGCCTCAGTCTCCTGGCCCCCCCACCGCTCCCCTGGACTGTTTCTTCCTGTTGTTTTTTGGAGCATCTGGAAGCCGCTCCTTGGGTAGGGCTATGTCACACCAGGCCAGCAGAGGGAGTCTTGCCCCTCACTGACTGTTGCTGCTCCCTCTGCTGCTTCGCTGGTTACTTCCTGTTTGTCCTCCATAAAAGCCAGCTTCACACACACTCACACCGCGAAGTATTGATTTGCATTTGTGGACTTTACCAAGCGTTATTCCTTGCTCTCAGGTTTTCCTAGTCTCCTTGTTGTTTTCCCTAGCCATAGTTCTGTTTTTGTTTTCCCAGTCTTAGTCATAGTTTTCTAGTTTCTTGTTTTCATTTCATTGTTTCCTTTGGACTGCCCACCTGGATTTTGACCCACGCTTGTTTATTGGATTACGCTATTGGATTATCTTTGCTGTTCATGTTTGCTGGTGTTTTTGACCCTGTCTGCCTGTCTACAATCATCATAATAAAGCCTTGCATTTGGATCCTCACTCTTGGTCGTCCCGCTTGTCACAGCACCTCTCCTTTGGCTTCCTGTTCATTTTAGAATTGATTTTAATCGATTTTAGTTTTAGTGTTTAAATCACTAAATGGACTAGCATATTCTGACTTAATACAGCTATACACTCCAACCAGAGCATTTAGATCCACTGAGCATTTACTTTTGGTTGTTCCTGCCATAAGGTTAAAAACCGGGGGACCTAGTCTTAAAATTCATCTTTACTCGTTGGCTTTCAACACAGTATGCAAGTTAAGTTTTTATGATTGTGTTGGACTCTTGTCTGTTTTACAGTGGTGTGAAAAAGTGTTGGCCCCCTTCCTGATTATTAAATTTTTGTAAAGTTTGTCACACTTTAATATTTCAGGCCATCAAACAAATTTAAATATTAATCAAAGATAACACAAGATGCAGTTTTTAAATGAAGGTTTCTTTTAATGAAGGGAAAACAAAATCCAATCACACATGTCCCTGTGTGAAAAAGTGTTAAAACATAACTGTTTTATCACACCTGAGTTCAGTTTCTCTAGCCACACCCAGGCCTGATTACTGTCACACCTTTTCGCAATTAAGTAATCATAAATAGGACCTGCCTGAGTGAAGTAGACCAAAATGTCCTCAAACGCTACACATTTTGAGATCAGAAGAAATTCAGAAACAAAAGTAAAGGAAAGTAATTTAGTCCTATCAGTCTGGAAAAGATTATAAAGCCATTTCTAAAGCTTTGGGACTCCAGCGAGCCATTATCTACAAATGGCGAAAACATGGAACAGTGATGAACCTTCCCAGGATTGGCCGTCTGACCAAAATTACTCCAACAGTGCAGCGATGACTCATCCAAGAGGTCACAAAAGACCCCACAACAAAATCTAAAGAGCCTGCACAACTGCATGAATGAGATTAGGCAAAAATGGCCTGCATGGCAGAGGTCCAAGACAAAAACCGCTGCTGAGCAAAAAGAACATAAAGGCTTGTCTCAGTTTTGCCAGAATCTTGTTGATACCCAAGACTTTTGGGAAAATACTCTGATGAGGGACTGATGAGACAAAAGTTGAAGTTTTTGGAAGGTGTGTGTCCCATTACATCTGGTGTAAAAGTAACACAGCATTTCAGAAAAAGAACATCATACCAACAGTAAAATATGGTGGTGGTAGTGTGATTGTCTGGGTTCTGGACCTGGAAGACTTACTGTGATAAATGGAACCATGAATTATGCTGTCTGCCAAAAAATCCTGAAGGACAATGTCCGGCCATCTGTTCGTGACCTCAAGCTGAAACTAACTTAGGTTCTGCAGCAGGACAATAATCCAAAACACACCAGCAAATCCATCTCTGAATGGCTGAAGAAAAATAAAATGAACACTTTGGAGTGGCCTAGTCAAAGTCCTGACCTGAATCCTATTGAGATGCTGTGGCATGACCTTAAAAAGGCGGTTCATGCTCAAAAAACCCTCCAATGTGGCTTAATTACAACAATTCTGTCAAGATGAGTCGGCCAGAATTCCTGCACAGTGCTGGAACAGACTCATTGCAAGTTATCGCAAATGCTTGATTGCAGTTTTTGCTGCTAAGGGTGGCACAAACAGTTATTTAGTTTAGAGGGCAAACACTTTTTCACACATGGCCATGTGGGTTTGGATTTCCCTTCATGATAAAAAAAATTCAAAAACTGTATGTTGTGTTTACATGTAATCTTTGATTAATATTTAAATTTGTTTTGATGATCTGAAAAATTAAAGTGTGACATGTGAGCTGAGCATGATCAGGTTTGTACACACTGGTATAGGATCTAGCATACATGCCTTACATATCTACATGTTTTGATGTTAATTGTTTTGTGCCACTAAATTTGGGTTAACTTTTATTCCTTTTTTTCCACCTTAGACCTAACAGCGCTGAAAGAGGAGAGAGAAGATCTGAATGAAACTGAAGAGAAATATCATTTTAAAAATCTTCATGATTTCATATCTGGAGAAAAATCTTTTTGTTCCTTACAGTCTGAAAAGACTTCGATACCATTTACCTGCCATCTGTGTGGGAAAAGTTTCAAGCAAAAACGATACCTTTATGTCCACAGGCGTATTCACACTTTGGAGCGCCTTTTTACCTGCCAACAGTGTGGAAGAAGTTTCACTCAAAAAGGACACCTTAACACACACATGAGAATTCACACTGGAGAGAAGCCTTACTCATGCAACCAGTGTGGAAAGAGTTTCAGTCGACAAGGATATCTTGATGGTCACATGAAAATTCACAATAGAGTAAAGCCTTACACATGCAAACTGTGTGGAAAGAGTTTCACTCAAAGTGGAAATCTTGAAGTCCACCAGACAATTCATACCATGGAGAGCCCTTTTACCTGCCAACAGTGTGGAAAGAGTTTCACTCAGAAAAGATACCTTAACAGACACATGAGCTTTCACACTGGAGAGAAGCCTCACATGTGCAAACTGTGTGGAAAGAGTTTCAAGGAAAAGGGAACCCTTAACACACACATGAGAGTTCACACTGGAGAGAAGCCTTACAAATGCAAACAGTGTGGAAAACGTTTCAGACAAAAAGAAAGCCTTAACAGACACATGAGAGTCCACACTGGAGAGAAGCCTTACTCATGCAAACTGTGTGGAAAGAGTTTCAATGAAAAGGGAACCCTTAATATTCACATGAGAGTCCACACTGGAGAGAAGCCTTACAAATGCAAACAGTGTGGAAAGAGTTTCAGACAAAAAGAAAGCCTCAACAGACACATGAGAGTTCACACTGGAGAGAAGCCTTACTCATGCAAACTGTGTGGAAAGAGTTTCAATGAAAAGGGAACCCTTAATATTCACATGAGAGTTCACACTGGAGAGAAGCCTTACAAATGCAAACAGTGTGGAAAGAGTTTCAGACATAAAGAAAGCCTTAACAGGCACATGCGAATTCACAATAGAGAGAAGCCTAACAGATCCCCTCAGTGTGTAAAGAGTATCAAACAAAATGTCTAGAACGGACAGTTCTGGTCCTTGATTGTAATTGGTTGAGCCACACTCAAACCTGTTGTATATTACTCTACAAACCTACACCTCTTTGTTTCTTGGCAACCACATTGTTGAAACCGCAGTTACAGTTGAGGTCAAAAGTTTACACCCCTTTCAGAATGTGCAAAATGTTTCCTTGTCTATAAAATCCCAAAGTATTCCAATTAGAATCCTATATAAGGCTCCTATGATAGAAATTCTAATTCACTTTTTAAAGAAATATGTCTTGCCCATGATACACTTGTTTGACAGAGTTTAATGCATAAACGTGCAAGGAATAATATGGACTATAGACAATGTATTTTGCTCTGTCTTCAAAGTAAATCTTCACATTTGTATGCCAAGAATTGAAGGGAGAGCTCACAGGAAGTGCACTGTTTTTTGGTTGAAGCACAAGTGAAGGACACTGAGTACGTTTACATGGACAACAATATTCCGATTTTAAAACAATTAAGACAATACTCTGATTAAGAAGCAACCATGTAAACTGATATTTTTGATTAATTTAATCCGACTAAAGTCATAATCGGAATAAACACAAATCGAATTAAGACAGGTGGAGTATTCCTATTTTAGTCGCATTATGGAAGACATGTACACACCTTAATCACACTATTCCCCTTGTGCAGTACTTTTCGCCACATTTTGTGACAGGATACACACTAATGCTGCGTTCCAAGCAGGTTTTTGAGCTCGTAAATCACGTCTTCAAACCACGACTCAGGACTTTGTAGCGTTCCAGGCAAGTCACGCCAAGCATTTATTATTTTTATAGTATTAATAATTGGCTGCCCCCAAGTTATGGAATGTTTTACCTCTTAACATTAGGCAGGCCCCTTTGCTGTCTTTGTTTAAATCACATCTTTTTTCCTTGGCCTTTGACTCCTGAGCTGATATTTGCTGGATCGTGTAAATGTTTGCCCTATATGTGTAGACTTCTTAGTGTTTTAAATGTTTATTTTGAATAATGCGTGCCTTCTTTTAATTTTAATTTTATTGTTCAGCACTTTGGTCTGCTGCAAGGTGGTTGTTAAGTGCTTTATAAATAAAGCTGAATCAATGAATATTGAACCCATAGATCAGTCAATTAGAGATGATCAGGGAATCAAAGGAATAAGTGTTAGAGGTTTAGAGCAAAAAGATTTGTTTGTATGCAGATGATGTTTTGCTGTTTGTTGCAACACCAGCGGTTAGTATTCCTAGACTGATGTCAATTTAAAAAAAATTCGGCACCTACTCAGGATATAAACTAAATGTTCAAAAAAACACACATTTTAAGTTTTAATTATACTCCTCAGAGAGATATGTTGAATAGATTTAAATTTAAATGGAATGCAACAAGTATCAAGTATTTGGGAATATTAATAACCAAAGATACTACAAAATTATTTGACAGTAATTATGGCCCTGTAAATAAGATAATTAAATCAGATATAGATAGGATGGTCCCAGCTGCCCTTAGAAATGCATAATAGAATAGATACAATAAAAATGAACATGCTTCCCCGTCTCTTGTATCTCTTCCAATCCCTACCAATTGAAGTCCCTCTTAAACAATTTAAAGAATGGGATAAGTGGATTTCAAGATTTATTTGGAGGAGTAGGAAGCCAAGAATTAAATTTAAAACACTGCAACTGTCTACAGAGAAAGGGGGCAGAGCACTGCCTTGCTTGTTAGATTATTACAAGGCAGCTCAATTAAGATCATTGGCATGCTTCTGTAACCCAGATTATATAGCAAAGTGGAAAGATCTGGAAATTTCACAGTTAGCTATACCACTGCAATCATTACTAGGTAACAAAACTTTGTATAAACAGAATCGTAATAGTTTAAATCAATGGACTAAAGTTCCTTTTAGAATCTGGTTTAAAAAATGTAAATCACACTCACTGGAAAGACGATCAAGACTACTGAGATGGGTCACCTTTGACCCTGACTTTAAACCAGCAAAATCTGATGGGAGGTTTCAATTTTGGAATAGACTTGGCATCACTACTTTTAGTTCAATTGCCTTAAAGGGAGAACTAGATAGTTTTCAGGAGATCTCAGATAGGTATGGTATGGAAAAATTAGACTTCTTTACTTTACAGGTACCTGCAAACCAGGACTTATTTCAACAGTGAAATAAAATATTTGGAGAAACATGACCCCAATTTAGTAGATTTATTTTTTGATGTTTTATAAAAATAAAGATAATAGGAAACTTGTTTCAAAACTTTATTAAACTAATCAATCCAATAATGAACACTCAACTAGGGAGGTTAGATTGAAATGGGAGAGAGAAGCCAGTCTTGCTATTTCAGAGAAAGAGTGGATGAATATATGTTCAGTTCAAGCTACTTCTACTAGCTCTGGTTTGGGGAGAGAATTTTGCTGGAGGAATCTGGTTAGATACTTTATAACCCCCAAGTTAAAATCTGTTCAGACTGGTGATACAGGTATGGTGGTGTGCTGGAGGAAATGTGGGGAACAAATAGCAGATCACTTTCATGTATTTTGGAGCTGCCCAGCTATTCAGTCATACTGGCAGGAGATAACAAAAGTAATACATAATATCTTTGACGATGCAATTGATTATTCTTTTTCTACAATTTATTTGGGTAACTTACCAGCTCATCTGACAGTGAGAGATAAGTATTTATTAAAGATTTTATTAGCAACTAGCAAGAAAGCTGTAACACGAAAGTGGCTCCAGGCGGATCCTCCAACAAAGTCAGTATGGTTGGACATAGTAACCAGTGTTCAAAATATGGAGAGAATTACTTTTGCACTGAGATTACAAATGGACACATATTATCAATACTGGGAAAAATGGATTGTGTTTATGTCTTTATGTCTTGTAGTTTGACCTCTGTATGTATCCATTATGACCTATGTTAAGATGCAATGGTGACCACGCAACTATTTGCCAAGTTCTGTTGTTATTCTTCTTTTTGAAAAAAAAAAAAAAAACCTTTAAAAATAAATAAATAAATTCTTGAATGTTTCCTCTATATAATTATTTTTTTAATTGTTAATAATTGTTAAGAATTGTTTTATTTAAGAGAAAATACAATTCTAGATTATAATAATGTAGTAAAACACATTTTTTTTCTTCTTACTGATATAATAAACAGTAGTAAAAATCTGCATACTTTTTTTTGTTTTTACCACTATGTGTGAAGGGAAATCATTATACCATACAGGGCTAATAATTATTTCTCACTAACAGAAGCAAGAATAGATTCTAGAATAGATACTGCCAAATCCAAACAGACTCCATTATTTTAGCTGTGCCATAAAATCCATGGTATTGTTTATTTATTTATTTGTATTATTGTTTTAAATAAAGTTACATTTAATCTAAAACTCTGCTTAGATTCAATGACCAACTGGGGTGCTTCATAGATAACAGCTCGATTTTGCAAAATGGGACAAACTAATTGAGAGATTTATCCACTAGGTGGCACGTTAGGTCAACATCGACGATTAGAGAAATGTTTCAAAAATAGATTTATATTTTTTCTAAAATAAACTCAACTGCAGCGGATTTTCATCCTTCAAATCATTAGTCACGTTTCAGCTTTGCACTGCTAGTGTATCAGGCAGTGTAGTATATTTGCAGGACATAATAGATTTCCCAAACTGGGAAGTTGATGAAACAGCATCTATTACAATCAATGGTGGTTCTCCTTACAGTAGACTCTTCCAAAACATCTTTGATTCCGTTCTGAACACTTTGGAAGAGGAAACAGATGAGGAATGCCAACCAAATACATACTACTGCCCAGGTAAAGGGCCAAGATCATCAATGTCAGTAATTATTCTTGGCACAGTTGTGCTCAGACAAGGCTTCTCATCAAACAGCCTTCTGAAATTCATACCACTTCCCAACCTCTATTTGTATTTTGCTCCAAACAGACAAATGCATTGTTTGTCATATTGGCAGCTATTTACATTGTTTGTTTTAGTCTGCATTAAACGTAGGTAAGTCTTGAGCAAGTCTCAAGTCCCTACCATCAAGTCTCAAACAAGTCCAAGCGCAAAAATAAATCAAGCAATTCAAGTCAAGTACCAAACAAGAACAAGCATATTTTACATTTGCCACCTTTTTTATTTTTCCTCAGAAATTAACTTTCTCTATTATACATTTGAAATAATAGTAGTTTAAATATAATTTTTTGAATATGATATATAAAATATAGATGCTACTTTTAATTACCAAATAAAAAATGCCAGTAGGTGGTGGCAAATTACAGTTTTAATGAGTAACTAATGCATTTATTTAAATGGATCATTCAAATCAGTTGATTCATTTATGAACAAGACATACGGATCTCTGCCTCGGTTGCCAGACCCTTGGCCCTGCTTATCCTCTCCGTCTCCATCGCCACCTGCTCAGCCTCTGTCAAGCGACCCCCTGGAGTCGTCAGACCTTCCTCCACAATGGCTCCTCTATCTGTCGGCTCTGCCGGGGGCTACAATCATGGTTGCGACCTGGCTCCTCTCTCCGTCTGATCCACCTTGGACCCTTCTGTCTCCTCCTTAGCTCCTCCCTCTGTTGGATCCGGTCAGGCCTCTGTTGATCATTCTCCCCCGAAGCCTCCTCCTGCATAGACTTTGTTTCCCAGCCCTCTCCATTCTTTTGTTCTTTATACCAGTCCACTTTTTTCTTCATTCCTTGTCTACGGCACAAAGTTGCGCCTTCCGGGAGGGGGGAATAATGTTACGCCCCCATAATTCTCTCTGTCTTGATTTCTCCCATATACCCATATTTGGTTTTCCTGTCATATAGTTATTCCCATCATCTTTCTTTGTCTGGTTAACCTGTCTTTATTATTTGATTTGTGTTGAGTGTTCTGGTGGCTGGCTGTAAGGTTACCTCTTGTGTGTTCCTACCATTCCTGTCTGTGAATTTCCCTGCCTGTGGATTTTTAGTAAAGACGTTGCTTTTGACTCAAGGGGTAAGGTCTTCAACCTTTAGCCAAAAAAGTTAAATGGCTAATGCTGCTGCTTCGGCAGTATGCAGGGAAGGAGACCAGAGGCTGTTTAGTTTGATTAAATGTCAACAGAGGTGATGGACTCATTATGCTAAATAAACAGCTTTTGTGGGGAAACAGCTCATCATTTAATAAATAGAATCAAAAACCAGAGCTCTTGACAAAACCGACTGAAGCCAAACGAAACAATATTACTACTGCATGATCATCCCCAATGGATTCAAATATTGCGCTTTCCAAAACAGCACAGGTGAGTAACAAGATGCAATGGGCCAACCCACATTGTACAGTGGCCCACAGGGAAAACACATCGGTTGTTGTATCTACTTTTATAATGATACAGTACAGTCTGCAGTCTCTAGTCTCATATATTGCCTGTGGTACATGTTTTCTAACACCAGTCAGCAGTAATGCTCCTAATTTCACTGTATGCAAAAAAATACAAAGACAATAAAGGCTTTTAACTCAATTCCATTGATATTATTTAGATATTTCGAACAAAACCTAAAACATCATGGCTTTCAACTATTAAAGCTAAAATAATTTTTTCTTATGCAAATACAATCAGTTGACCGCAATGTTGTTAATAAAATATGAAATGTAAAGATAATGTATTAATAAAAAAGTAACATTTAATAATGACTCAAGCAAAATTATCATTACTGAAAGTAAAAGAGAAACTAATGAGATTGATCTCTCTCCAACTAATTTACAAGTAGGGATGGGTATACATATACATGCCAGACTAGTATGTGTAAATCTGCCAGAGATACACACAAGATTGTTTCTGCATGACTGTGTATAGCAGATGACGAATACAACGCTTCCCACATGCAGTTAAATGATACGGTTACTGTCCAGTGTGGATCCAAATGTACTGAACACTTGTAAGGTTTCTCTCCAGGGTAAAACATCTTATGCGTTTTCAAATGTACTGACTGACTAAATCTCTTGATGCAGTGTGAACACTTATGAGATTTCTCTCTAGTGTGGATCATCTCATGTATTTTCAGATATGATGACTGGTTAAATTTCTTGTTGCAGTGTGAACACTTATAAGGTTTCTCTCCAGTGTGGATCCTCTCATGTATTTTCAAATGTACTGACTGATGAAATGTCTTGTTGCAGTGTGAACACTAAAGGTTTCTCTCCAGTGTGGATCCTCTCATGTATTTTCAAATGTACTGACTGATGAAATGTCTTGTTGCAGTGTGAACACTAAAGGTTTCTCTCCAGTGTGGTTCATCTCATGTATTTTTAGATATGATGACTGGTTAAATTTCTTGTTGCAGTGTGAGCATTTATAAGGTTTCTCTCCAGTGTGAATCCTCTCATGTATTTTCAGATATGATGACTGGTTAAAACTTTTGTTGCAGTGTGAACACTTATAAGGTTTCTCTCCAGTGTGGATCCTCTCATGCCTTTTCAAATGTACCGACTGACTAAATCTCTTGTTGCAGTTTGAACACTTAAAAGGTTTCTCTCCAGTGTGGATCCTCTCATGTGTTTTCAGACATGCTGACTGACTAAATCGCTTGTTGCAGTGTGAGCATTCATAAGATTTCTCTCTAGTGTGGATCCTTTTATGCAGTTTTAAATAAGTTACCGAAATAGAAATCTTTTCACACTTTGAACACATGCATTCTCTCACACCAGTATTTATATTCTCATATACTTTCAAACTTTGTAGACGGCAAAATCTCTTTCCACACAAATGGCATGAATGTGGCTTCACCTTTGTATGAACTTTCAAGTGATACCTCAGACCTGAAGCCCCTAAATACACTTTACCACATTGATCACATGTGTGCTGCTTCTCTCTATTGTGAATGTTCATGTGCTCCTTAAGGTTTGATGAGCGTGAAAAACTCTTCCCACATTGATCACAAGTGAATGGTTTCTCTCCAGTATGAGTTTTCATGTGACGCTCAAGATCTCTTTTTCTTGTGAAACTCTTTCCACACTGAGTGCAGGTGCAACATTTCTTTAAATCTTTCTGTTTGACTTGAGAGCAACTCAAAGGTTTTTCTGTTTTGAAATGATTTTTCTCCTCAACTTGACTTGATTCTTCATTCTCCTCTTTTTCTTTAATCGACTCTGAAATGAAAGTAAAATGATTCATATTTAGGAACTTGTTATAAGCTGAAAAACATGAACAAACTAACATTTGAGAGCAGTGCCAATAAGTCCTACAGATGGTGGCGCCAGAAGCAGATTTGGTAGAGCTGGTGTGTGGGATATCAAAAATAATGATCATTTAAAGTAGAGATCGACCGATTTGGATTTTTCTATAACCGATGCCGATGTTTAGAGGTCGCCGTCAGTCGATTGCCGATTATGCGCTACCGATCTTTTGGCCGACTTTTAGGGTCGATATCTTAAAGTTCTCCCCTTTATTTGCATGCTAAAATGTCACACTAATAATAAGTGGATGCACAACATCTCTAAACTTAACATCATGAACACTGACATGAACTATCTCTCAGATCTTAATTTTGTGCACTGCACAGTATTAACATGAAATATTTAACCAAAGTTAACAAATCAAACTGACCAAGTATTAAATATGTAAAACAGATAATATAAAAAAAGTAACTAAACTAAAAGTTTTAGAGCTGAGATTAATGTTTTAAATATAAAATTAAGGCTATAAAGTGGGCCAATCACAATGATGCATGGACAGTCTGTGCTTCCGACTGACGGCCTGTAAGTACATTAAAGAATTCAGTACTGACTATTGAATGCGAGTTTTGAGCAGTGTAGGGTAGTGCTTGTTGTTTCACGTTCTACGTTTGCAAATGCAGACATGGTGTTATGTTTACACGCCGTGACAAAATGCATAAAAAGACAGTATGAGTCATTATAATCAATCATCAAAATCAAGAATCAATATAAACAATAATGTATGCATCAAATGTCTAATTTATAATGGGTTTTATCATTTCTGTCTCAAAGCACCAAGAAATGGCATCACAACATGGTTAGGGGTGTTACATTTCCAACACACACTTGAGGTATTCGGCCAATCACAAACCACAGATAGCTGGCCAATCAGAGAACACCTCGGTTAAACTGGATTATTTTAGAGCTTTAAAGAGCTGTAAATAGTTGTATAAAATACTTAAAAGTCATTGAAAAGTTCTTGAATTTCTCTCCCAAAATGTTGTACAAACCCTGAAACTAATGATGTAATAGCACTGGAGTATTTCTTCCTCACCACCATGACTTTAGTTAACACTACTGTTTCTGTATCAGAATTGTTTGATCTGTTCAAAACATAATTCACTTTCTGTGAAGCCTGCATTTATAATACTTTTTAAGAGTATTCTTGATGAATTATAATGAATTCATGATGCATTATAAAAATCTTATAGTATGTTGTATCATCTCGTATCATCATGTTTCAGATGAATGTGTAACATGACACATTTGTATTATCAGTTTGATTATTTTGATGGTACCCTTTAGACAGCTTTTGATAAGTAACTCTGCAACTGCATGACAGCTAGCAGTAATTATTATTAGTATTATGCTAAATATATTCTAACACCATATTTTGATGGATCCCCAAAAGACAAACTAATGTGTAACTTTGCAAGTATGTGAATTTTCTACCTAGCCTAAGTCTACTAATTCTAGACTAATAATAATAATAAAGGAGTGTTAGTTGACATGTAGTTGGAAAGTTGCTTATAGTTAATAGACTAGGGGACCATCAAAATAAAACTGTAAAATATAATGTAAAAAATAAATGTGATATGATATAATACATTATAAATTACGTAGATTTAATATGCCGTCCATTGTGTCTTATAAATAATCACAATCTTAGGTTAGAACCACAAATACTCAAGTATTATAATGTATAAAAATTGTTATGATTATTCATGAGATGATATAACTTAGTTTTTTTTTTTATATAATGCATTATGTGTTCATTATAATATATACATTGTAATGTATTATGAATGGGGCTTCATCGAAAGTGTTACTGCCCCCATATATACTTTTCAACAAACTGATCCGCTTTAAAGATTGTTTCTATTACAGTTAACTAAATCTAAAACTGCTGTAAGTATTATTAAAGCTCATTATGAAGTATTATGAAAGCCTGATGTACCACAAACAGTCACTAAAGATGAATGAAGATAAAACACCAACCTCCATGTTCCACAAGTTTTATTCTCAAAGCTTCTGATTCCTCCTGTTTTACTCTCAAAGGTTCTGGTTCCTTCTGATTTATTTTCAAAGGTTCTGGTTCCTCCTGATTTATTCTCAAAGGTTCTGGTTCCTCCTGATTTATTCTCAAAGGTTCTGGTTCCTCCTGTTTTATTCTAAAATGTTCTGGTTCCACAAGTTTTATTTTCAAAAGTTCTGGTTCCTCATGTTTTATTTTCAAAGGCTCTGGTTCCTCATGCTTTATTTTCAAAGGCTCTGGTTCCTCCTGATTTATTTTCAAAGGCTCTGGTTCCTCGTGTTTTATTCTCCAGATTTCTAGTTCACTCGTGTTCTCCTCACTCTCTACTTTAATAAACATCTTCACAGCAGCAGATCTCAGTTCAGCTCATACTTCTCCAGATATTCCTGCTTGCTTCAAAACCTAGTCACAGATATAAGGATGAGAATAGTAAAGGTATTTACTGATCTGATTCAAAACTGTACTTTTCTGTTTACAGAAACTACATTTCTCACAGATAGTACTAAAACAGAATCACAACAAAACATCAGAGAGCACAGCGAATCTAATCTTCTTGCTCTTAGGTTTAATGGTGTTTGTCAAACAGAAGTTAGTGTGTTAGTGCCACCCGCTGGACTGGAGTGAGAAGCGCCGAAAGGAGGAAAATAATGCGGGTGAAATGACTTTGTTATAATGTGCGTTGTTGTTTTTCTTTAAAAAGCCGATCTGCACAAATAAATGAAAATGACTTAAAGTTATAGACTCGCATCATGGTATTGAGCATCAGCAGTCTTTGATAGTGAATATAAGAGGAGAAAAACACACTGACCTGATTAAGATATTTCACATAAAATAGTCCACAAGAGAAAATGATAGTTGAATTTATAAAAAATAAATAACCCCGTTGAAAAGTTCCACTTGATTCCTAACACTGTTCTTAACTGAATGATCCCATACGATAAAAAAATGTTCTGGGGGCAGCCGTGGCCTAATGGTTAGAGAGTTGGACTTGTAATCCAAAGGTTGCAGGTTCGATTCTCAGGTCCGGCAGGGATTGTAGGTGGGGGGAGTGAATGTACAGCACTCTCTCCACCCTCAATACCACGGCTGAGGTGAGTCCCTTGAGCAAGGCACCGATCCCCCAACTGCTCCCCGGGCGCCGCAGCAATGGCTGCCCACTGCTCCGGGTGTGTGTTCACGGTGTGTGTGTGTGTTCACTACTGTGTGTGTGCACTTGGATGGGTTAAATGCAGAGCACAAATTCCTAGTATGGGTCACCATACTTGGCCTCACCTCACTTCCTTTCCTTTCCTTTCCTAATAAATTTTAAAATGTACTTTGAAATATATTTCAAAATATACAAAAATTGGCCAAGAATATATTTACAGAAATATATTTTCTACAAATAAATTTTTTGGCCATTTTTTGTATATTTTTGAAAATATCCCTGCTGAAAAAAACAGCTAAAACCAGCCTAGGCTGGTTGGCTGGTCTTAGCTGGTTTAAGCTGGAAATGGCTGGTTTTAGCTGGTTTACCAGCCTGACCAGCTAAGACCAGCCTGACCAGCCTGGCCAGGCTGGAAAAATGGCCAAAACCCCTCTAAAACCAGCCTGCCTCCCAGCTATGACCAGCTAAAACCAGGCTGGTTGACCAGCTAAAACCAGCCAACCAGCCTGATGTTATGATTTTAAAATATATTTTTAAAAACATCCCTGGTGAAAACACCAGGGATGTTTTTAAAAATATATTTTAAAATCATAAAAAAATATGTTTTGCCCTCCATATATTTCAGTCCAAAAAATACATTCACATCTAACATTTTTTTTAAGAAACTCTTAATTTGATGTCTAAAACATGTACATGTACAGCTTTCAAGCAGTCTCAGTTCCCCCAGCTTAGCATTCACTCCAATCCCCAAAGCCTTCTTGAACACATTGGAAAACCAATTCACTGCCTCTGTAACAGACAAAAATCACAGCTATATTTTAAAGGGGTGGTCCATCACATATCCACATAGAAACAAATCAACGCACACATCAGTAATGGCAAATAGAAGCTCAAGCAAGCTTGCTTGATGTATGAGGACCAATGGGGTTCATTCCTTGCTATTACACATCATGTTTGAGCTTCCATAAAAAACTAAGTTTGTTTTGCACATCAAGCAAGTATGGTTAAGCTTCTGTTTGTTTGCTGAACAAAGTTTATGTTATAGGTAAATTAAATCTGCTCACAATACAAAGTGATTGAGTCTCTTCTGAAAATTAGGTCTAAACTGCTTGATGAATATGAATTCGCTTTATTATATCTTTATAAACTTTCTGCAACATCAGTGTGGTAGCTGTGTAGACTTTCAGTGGAGAGACAGAAATCTCTCAGATTTCGTTAAAATATCTTCTTTTGTGATTTAAAACAAATGAAGTTCTTGCTGGTATTTTTGTAGTAAATTTTACTTTCAACAACTCTGCGTCCGAAAACCAAATACTTATCTCATATGTAGGGATGCAAGAAGACTACTTTTTGCAGAACGTGTCCGATACTTGTATTTTTTATTTCACATATAAAGCTGTCATGGTTTTCTTGTCAAGCGCAGTCCTTCACTTGGCACCACGGTCAGTTTTGCTCTGTCCTCCTGCAAAAGACAAAAAAAAAACACAATACATGAACATTTGAATACGGTACAGTGGATATGCAACAGTCTTCTGACTGGTTTTAGATTTCCAAAAGGTTTTGTAAATCTTAACATTAGGATTAAAAAATATATGCTTACTATAGTCAAAAGAGTGACAGATCAAATTTGCTCTCACACCCCCTTTGTAACAGTTCCAGCACTGACTAGTTTTATGTAAATTTAATTGCAAGGTATAAAAACAGAAAGTATAGTGTTTTAAATGTACATTAAATGAAAAAAAAAAAAAAGTAGAGATAAGAAAGAGAAAGAAAATAGAAAAGTATTCAGATTTACAATGTTAATAACTTTGCAAATGCATCATCATATGGGTACAAAATTTCATTTCGATTCTATATACATTTCTATGATGTATTTGTGATTCTAGAGAGCAGTGCACGAATGGGACTTCTATTTTAGTCTGGTGGTGTGTGATGTCATAAAGATGCGCCGCGCTCCTCGTCTGTTGTGATTCACCTGAAGAAAGGTTTGTGGTTTTAAGTTTTGAAATCAATGCAAACTGTTCCATCAATGGACGTGTTTTTACAAGCTATGCAAAGTAAATGCAGCGTTCTTAAATATAATGTTGTAATGCTTTATTTGGTGTTAGTTAAATAAAGTGTTAGCCTTTAGTAACAGAGAAGGTGCGTTCTGTTTCGCTCCGAGTGTGATAATACAAGTGATGAGAGAAACTGAGAATCCGAATCATTTGAGTCAAATCATTTGTGAAATGATTCAGTGATTCAAATCGCTCTATTCAGCGGCACGCGGACTACAAACGACAACAACAAACGAGTGGAATGACAACCGCTAATGTTTTCATGAACGTATAATATATTAGATATGATGTACAAATAATTTTATACTAAATATAAATAAAAAATAGCCTACCTAAAAATGAACGTCCTGTGTAATTTGTATATCAAAGCCTATTAACTCTCACTCTGACTGTCTACTGAACTAGTGAACTGATTGAGACGCACCCATTCTTTGTTATTCAATTCTTTATTTTTATTATTATTATTATTATTATTATTATATGTAATTCAGGGGTCCGTTCTTCGTACCTCGCTTACTACATCCAAGATCAAATGACACATCCAAGATCAAATCATCGCGCTAACTATGAGCTCGCTATTCCGGTTCTCCGAACGCACCTGTTGTTGATGATTAGTATAGCTGGATGAAGTTATTTGAGATCACTGGGTGGCTTAAAAGGGGCTACGTATCGATAGTAGAAACATTGATCGGCAACTCTTTGATTGGTCGGCGAACATGACGAAGGAGCGCGCTCAGTATTTTTCTGCAGCAGAGCAAGAACTCTTGATTGAGGGATTTCAGGAGTTTCAGAGTTTAATTAAAACGCAAGGGAACACTGCAAAGGCTGGAAAAGCAAGGAGAGAGGGCTGGCAAAAAGTAGTGAACACATTAAATGTGTTAATGCTGCCCATGTTACATGTTTTTTTCTTGGTATGTTATTTTATTTATATTTTTATTTTTTTATACACTACCGTTCAAAAGTTTGGGGTCAGTAAGACTTGTAATAGTCTTTAAAGAAGTCTCTTATGCTCATCAAGACTGCATTTATTTGATTAAAAATACAGAAAAAACATTAATATTGCAAATTGTTTTTACAATATAAAATAATGTTGTTGTTTTATATATATATATATATATATATATATATATATTAACATACTTTAAAATAGAATTTATTCCTGTGATGAAAAGCTGAATTTTTATCAGCTGTTACTCCAGTCTTAAGTGTCACATGATCCTTCAGGGATCATTCTAATATGCTGATTTATTATTAGAATGATCAATGTTGGATAATATCAACAGTTGTGCTGCCAAATATTTTTTGGAACCTGTGATTTTTTTCCCCCCAGGATTCTTTCATGAATAACAAGTTTAAAAAGTACAGTGTTTATTCAATATATATATATATATACTTTCTTGCAAGATACTTTTCTTTTCCCACGTGAGTCAGTCCGCGTCAGTCGTGCTCTTTAACCAATCAGATGTGACCTCGCCATTTCAACCAATCATAACCCGCCAGGAGCGCAGCCTAAATCCTGTTTACATGAAATAAACCTGCTCCAGAGCAGGTTTAGGCTTGCGCAGCTGTTGCTATGACAGCAAGTCCAGGATGAGCTTCGAAGAACCAAACAATCCAAGATCATGCCAAATCGTCAACAATCAAATCCAGCTAACTTAGTTAGCGAGGTACGAAGAACGGACCCCAGGGCCTTTAACTATCACTTTGACTGACGACTGAACTAGGAGCTGATTGAGATGAACCTCGAGATTTTGTTTGGGTTTATTTTTCTTTCTGTTAATTATTCTCATCTTAAACAGCACAGAAATAAAACTGATAAAACACACAGGTTTTCTCTGTATTAAAGCTGTTTTAAAGTACTGTTTGAATGTACTCATTTACTGGGTCCTTGGACTGAAAATTTTACAGGGGTTCACATCAATTTCTGATCATAAAAACCTGCTTCTTTTTCATTTTTGTTTTCATTATAATGTACTGATTCAAATTAGTAATCACTTATTATTTATTAGTTTACCACTCTGCGCGCCTCCCCTGACATGCTGTCATGTATGCACAGGCAGCATCTTTGTCATCTCTGTCACTGTCTCCATTTTCTGACTGAGGTTAGGGGAAAGAGCAAGGTGCATCAGACGCACTCATCAAACATATTTCAAAGGAAGCCTGTGCCATGGTCCTGACCACATCACTGTCTTTAGTGGGTGTCCGTAAGGACATTTACGCATTTATTCACATATGATTGAATAAGCTATTCATGAGGTGCACTGTCATGATTTTGGCTAATGCAGGACACTACTGAATGATTTGCATCGAAGGGGATTTAGAAGTGGGTAAAAGGCCCCTGATAAAGAAACGAGTATATCTGTTGCTTTGTGCCATTAAATTGGGGTTAATTTTTATTTGCCTTTTTTTTCACATTAGACCTGATTGTGCTGAAAGAGGAGAGCCAAGAACTGAATGAAATGAAAGACAAAAGTCAATATAAGGATCAACATCCCAGCCGGCACATGACCGACCTTCAACGTTGAAATTTGGTTGAAATAAGGTCAGTTGTTGTTTCAACAGTGAAACAACGTTGATGTGACGTTGAATGCTCAATGGTTGAAGATCAGTCAACACATGACCGAAATTCAACGTTGAAATTAGGTCGGTTGTTGTTTCAACGGTAAAACAACTTTAATAAAATTTTGAATGCTAAATGGTTATATATGCCTTCAAAAGCAAGTGTTTAAATTATAATATTAATAATAATAATAATTATTATTAACAAGGTTAACTTATAAATCAACATAAGATTCAGCATACAAAGAAATGTTTGACTTTTAAATGATTATGAACATTATTATTTCATGACACTTATTATAAAATGTAAGTGTATTTAAATATAATCATCACCAACAATAAAACTAAATACATTTCGCTACCAGAGCCATATAAAAATCTTTTTATATGGCTCTGGCTACCACATGCTGAAACAATTCCTATTGGCTGTTTTGCCTTACTGCTTTGATCATGATTGGTTCATCTGGCTGTCATTCAGGAAACTGACAGGTGAAACTGCGCGCGCTGTTGTAATTTAAAAAAATTCGACCGTTACCGCATTTTCTTCTGAGGCTGTGAGCTGCGTAGACTGTATGAGAGCTGCTGCTTACCGAAATTATTCAGTTGGTCCCGAATTATTTGATATTTTCCTATTATATTTTTTATTTTGAGCGTATTTGAATTGTGAGATCCCAAGGGAGAACAAAAACCGGAACACAGAGGAAATAGACGTGAGCTGCGAGTCCCTGAAAACATACAGCACTGGCTAAATCAGGTAAGACAATAAGTATTTATTATTACCTTTTAAAAAAATAGCACAAGAGTTTACAAATTGGTAAAACTTATAAACTGCAGAAGTTAAATACTTGAGTGTTTGTTTGTGCTGCTTTATTATCACAGACAGCAAAAGTTAGAATCTAATCGCATTTAGCGCGCTAGCAATATTAGCTCATCTGGTCGTATAACGTTATATATCTGGTGTTGTTGTGTGTTGCTAGTATTTGTTAATGTCTTTAAGAGATTCACATTTTTCGATATAAATGCCATGCATTACTGCAGATGTGTACTGCATTTTAATCCTATAATAACAGTCCTAAAGATGACATACTTTATCTTTCTTTTCTGAATATCATATAATGGCAAATATCTTTAATTAAAATTTATTGAGATTGTTTAAAGGAATGGTTTAAAACGAAAAACAGCTTTTTAAGAAAATTTCAGTAAATCATTTATTCTTTCTCCTTGTAGAGTCATTAAGGATCCAGCTTTTTGGCAGTTTGGTAAGGAATAGTTCATCTGCTACTTTGCACTGTCACTTCTGGTAGAGATTCATTGATCTTTTGTCATAAGTTTATGTAATGTAATACAAATGTACTCAATATGATTTTACTTGTTTCAGTATACTGTTTTGTTAGAATTGTGATTAAAACCATGTTGTTTTAAACTTTAATCTGAATATGTCAAAATGTGTTTAATGAAGTGTTGTGCACTTTGTTTTCAACTCCACTGTTATTGGACTGTAAAGTAAAAATATTGTACAAGATTTGTTTTGAATTGAGTGTTTTCAGTTAAAGATATTTAACAGTATCAACACTGGTATTTTATGAAATGTTATTTTTGGTGTTTTTGTTTATGCAGAACAGCACAGAAAGCACACAAGTCGAGGAGAGAGGAGAGGACAGCATCAGAAAGGACCCAGAACTGGGACTCTTTCAAAGATCACCTGAAGCACAACCATGATATATGCACAAGGCTGTTGTTTTTATCAGAATTTGAAGAAACATTTGGCTTAAAATAATAAATACATTTCATTTAGGGTATTTCCTGCATAAAGAATTTTATGGCGATTGCTTTTTGATCCCTTCACCACGACATGGTTTCTTATTGCAGGCTCCATTCTCAAAGTCTTTTACCCATTTGCACTGCACAAATGTACACATCTCTTATAATGAGACACATTTGTAAACCTGTTTTCACAGAACCATAGTTAACCACCAAATAAGAGATCAAGTGGTTTTAGTCAAAAAAGGTTTCTTTTGTGCGGCGCAAAATGTGCATGTTATTGCTCAAAAACTTTTGAGTCTTTAACCTTCTGGGGTCCAGGAATTTGGAGAAGTTTAAACCCTGACATCTGTGTTTTTCTCAGTAACTGAAAAAAATACACTACGAGTCAAAAGTTTTTGAACAGTAAGGTTTTTTTATTATTATTAAATAATTTCCTTCTGCTTTATAATATTTGTGTTATTTAAAATAATATTTAATATTATTTAAAATATTTTAAAATGTAATTTATTCCTGTTACTCCAGTCATCAGTGTCACATGAACTTTTAGAAATCATCCTAATATGCTGTTCAAGAAACATTTATTATTATGAATATTTAAGCAGTAGATTTCTTTTCTTCAGGATTCTCTGATGAATAGTAAGATCTAAAGATTAGCATTTACTTGAAATAAAAATCATTTGTAAAATTATATACTATACTTCAAAACTTTTATTTAGCAAGGATGCTTTACATTGATCAAAAGTGATAATAAAGACATTTATAATATTACAATAGATTTCTATATCAGATAAACTGTTTTATTTTCAGTTCATCAAAGCAAACTGAAAGAATTCTACTGAGCTGTTTCCAACATAATTTTTTGAGCAGCAAATCAGAATATTAGAATGATTTCTGAAGGTTAATGTGACTTGATCATGAGTAAAGATACAAATTCTGCTTTGACATCACAGGATTAAATTACATTTTCAAATATCTTCAAATGAAAACATTTTAAATAGTACAAATATATTATTTAATTTTTCTGTACTTTGGATTGGTGAGCAGAAGAGACTTTAAAAAACATTTGTTTTATTTTTACTGTGAGAAACTTCTGAGTGGTAATGTATAATGTCTAAAGTCTGATTACTTTGTATTCATCACAAACTGGGCTACAATAACATGTGAGCAGAATTAATGTGTTTGTATTGTTTTTGGAAAATGTTTTCGACTTATATTTTGATTTATACAGTGTATGTTTCCAAAATAAAACTTGTTTTATAATATTGATCATGTGTTAGTTTATTGAAGTTGACAGTAAACCCATTGCTGCTAGCCATTTGTTTTTTAACTAATAAGTATGTACAGGGTTGATCTAAATGCAAACTGGTTGTAATTGAACGTACAGTGAATCAACGTTGAAATGCCGGCTGGGATTGTGTATCCACAATTGTAATGTTTGTTTTGTTATTAATGTGTTTATTTATTTATATATTTATACTGTGAAAAGTCATTTATTAATTATCATTACTAACGTCTGTGTTTAAAACAAAATATCATCAGCATTGCAGAAAGCACGCGCTGTGGGTTACCATGGCGATGCACGTTGTGTTTACCTCAGACGCTACTAAGATGCGCTTGAGGAAAGACACTGACGTTTGAATGTGATTTTGTTTCTCCTGATAATTCAGGTATGTTTCATAAAAATTGAATATGTTTGTTGTCATGAATGTAAATACATGCAAGTACACATTTCCTATGTGTTTGAAAACGAATAGCTTGTTTACGGTAGTGAATTGAGTAAAGTCATTCAGATGAAAGTACCGGTAAAATGACAGTTGGTCTGAGTTACATTTGTTACAACTGTCTCCCCCATAAATAATATCTATTTATCTCAGTACGTGATAATTAAACAGAAAATGACTTTGAAATAGTATATGAATATGTGTTAGAGTATGTATGTAGTTTATGAGAGTAACATTGGTTATTAATCTAAAGTGTATTTTCAAGTGTAACCATTACAATTTAAATGATACAAATAACAGACGCATGATTGTATCAATTGAGTTTAGTAGTTCAATGGTAAATTGTTATATATGGAGGTATTTACAGAGAAAAATGAGAAAGATGTCTGACTGAAAGAATTTAAAGTGTATTTTTTGTATCATACTGATAAATATACAACACAGGTATAATGATTATATGTGTTATATAAAAGTGCACAGAGTGTATAAGTATTTGAAGACTTTATTGTTGTTAAAGAACTATACAAAAGAAGGGAACAAAACTGTTTGTTTGATTACATGAAATGTGATTTGTGAGGATGTTTTGCTGTTATATGAATGTTAATAAAGAGACGCTACTAAGCTGCGCTTGAGGAAAGACACTGACGTTTGAATGTGATTTTGTTTCTCCTGATAATTCAGGCAATTTTAATCTGCCTACGAGTTCCGCGGCCGGGACCCGTAACATATATAAAATTGAATTTCGTACTCATATGATGATGCTTTTCAAAGTTACTAATAACGTAAATCAATGAATTATTTTCTCTATTTTTGTTTTCATTTAATGTACATTTATAACACTATACTTCCTGCTTATACATTGTAATTCAGTAAAACTAACACTGCTGCCCAGCCAACATGTCCATGTGGGCCCCATGTGGGTTTTTGATGGGCTGTCACTTGGGGCCTGGATGGGCAACCCAGATGGGACCCGTACATTTTTGTCCATAGTCTCCACTTGGGCCCCATGTGTGTTAGCCCATATGGGCCCATGATGGATCCATAGTGGGCTGTACGTGGGGCCCATGTAGATTTTCATTATATGGGCCCACATGGGTCCCAAATGGGTTCAATTAATTGGGGCCAAGGTGGGCCACATACAGGACACTTATGGGGCCCAAATGGGTAAACACAGTGAACCCACAAATAGCCCATATTTGGGTTTCATGTGGGCCCACAGTGGGCCCATTTATATATATTTATTGATTCCTGTAGATTAATTTAATATGCTATGATGCAAAATAAAATTTCAAACTTTCTCAACTTTGTCAAGTTAGAATATTTTAGTAAACCTGTACCTGAACATATATACAGTATTTGTTTACATGACAAAATATTTTGAAAAGAAAACAACTTCCAACTCATGAATTGCAAATCATCTTTTTATTGATTATAAATAGACATTTTAAATAGACATTGGATGAGGATCACTCCTGGGTGCGGGCACACCCCTCAGCTTCATACCTAAAGGGGGAAAAAAAAGACACAGAAAAGCCAATTACTTTAAAATGCTAATAAAACATTAAAAGAAACTAAAAAAAAAAAAAAATTAAAAAGGATGCATGTACTATACATTTGGAGATTTGTGTCCAAATAACAAAACTGTCACTTAAAGGAATATCTGCTACCAAAGGGAATATAAACAAGTTAAAGGGGTGCTGTTTAGTTGTTAGAGGAAAGTTATTAAACAGTTATTTTCTGTCATATGCCTTTGGTCAAATTTTACACTTTCCAAATTTTGACATCCATGGCAGCTTTTAAATGATCAATTCTGGTAAGTAATCACAGTACCACTGAATGTGAATTATAGAAATACATTTGGTAACACTTTACAATAAGGTTCATTAGTTAAAATGAACTAAGAATAAACAACACTTCTACAGGATTTACAAATCTTAATCGTTAATGTTAATTTCAGCATTTATGAATGCATTATTAAAATTCAAAGTTGTGTTTGTTAACATTAGTTAATGCACTTTAAACTAACATGAAGTAACAATGAATTATTGTATTTTTATTAACTAATGTTAACAAAGATTAATAAATACTCCAATAAATGCATTGTTAATTGTTTGTTCATGGTAGTTAATACATTAAATAATGTTAACAAATGACACCTTATTGTAAAGTGTAACAGTATAGCCATTCAAAACCTAAGGGTCAACTGACAATAGTAAAGGAACCACCAACAAAAGAATTTTGGGGAGGGATTAACGTAAACAGATATTACATACCAGTCACATCTAAAGTGAATATAAACACACAGGACAAAAAATGGATATGTTCAAAAGATCGCATCAGCTGACAGAAACAAATAACGATCATTGCCACTAACCTGCCCTTAATATCATATCAGTTGCTACAACACAGTGCCCAGTATTCAGTTCAGTTACAGTTATAGCAGTCAATAAGGCATCTGCAACATGTAAACTGTCAGATGACTCGTCCACTGGCCAAAGGAGGAGCACAGCAATAGAACAATAAAATAAGAAAAATACAAGCACAGGACAGCGTCTCTGTAGATCTAAACTTAAAGTCCATCACAACCTAAGTAATGGCTGAGATGGATTATTTATTGTATGAGTTTTGCATGACTGCAGTGTGAGAGCTGCATGGCTTATTGGAGAGCAACAAAGGAGGGTGGGATTTTGTCAAAGGTCAATTAACACACTGAAATAAAAAGCATACTTGTCACGTATCTGGTCTATCCTGTCATTATGAACTCTTGCACCACACATCATGGACTTCATTTCCCACAAGCCACTGCTCTAATCACTGCATTCACCTGCTCTCACTTTACTGATTACTGGTCACAGCTGCACCTCATCACACTGTCTGCATTTAAGCCACTCACACACACAGCCACCTTGGGAAGTCTTATTGTTCCTATGGTCGTAATTCTAAGCGTTTATCTCTGTGTTGGATTCTCTGTGTATGACTCTGGACTGTGTACCCCGTTGACGATTCCTGCTACCTGCCATTGCGACCATTGCCTGTCTATTGAACTGTTTCCCAGATTACCTACGTTGTTCCTGTTTTCTGGTGATTATTCCTGCATGTTGACGATTCTCAATAAATGCTGCAAATGGATCCGCACGTCTCAGTCTGACTCTCCTTGTGACAGAAGACTTCGCCAATACAAGGATCCAGCGGCTTTATTCGTCAGCAGAACACCGACCAAAAATGGATCTAGCAGGAAGTTTGATCGACCCCGTAAGTGTGCTCTGCAGTTTATTTCAAGACGGCCGACCCATCGAATATTTTGTGAGGGAGTTTGTCAGATATAGCCATCTGGCACCGTGTGATGATACTATGCTGAAGGAGTGTTTCTGGAGTGGACTCGACCCAGAAGTCAGTTTCAACTTACCTGAAGAGGACCCCAGTTGGACTCTTTCACAATTCATCACCTTCGTCATGTCACATTGTAAATCTCGGTTTACTGTGGGTATGGCAGCCCCTCCAGAGCCTGTTCACAAGATGGTCGTCCTTCCCGTGTCTCCTCACAAGATGTCTGCTTGCCCAGAGCCCCTTCACAAGATGGCTGCCACGCCAGAGTCTGCAAGCAAGATGGCTGCCACGCCAGAGTCTGCAAGCAAGATGGCTGCCACGCCAGAGTCTGCAAGCAAGATGGCTACCGTCAAATCAGAGACTGCGCCGCCAGAGCGCCCTCCAGTGACTGCGCCGCCAGAGCGCCCTCCAGTGACCGCTCGCTCAGAGCCTGCTCTTCCAGAGTCTCCGCTGGAGACGCCCAGCCCTCCTGAATCTCCGCTGGGGTCGTCCAGTTCTCCAGAGCCCGCTCCTCAAGAGCGTTGTCCAGAGCCCGCTCCTCAAGAGCGTCGTCCAGAGCCCGCTTCACAAGAGCGTCGTCCAGAGCCCGCTTCACAAGAGCGTCGTCCAGAGCCCGCTTCACAAGAGCGTCGTCCAGAGCCCGCTCCTCAAGACAGCCTTCCAGAGACTCCGCTGGTTTAGCCCAGCCTTCCAGAGACTCCGCTGGTTCCGCCCAGCCTTCCAGAGACTCCGCTGGTTCCGCCCAGCCTTCCAGAGACTCCGCTGGTTCCGCCCAGCCTTCCAGAGACTCCGCTGGTTCAGCCCTGCCTTCCAGAGACTCCGCTGGTTCAGCCCTGCCTTCCAGAGACTCCGCTGGTTCAGCCCAGCCTTCCAGAGACTACGCTGGTTCCGCCCAGCCTTCCAGAGACTCCGCTGGTTCAGCCCTGCCTTCCAGAGACTCCGCTGGTTCAGCCCTGCCTTCCAGAGCCTCCGCTGGTTCAGCCCTGTCGTCCTGAGATTCCTGTCTGCCCAGTTCTGGTCACGGAGCTCATGCATGGACTGTTCCCACCCACCCTCCCTGCTGCTCCAGTCCCGCCACCTCTGTCTCCTGACAGTCCCTCTGCTCACCCACATCCCACCTTCAGTGCAGAGGACTTGCCGTGGGACTGCCAGTCTCCATCGGTGTCCAGACTGAGGGATCCCTCACCATCACCTCCAGTCTCAGAGTCCTGGACTCCACCTCGGCCCTCCGACCCTGCGGCTCCACCCCGGCTCTGTGCTCCCTCGTCTCCGTTGTCGGCCGTCGGCCCACCAGCTCCTCCGGGCTCCATCGTCTCTCCGGCTCCGCCCCGGTCAGTCGTCGCCCCACCTTCGCCTCTGGACTCTACTCCTTCGGCTGCGCCTCGTCACTCCGTCCTGCCAGCTCTGTGGACCTCCTCCCTCCCGTGGGCACAGCCTCGATCCTCTGTCACTCCGGCTCCGCTGCGTACCTCCGGACCTCCATCTCCGCCGGGGTCGCCAGAGCCTTGGGTTCCGCCTTGGCCCTCCGGATCCTCTGTGTCGCCCAGGACCATCGACTCTCCGGTTCCGCCTCGGGCTCCACCGGCTCCACCTCCGTCGGTCGGCCCCATGCAGGAGCCAACCCTTCCTCCGCCATGGCTTCTCCCTCCGTCGGCTCAGCCTCAGTTCGTGGTTCCAGTACCCCTACATGGACCTGGCCCTCCATCCCTCCCCCTGTTCCGCCTCCGCTCCACCACCCTCCAGGTTGTATTAGGTGGTTAGAGCGTCTGGAAGCCGCTCCTTGGGGAGGGGCTCTGTCACGTATCTGGTCTATCCTGTCATTATGAACTCTTGCACCACACATCATGGACTTCATTTCCCACAAGCCACTGCTCTAATCACTGCATTCACCTGCTCTCACTTTACTGATTACTGGTCACAGCTGCACCTCATCACACTGACTGCATTTAAGCCACTCACACACACAGCCACCTTGCGAAGTCTTATTGTTCCTATGGTCGTAATTCTAAGCGTTTATCTCTGTGTTGGATTATCTGTGTATGACTCTGGACTGTGTACCCCGTTATTGATTCCTGCTTCCTGCCATTGTGACCATTGCCTGTCTATTGAACTGTTTCCCGGATTACCTACGTTGTTCCTGTTTTCTGGTGATTATTCCTGCATGTTGACGATTCTCAATAAATGCTGCAAATGGATCCGCACATCTCAGTCGGACTCCCTGTGACAATACTGTTTATTTCTCCATGTGATTTCATGTTTATTGTTTGCAGCCGCAGCCCTTTGTGTGTAGTTGGTAGACCCCACATTTGATTCTTGTTGAGTGATTTCCTAGATGTAAGTTAAGATTTTGTAAGATATAAGAATCCTAAATGAAGATTTGCTTAAGGGAGTGTATTAAGCAAAAATAATACACTCCCTAATTTAATACACTTTGCTAATTTAAGTTCACAAACTCCTATTAAAGAATCGAATCTTAATTTAATTTACAATTCTAATTTTATTTTAAGAAATATCTTATGTCTGGTAAGGAAAACTTAAACCGCTCCATAAAGTTTTATAAAACTTTACTGTCTCTCTCCATTCAATAATGAAATGCCTTTAGCTGAAAATTGAGTGTTTAATCTTGTCATTATACATTACTGACACTCTATTCTCCAGTCTGACTATTCAGTGCTTTGACACAGTCTGTATTATTAAAAGCTCTATATGAATAAAGATGATTGATTGATAAACAACTGTCAAGTCTGATAGCTAGCAACCAACTAAGATCAAGTAGCTGCTGAGGTAAACATAAAATTAAAAAGGAGAAACAGCAGAATGGTTTAACTTGGAGAAACACAAATTTAACAGAAACTGACTGTATTGTCCTCCGTTCAAGGTCCCGCTGGGCTCGCAAGGCACGGTTGCCATCCCTGTCCCTGGCATTGGTGAACCATTTGCCAAGGGCTGTCTCAGCTTCTTTTTTGCTCACATTTTTTAGCAGAGGGTTTTGCTTCAGGCTACCTGTGAAACAAAACAATACATTTTATGTAGAGAATGCTACTGCATTCACAGGAGCATGACCCATAATCAATAGGCATGCACCAAAATTGTACACTTGTGTAACACTCCACTCGTGTACTGCTCATACTCAAGTAAAGAGCTAAATCGACTCAAATAACGCACAGAAAGATTTCAGCATATAGCACTAGGCTACTGTGCTGCAATAAGGTGAACGCTGGTGAAATAACACTTCCCTCTCATAACTTTATGCAATGCTCACATGCTGTGAAAATAACAGTTGGTAACACTTTCTATGAAGCCTGTATTAATAAATCATTATAAGAGTAATCTTAAGGCATTATAATGAATGCATAATGCATTATAAAAATCTTATAATGTGTTATAACCTCTCATGAATACGCATACAATAATAAAACATAATATTTATGATCATGACTTTTAAGAGTATGATTATTTAAAGCACACAATGAAGACTGTATTGAATCTACTTAATTTATAATAGACTATTTCATGTCTAGACATTGTTTATTTAAGATCTGAACAGTACCTTACAATCGAGTGAGTTCTTAGGTGCTGAGTGTTTTTTCAGTGTTTTCTGTGAGGCTACTATTGAGGCTAATGAGAGCTAGCTAATACTTTCTACTGAAAAAAAATGCTATGTAAATTATATAAACCTAGTATTAGTAGACTTCGGTAGGGTAGGTACTTGTAAAGTATCCTTATACTCCTTATCTTGTCTGTTAAGGAAGCATCAAAATAAAGTGTTGGCATATATTTAGCAGAAACAATACTAATACTCAAAAGAAGGCTAGCTGACATGTGGTTACACAGTTACTTATCAACAGCTGTCTAAAGAGTATCGCCAAGATAATCAAACTGATATTGTTAAAAAAAAGATTCAAAGCAAATGTGTGATATTACACAATCATCTGATCTGATATCTGATCTTACGACTGAGAAATACAAAATTGTATTGTTATAATTACTTGTAAGTGGTATTTGTCTGCTTTAAGTAACAATAGTAAAATGGTAAAATATAAGACTTAAAATGCTTTATAACTATGAGAAATTTAATTGTAACTTCAGTGGATGAATCTTGTTCATTGTGTTATAAACTATTATACTCTTAAAAGCTATAAACATATTACAAGGCTTTTTATAATGCATTATGCATTCATTATATTGCCTTAAGTATATCCTTAAAATGTATTATAAATACAGGCTTCATAGAAAGTATTACCAAACTGTTTTGTAGGACTATACATTCTTTGGATAATTACACAAAAGTCATATTAATCCGATTGTTGCGTACAAGTAAAATATTTAATAATATTAACATTTTTTGTGTAATGTCATTGTATTTCTTTCAACAAAAGTGAGGTCATTTTATTGGCTTGTATTTATTAAGTATCGTAACATTAAAGTTATTGAGTTAAATGAAAACATCTTACAAATTATTTTACGTAATTTAATCAAATAAATCATTATTAAATAGCACTTTCAGTTTCAGTATTCTAGCTTAATTTTTTTGGTGAATGCCCCATAAAAAATATGCATTAAATAAGTAAGTTACAGTAGCATAAGAAAATCTGAGAAAAAAAAAAATAAAAAAAATCACTAGGTTGTCAGTGCATTCTTATCTACCATTTCCCAAAACTTTAATGCCCTGCTGGACCATTCAAACTGAAATTCCCTGTCACTGGGAAGGAAAGCTTTTGTGAACCTTAAAGTAATGCTGTATTTATAGTTATGATGTGTTGACTTGATTCTAATACATCTTCACATGTTCTGCCAAGTCAAGGCTTCAGAGAAAGCTGTTGCGATCAATGCGTCAGGGACACGCTTTTCTTGACGTGACACAAGGCAAAGTTACAGCCTTGCGGATGAAGACCGTAGCTGTTGTCCGTAGCCAAAATTTAAGTCTATCAGGAGTGGGATTCGAACCCACGCCTCCAGGGGAGACTGCGACCTGAACGCCAGCTGCCGAAGGATAATCCGACAATATTTTGGAAATGTCGAGCAATGTTGAACTGCGCAGCCAATCACGTCGAAGCACTATAACATTTGGGCCAATCGCGTCGAAGCGCTTCAACATTTCCAGCCAATCATAAAGCGCTATTCTTAACATTTTCTTAACATTTTCGACATTTGACCAATCAGAGTAGAAGAGAATGTCGACGGCACGTTTTCGCGTATTGCCGCTAGGCGGAGGAGTCAGCGTTCTAGTCAGGTGTCAATCAAGTTGCCGAACCGAGCCGAAGGTGTACGAAAGAATGACATATCCTCAGGGGGCGTGTCAGAGGTCAAAAAAGTTCAGTACTGAAGTTCATGACCTACGACGAGCATCATTGCTACGGAGTTCAGCATCATTTTTACAGAAAACAGCGAAATTGTATTTTTATAACCAAGTACAGCATTATCACGGACTACAACAGGTAAGAACATGGTCTAATTGAAAACTTCTTTATGTTTTATGTATTTTTCCAAATGAGTGTATAATTTTTATTTTTTATTTTAAAACTGTTTCATCAAGTGCGAGAAAAAATGTCTGGCAAACCAACAAAATCGCATAAAGCGATGTCGGAGGCTGAATGGGTTTCACGTCTAAAAAAGTTTGCCAGCACAGGAATTTGGCCATCAAATGAGGGTAACAGGCCAGCCCCTCGACAGAAGAAGTGGTACGAGATTTATCAAAGGGTGAGTGTGAGTTTGTTACCTTTGCCTGATAGAGCAATAAAAAAGTTGTTTATTGTTGACTTGTATTATTGAACATTAATATAGTCTCTTTGTTTAATGTATTTGCATAACAGAACAACATATTAGGCCTCAATACAAACATGTACCTGATCTCATTCATTAGAACAATGTAATGTGATGGTTGCGTTATTTTATGGTTTTCACTAATGTAAACCAGGTGTCATTATTGTTTATAGATATTTATGTTGGTAATGTTGCAGGTATTTTAAGATTTATGTCATACTGTTAAAGAAAAGCTCCATTAAAGACTTTTGAGTACTGTTAGATACAGAGATTTGAAAAGGTGGGGGAAGGGACAGTAAATGAATGGTGTGTAACTGTATTGTATGTATGTATATATATATATATATATATATATATATATATATATATATATATATATATATATATATATATATATATAAGAAAAATATGACTCATGTTCTAGAGATTAATAAATAGATAAATAAATGTAATGAAGCATTTTATGCCATATTTTATGCCCTTGTATTGTGCATTGCATTTGTTATAAATTTGTTATAATTGCTTACAGATTGAAAAATGTCCGATGCAGTCTCGTGGCCAGATGGCCTTGCTTGGAGGTGTGCTGAAATGCATTTGTGGCTTTCACACTCCAAAGGTAACATTAATGTAGCAAGTATTTTTTGTTATTATTATTTACTGAAATTGTTTCCTTTCTGAATTGTTACATGTATTTTTGTGGTTGTCTTAAGCAGCCCACTGCCTCTGCTGGACCAGCACAAAAGGTTGTGGAACAACCTGCTCCTGCTTCTGGAACAGCAAAGAAGGCCATGGAGCAGAGTCAGCCTGGGCCCCAGTCCCATCTCCAGCCCCAGCCTCATCCCAACCCCCAGCCTACTGCACCTGTAGTAACAAAAGCACCACATTTGTCAATGGTAAAAGAATTAAAACATTTTTTAAGCATTGAAGTATAAGTTCAGTTCAAATTTGAGGAAGTACAGAAAGTCAGAGGAAAAAAATCAAAAGCAAGAAGATTAGAAGTGTTGGCTGTGACCTGCTAAATTTCACACCTTTTGAACAATGGGGGTAGCTGTAGTGTCCTGATTGGTCAGTTTGAATGTCTCAGATTTGGTTTTAGTCACATGGTCAAGGATAAAAGAATGTAACCTGTGTGCTTTCTCTCTTTCATCTGTGGCCTATACTTTTGGATTGTCCTCTCTTCCTCTCTAATGGCGCTTTTCCACTACACAGTACCAGCTCGCCTCAGCTCGCCTCGGCTCGACTCGACTCGGCTCTGTTTGGTTTTCCACTGTGTAAAAGTTGTACCTGTACCGGCTTCCAGGTACTTTTTTTCGTACCACCTCCGGCGAGGTTCCAAGCGAGCTGAGGCGAGCTGAGGCGATACTAAATGTGACGTGAAAACACAGCAGACTGCTGATTGGTCAGAGAGAAACGTCACTATTCACTGCGTAATCATTGCACGCGCCAGCAATAGTATCCAGAATAACCCCGTCATTTTTTAAAAAGTTTGGCCAGAGATTGCGTGACATATCCAATCCATTACATATTATGGCAACTCGGAAGAATACGCCGTGGTCAAACGAGGAGGTGCAGACAAGATTACATCACGGCAGTTTCTTGCAGCGTCGCTCCAGGTACTTTTGTGGAGGTATAGGTACAATTTACAGTGGAAAAACAAACAGAGCCTAGTCGAGTCGAGCCGAGCCGAGCCGAGTCGAGCCGAGCTGGTACTGTGTAGTGGAAAAGCTCCATAACTGAGCTCTGCCTGGGTTGAAGGTCACTGAGATAGACTCATGGCATCTCTCTCTATAGTTTTCATGTGTTAAAGCTACATTTTCTCTTTTCCATTCTCTATCTCAGGTAACATTCCACATATACACTGGCTGTTATTAAATTTTACACATTTTAATATTTATTCCATAATGCAAACACTTTGTATTTATTTTTAAGATTAACCTAGGTCAATACTGCTAATAAATAACAATTCCTCTTATAAGAACTACACAAGTTTTTTTTTAAAGGCTCCATTTATTTAAAATAGAAAACTATGAAACTAAAGCTATTTTAAACTAATAATTTTAACAATATTAAACAAAAACAGTTACAATATTACTATGTAAATGATTTGTAAAATGTAATTTATTTAGTAATGTTCAGTATCATGACTACTTTTCCTATCCTATTCGAACACATTTTGTCCTTTCACTAAAATGCCTATTTTCTTGACCCCTTTTTAGTTTACCAAACCAAGATTTACTGGTTCTCACATTGCTGCAGCAAAGCCAAATCTTAGTGTGGCTAGGAGACCTTCTCAGGTTGGACACCAGCCCAGCGCAGCAGTGTCTCGTGCCTCTACACAAAGCACCACTGTCACTGTAAGTAATGGCATAAATCACATTGTATTCTATGACGACACTTTCCATGTTCTGTTACATCCAAATTATTACACTTTAAAAAAAATTATATCAGAAAACCATTTGAATGAATAAAAGCGATATTAAATAGAATAAACAGATTTCATACACACTACCATTCAAAAGTTTGGGGTCAGTTAGTGTTTTTTGTTGTTGTTTTTTAAGAAATTGATACTTTTATTGAACAGGATGGCATTGTTCAAAAATCTCAGTAGCCGTGTTTCCACTGTCGGGCCAAAAGCGGGCGTGCTAGTGCGTGCCAGAGCCAGTCGCGTTTCCACTGTCACTTCCGGGGCCTGATCGTGCCTCGTCGGTGCTTCCTCAGGGCCAATGGCCCGGGTTTTTCGGCCCGACGAAAACCTTGGGCCAAAGCGGGCCAGCCGGGGCTTGAGGCGTGGTCAAAGTGAAAGGCGGAGTGTGTCTGTGGTATGCGCATTTCGCTGTATTACTAATACAGGGCTCTTGTGTATTTGGGCCGATGATAATATACAACGCCAGTTTGACGGCGTCTGCAGAAACAAAGACGTGATAAAATACATCGTTGCTGGACTCGCAAAGCTAAATATCCAGCGCACCACAATGCAAGTTCGAGACAAGTTGAAGAAATTGCGGGCGCACGGCGCAGTACAAAGCCATAAAAACGCACAATGGACAAAGCGGTGCCCAGAGAAGAAACTTACATTAGGCAGATATTAAATGCCGTTTTGATGGGCACATTACTTAAATGGTTATCTGATGGGGCACCTTTTGTGTCCTGTGTAAATCAGGTCCTATTCAGTAATCGTTACACTATTAACTGTTGTTACAGATATGTGATTAAAACATTTAAATGCCTGTCTGATAGTATCTACTCGTATATAAATTTGGAAAAATGCAAATAAGATCCTATAAAAATGAGATCTGATGTATAAGTTTATTTACATCGTCCAAAAAAACCCACAGAAACTCACCAACACACCTTGATAAATTGTTAACATACACTGTACCTGTATCTGTACCTAAATAAAAGCATACAAAATTATACTAGAAGTACAACTGTGTAGTTATTTTTTGCAGTAGTGTGTAGATAAAATGCAACATTTAGTTAGACGAAAGTTAGACGAAAGACTTGTGTGTCGGTCATAAAAACAAAGATTCTTTTCAAGTGATTTATTAATGTAATATAATACAAATATTGCTGCTGCACAACTGTTGCAAAGCACTTCTTGCATCAGAACAGACATCACCAACATTAGACGTTTCTGCATTCGCTGTATCCGGCTTCCACGTCGATTTATTGTTCTTTTTGCCTTGCAGCTAATATAAGCTTTCGCCGTAAACGCTGCTGAGCCTCCGTCTTCGCATCTTGTTTTCGCTGCCTCATCTTCCACCAAGAAAACACCGAAAGGAGCAAACAGCCGCTTCGGCTCTCTTCCTTCGATAATCACACTACGGTGACTTACTTTCAATCTCCCCGCTGAAAGGGGAGAGGTTTCGTGACGTTTGATTCAAAGAGGTGTGTAAAGGGCGGGCTTTAAGTTTGCGCAGCCAGGCTACTGGCTCGATAGTGGAAACGCAGCTTACTTTTGGTCCTGGTGCTTGCGACTCGAGGCCATTGGCCCCGCCCGGCACGCTCTTAGCACTGGCTCGCACTGGCCCGACAGTGGAAAAGCGGCTAGTAAAAACATTTAATGTTACAAAAGATTTCTGTTTGCCATTAATGCTGTCCTTCAAACTCAATTCTGAAAAACTCGAACAATGCAGTTCTATTAGGCATTAGCCATTTTCTTTCTTTTCTACTTTTATTTATTGCGAACATTCATTTGAGTACAATCAATCATAAAGCATATTTCAACCTATATACAATGATTGATGCAGCCATAGAGTATTTTTAACAACATGTAGATATGTACAATTATTTATTTTAAACTATAAATTATATTTTGTAAATATGTTTTAATACAATAAAAAGAGGGAGGTAATTATATATCCTATATATCAATATATCCTGATTTAATTTCATCCAGAACAATCTCAAATGACCTTCATTATGTATATAGATGCTGAACAGAGTACATGCATATTTGCAAACAAATATAAATATATAATCATCTTCTATTTATTTGTAACAACAAAAAATAGGACCTTCTTTATACATATTCAACCCATTTCCTCCACTTTCCCAGAAACACATCCTTCTTTAAATTAACCAAAAAGTGATCTTTTCAAATAATCAAATAATATAATCTTTTCCAATATCTTTTCGATCTATGGTCACATCTATCCAATTATCTGAAGTTGGTCTCTCTTGTGTAACCATTTATGTGAAGCATTTTCAACTAATAGTAATAAATGTTTATTTTCATTAAAATTATTTTTGAAGGATCATGTAACACTGAAGAATAGAATAATGCTGAAAATGTGCTCTTGCCACGACAGAAATAAATTACATATATGTATACATTTAACTGTACATTTAAGTTGTTGTAATGTTGTGTATTTAAAAAATCTATTATATTTCACTTCACGATTGTACAGACACAAGGTCCTCACATTCCACCCCCTGTCTCCAAAGCCACTGCAGATGTGACCAGTCCCACAGAGCCATGCAGTATTGTCTCAGTAAGTAAATTCATATTCTGTTGGTCTAAAAATGTCAATTAATCAGCTGTCACCAGCTAGGTGACAAACTATGGAGTTAGAATTGTTGCATAATTCCAAATAAATACATTATGATCCACAAATAAATGTAAAGCGATTGACAAAAACAACCATATACACAAAATAAATAGAATGAGATCCACAAATAAATCTTAGAGTTCCACAAACATGAATTATATTCACAAGTAAAAAAATTCGAATTGCAAATAAAAAACATACTCACAAATATATTTTTTTAATCCTACAAACACAAATTCGACCTGCATTTATATGTGAATCGCGTATTGTGCATTTATAGATCGCTACTCGTATTTGTGGATTGCTCTCTGTGCATTTGTAAATCACTGCGCGTATTTGTGAATTTTGAAACATTTCAAACGTCAAGACGCAAACTAATCCACAAATGCATGGACTCCACCCACCTTTTACTTAAGCCAATCAGATACCGGCCACGTGGGGCTGACCAATCGTTGCATGTTCTTGCTCCAACCAATCACGTTTTTATACGGTGACCGTAAGGGGAAACCTTCGGTTCACTTATGTTTGTCTTGGCCACTACATTTAACTCGTGGGAACCTGATATTATGTCGTGGCCACGAGATATTAATTCGTGGGAACATCATATTATGTTATATGTTATTCGTCTCATATTCGTTATTTTTCCTTTCATTTTGATCTCTTAACTTTCTGAATGTAGGTTCTATGACTGGGATATTTACTGGAATGCAGTTCAAAGGTTGAATTTAACATATATTGTATTTTATTTAGTCTATTAATAGACAAATCTAGTGTTTCACTAAAGAGTGAATTAATCACGTAGTTTCGTTTGGAAATCATTTATCGTAAGAGTAAAATAGGCCTACATGACATTCCTTCTATTAACTGATCGTCTTTTTTCCGTAGTTGTATTATTATTATCGTCATCATTATTATAATTATTACTATTATTATTAGCCTACATTTTATATATTTTTATTTTCGTTTATATTCGTTTCCCCCCTTAATTTTGATCTCTTAACGTTCTATATGATGATTAATGATACTGTAAAATGCTTGACATATATTATATGACTTTATGATTGTAATTATGCCTGTGTGTTGCCCACGTTTTCATTTACAAATTAAACTACGTGAATGATTCATTCCTCAGTGAAATGTCAAGCATTTACACAGTATCATTTCCATATAGAAAGTTAAGTAAAGAGATAGAAATCAAGAGGGAAAACGAATATAAACAAAAATAAAAATATACAATAATAATAGGCTAATAATAATAGTAATAATTATAATAATGATGACGATAATAATAATACAACTACGGAAAAAAGACGATCAGTTAACGTTAATAGAAGGAATGTCATGTAGGCCTATTTTACTCTGACGATAAATGATTTCCAAACGAAACTACGTGATTAATTCACTCTTTAGTGAAACACTATATTTGTCCATTAATAGACTAAATAAAATACAATATATATTACATTCAACCTTTGAACTGCATTCCAGTAAATATCACAGTCATAGAACCTACATTCAGAGAGTTAAGAGATCAAAATGAAGGGGAAAATAACGAATATGACAAATAACATATGCTAACATAATATGATGTTTTCACGAATTAATATCTCGTGGCCACGACATAATATCAGGTTCCCACGAGTTAAATGTAGTGGCCAAGACAAACATAAGTGAACCGAAGGTTTCCCCTTACGGTCACCGTAAAAACGTGATTGGTTGGAGCAAGAACATGCAACGATTGGTCAGCCCCACGTGGCCGGTATCTGATTGGCTTAAGTAAAAGGTGGGTGGAGTCCATGCATTTGTGGATTAGTTTGCGTCTTGACCTTACAGTCTATGGTCTTGACGCTTGAAATGTTTCAAAATTCACAAATACGCGCAGTGATTTACAAATGCACAGAGAGCAATCCACAAATACGAGTAGCGATCTATAAATGCACAGTACGCGATTCACATATAAATGCAGGTCGAATTTGTGTTTGTAGGATTAAAAAAATATATTTGTGAGTATGTTTTTTATTTGCAATTCGAATTTTTTTACTTGTGAATATAATTCATGTTTGTGGAATTTATTTGTGGATCTCATTTTATTTATTTTGTGTATATGGTTGTTTTTGTCAATCGCTTTACATTTATTTGTGGATCATAATGTATTTATTTGGAATTATGCAACAATTCTAACTCCATAACAAACACTTTGAAAATAAATTGATTTATTTTGTTGTTGTTTTTTCACTTAAAGTATGTCTAGAGATGTGAAAAGGCTCACATGCCCTGATTTTTTGAATATGACTTTTGGTTACACAAGGTGTCCTTATTAAATGTTACATGTACTTACTATTATAATAACATTTAATAACATGCAAGTGACCCTAAATCAAATTCTAACCCTATAGTAAATACATTAATACAATAAGTTAATTTATATTAGTAAGTACTTAAATGTGTAATTACACTGTAACAAGGATACCTTAAAATAGAGTGTAACCCTTTATTTTGAGGTGTCTTTGTTACAGTGTAATTATACATTTAAGTACTGAGTAATATAATATAATTTCCTATATGTACTTACTAAATGTTTAGGGTTCGGATTAGGGTTTGTCTTAGGGTTACTTGCATGTACTTATGCATTAATAATTGTTATTATAATAGTAAGTACATGTAACGTGTCACAAGGACACCTTAAAATAAAGTGTTACCTGACTTTTATTACCAGTAGTTTCTTAAAACACTGATAAACAGCTGATAAAACAACAACAATCAAACTATGGTAATAATGTCAAGCTGACGGAATCCTAATTTACTAATGATAAATAATTTATAGATGTTAACATTCATGTGTCAAAATAAAGATAGATTGTTTGTAAAATGTATTCTTTTATATATCAAGCAAGACTTTAGAATATTTTATATATAATTCCTTTTTTTTTTTGGAAGACAGAAATGGGTAATATAAAGTTATCCGTTTCGTTGTCATAATTATCATTGTAATACAACACAAAAAAGAAAACAATAATTGTAATGATCATTTTATGTAAAAGTAGCCATGCCTTGATGAAATGCTTATTAAATCAATAACCTTACTTGACTAAATGGTTTGTCTTTTTTCTTTCACAGACGTTTCCTTCGGGGACATTATTGAAAGCTCCATCTGTAGTTCCACTTCCTCGTTTGTGGTCGGAGACCTTGCCACCAGAAGATCACAAGTGGATTGGCAAAAGGCTTTTCAAAATGGGGTCCAAGGGAAAGCCAGAGCTCCGTGATGACCTCCAGCTCTGGTATTACCCACCACAGCCAGCACTTACCTACAATCAGGGTCCAGCTCCAGACAGATTCTTTTGTCATGCACTTCTGCTGTGGATGCCGTACAAGCTGTGGAGGGTCAAGATTCTCTGTCCCAATCCTGCCTGCGGACGGCATCAACTGACAGGAGGTGGTCTGCACAAAAGGGCACGGCAGGTTCTGGACATCGACAGAATGTACAGCATGGTCACAGAAACCCTCATCTGTACCAAGTGTAGAGCCTCGCATGTGTCCTGGAGTCAGACAGTCCTGCAACAGCTAGACCTGGGTCATCGCTCTGAGTTTCGGGTCATCCTCACGCGGAAGTAAGCACACTTTCATTCTGCATCATGTTGTTAGGCCATCATCACATACATATGCAAATAGTTTACAAATCAAATATGTAAAATATATGAATGAGTGTATTTTGCTTTTTCTAAGGTATGCCTGTGATATGCGGGTCATCCGGCTACTGCGTGAGCGTAGCTTAGGCAACAGCCCCACGCGGGTGATAAAGCAGCTGCGTGAAAACCACAGCGAGGAGTGGCTCCAGCGTCTGGCCCGATACACCACCCAGTGTGTCGACTTTCTTAATCGACCTGGAGTGTTGCCAGTAAAATTCCAGGAACCCCCACAGCCTACAGTGGTGCCAAGCTGCAAGTGGCTACTCACCGTGTACAGCCAAGACATCCTAACAAGGCTGGATGAAATCCATGCAAGGATAACATCCACCTATGGCTCTGTCTTGAAGATGGATTCTACTAAAAAGGTTAGTTGTGGATTTTTGTTTATTAATGCTGTTGTTTATATACACAACACAGCAGTATATCTGTATTTTACATGGTGGGATGTTTGATTGCATTTACAGCATGTTCCAAATCATGTCTTATTACAGATAACCAAGAAGCTGGCTGGGACAGCGAGGGGAACGGGACTCTGGCTTACCTCTGTCGGCAATGAGTTTGGTCAGGTGCTCATGAGCGTGCTGACAGCCCAGGAAGGAGCAGGACTGGATATGATGGTAGATGGTCTGGTGAAAAGATACCAACAGGCTGGTGTGGATCCACCTGCTGTGTTGTATGTGGACTGTGGGTGCTGCACTGAGGTGGGCGAGACGAAGCTGAAAACCAGATTCAGAGGTTGGCCAGATCTCATGATACGCTTGGACATCTGGCATTTTATGCGCAGGATTGCCCTGGGGTGTACAACTGATGCCCATCAGCTGTACCCCATCTTCATGTCGCGGCTATCAGCGTGCATCTTTGAATGGGATGCAGCTGATCTCTCAGTGCTTCGCAAAGCAAAGAGAGCGCTATTGATCTCCCAGGGTTGGCCTTCGCTGGCAGATGAAGATGTCAACAAGCATCTTACCAGGAATGAGCTGGCTCTACATTGCCGGAGGAGAACCCGCGGAGAGGAGACTACCATCCTTCTCCTTGAACGGCTGTTTACAGAGCTCTTGAGCAGCAAGGGCAATGACTCCCTGGGTGTTCCTCTCCTGGATCAAAAAAGGATGGAGCACATCTGGAGTGTCCAGAAGAAGCATGTAAAGTGCATCCAAGACCCCCCTGGTGTTGTGCTCTATATAGAGACTGGAAGCTTAACCAAGGGAGGTGTGCTTCTAACGACATACAGATGTGCCAGAGGCTCCACTTCTCTCGAGTCCTTTCACCTACACCTGAACCGTTTCATCCCAGGTATGTCTCTGTCACACTCCCTGTGCATATATATAATATATATATATATATGTATGTGTATATGTATATGTATATATATATATATATATATATATATATGTATGTATATATATAAAACACATTACTTGTCTTTTGTGTTTCTTTAACACTCACCTTTACACTGTTGTGTCCATTAACAGGGACCAGTGCAAACAGTCTTAACTTTCAGATTTATCTGCTGGAGGGACTACACCGGTGGAACCAGGACAGGGAGTCTGCTTCATTGTCAGCAGAACCATCAGCTTTATGCAGCTACACAGGAGAACTTGTTCACTGTGTAAACAGAAACTATGAAAAGCTGTTTGGCAAGAAAGTGGTTCCAACATTTTGTTCCCCTGCCTGTTACACCGGTAAGAAAAAAGTGTTATTGTTAATGAACTTAGAATTTCTGTGTAATCTCTGTCTATATATTTAACTCTACAAAGTCTACTGTCATGATTGATATGCAAATTTCTAAGGCTTTTAAATTATCGACATTATCCAAACTTTATTGATAGTTTATACTTTTAATCAAGAAAAAGGCATTAGGAAAATCATGTTACATGTAAGTATCTAATATGATACAATAGGTTATGGAGGAATATTTATTTGTACGTCTCTCAATTATCATTTGTATTGTGTTGCATTATGTGTTTTTGCATATGTTTTTTTCCTCCTCAATGATTCAGCATTGTATTTAATTCCTGTTTGTTTATTATTTTAATTTCAGGTGAGCTCATTGGAGTCCAGTATCTGTTTCAGCAGACAGGTCAGGCACTGCAGGACATGAATCCAGACTCCGAGCAGAACGCAGAGCTCATTGAAGACCTCAGTGTGGAGGAGCGAGATGAAGATGAGGGCTTCTGTGACATCAGCGAGGATCAGACCATTACTGATCTGGAGGCTGACATGTCACCACCCTCTTCCACACTTGCACTTAGTGGTACTTCTGTACTGGGCTCTCCATCCCCTTCACCAGTCCCTGACCCTACACAAGGCCTCTCACAGTCTCCCACATCACCTGGACCCTCAGGGACTGCTGTCTCACCTGTCCCATCTGAAACATCTGTTTCACCTCTTCCCTCAGAGCCAGAGGATGCTGGTCAGAAAGATGATGAAGAGATGGTAAGTGCAAGATGAAACAACATTTAAAAGATCAAACAACTAGGGATGCACCTATCCGACTTTCTCAGTCCCGATACCGATACCTGGGCTTTGTATATCTGTCGGTATATCTACCCGATACCGATCCGATACCATTGTTGAATTAATAATAAACTGCATACATTCAACCTTATACCTTCCTTCCACCATGTAGAAGAAACTACAGGCACCAAACTTTCCTAACTAAACATTACTTTCCTAACTAAGACAAAACACATGTAATGTATTGAATACTTATTTATTTGTTATTTAAAGAACAATTGTGCATTCAAATCGAAAATAGAATGTAATCAAACTTCTCAAAATAAATTTAAATAAATAAAATGTAGTAGTAGAAATGGAGGAAGAAAATAAAAAAGAGCCCCGTGGATCTGTTAATTCTTCCGATCCCCGATCCAGCTATTTTTTTAATATCGGGGCCGATATCCAATCCTAATATCGGATCGGTGCACCCCTACAAACAACATCAAAGTCATTAATAAGCTGCAAATACACATAATGTCAAGTCAGCTTTCTTTCCATTGTGTTTTATACTTTAAAGAAGGTGCCAAAACAGCTTCCCACTGATAAACATTATAATGTTGGTGTTGGTGTTTTTTAATAGGCCGTTGACAGCCAAAATGTCCCTGGTTATCAACATGTGGACAGATTGGCAGAATATCTGGTGGATCTCCGGGGTCACACAGCCCTCAGCCTGACCAACCAGGAGGCCAACACCATAATTGCACTTTGGCAGAGCTTGGATGACCAGGACAAGCAACGGGTGGTGTATGCAGCTCGACATCAGAAGAGACTGCTGAGTGGACGCTTCAGAGTACCTAAGAGGCCCACTCAAACCCCTGGAGTAGAGAGCACCACCAGATGTGTGCTGGGTGCAAGCAGCGCACCTGCACAATGGCCTGACTGTTGCCGCCTGGTGGAGACCATCTTCATCAGGCTTTGCACTGTTCACCCAAGCCCCAAAAGAAAAGGCAAGGGAGCGCTGTCAAGATGGTCTCTGATCCTTCAAGACTACAGAAGGATAAGGCAGCTTGTACTGGGCAACAGTTTGGTGATGGAAGGAACATCACTGCAGCTGGTGGAGGTGAGTACAGGGGCAGGGTGTACTGCCCACAGACTGAAACTGTTACAAAAGAACAGTGGCTGGAGGAAATGCGGAGAACCATTCCCAAATAAAGTATATATTTGTGTGTATGTGGTGTATATAGCAAAAAGAGTTCACTATTGTTAATATTTGTGTAAAAAAAAAATATTTGTGTTTTTAACTTTTTGTAGTTTTTTTTAACTATTATTTAATATTTTATTAAACTTTTTATTTCTTGTTTTTGAGAACTTAACTTTTTATTTAACTTATTTATTGGTTTTGAAAACTTAATATTTGTCATTTCCCTTTTAGTTCATTGTTGTTTAAATACTTCTTATATAATTTATATAATTTAATATTTATTATATATTAATATTTATTTTTATTTTATTTATTTCATATTCATTACTGTATTGTTGGAATAATTTTTAAATAAAAACAAACTTTCCAAACTGTAAAGTTATTGCTTTTTCTTTTTTACTTTTATTTTCATTTTATTTGCCTTTTCATTTATTGTTGTCTGTAAACTTATTTAATATTTAATTTGATTTATTTAATATTCATTACTGTATTGTTGGAATAATTGCAAAATAAAAATAAAACTGGGAAATGATTGTTTTTTGTTTTTGACTTTTATTTTCATTTTATTTCCCTTTTTATTTATTGTTCTTTGAATACCTAATTAATATTTAATTGTATTTGTTTAATATTCATTACCATTCTGTTGGCACAACTGCAAAACAAAAACAAACTGGCAAATTATAGCTTTTTGTTTTTTACTTTTATTTTCATTTAATTTGCCTTTTCATTTATTGTTGTTTGAATACCTAATTCATATTTAATTTTATTTATTTAATATTCATTACTGTATTGTTGGAATAATTGTAAAATAAAAACAAACTGGGAAATGATTGCTTTTTGTTTTTTACTTTTATTTTCATTTTATTTGCCTTTTCATTTATTGTTGTTTGAATACCTAATTCATATTTAATTTTGATTTACTTAATATTCATTACTGTATTGTTGGAATAATTATAAAATAAAAACAAACTGGAAAGTTATTGCTTTTTGTTTTTTACTTTTATTTTCATTTTATTTTCCTTTTCATTTATTGTTGTTTGAAAACGTATTTAATATTTCATTTTATTCATTTAATATTCATTACTGTATTGTTGGAATAATTATAAAATAAAAACAAATTGTCAAATTATTGCTTTTAGTTTTTTACTTTTATTTTCATTTTATTTGCATTTTCATTAATTGTTGTTTGAAAACCTATTTAATTTTTAATTTGATTTATTTAATATCCATTACTGTATTGTTGGAATAATTATAAAATAAAAACAAATTGTCAAATAATTGCTTTTTGTTTTTTACTTTTATTTTCATTTTATTTTGCTTTCCTTTTCATTTATTGTTGTTTGAAAAATTATTTAATATTTCATTTTATTTATTTAATATTCATTACTGTATTGCTGGATTATAAAATAAAAACAAATTGTCAAATTATTGCTTTTTGTTTTTTACTTTTATTTTCATTTTATTTTCCTTTTCATTTATTGTTGTTTGAAAACTTATTCAATATTTAATTTTATTTATTTAATATTCATTACTGTATTGTTGGAATAATTGTAAAATAAAAATAAACTGGCAAATTATTGCTTTTTGTTTTTTACTTTTACTTTTATTTTCATTTTAATTTATTGTTGTTTGAAAACGTATTTAATATTTTATTTTATTTAATATGCATTACTGTATTGTTGGAATAATTGTAAAACAAAAACAAACTGGGAAATTGTTGCTTTTTGATTTCTGTTTTTATTTTCATTTTATTTCCCTTTTAATTTATTGTTGATTGAAAACTTATTTAATAGTTAATATAATTGTATTTATTTAAAATTCATTACTGTTCTGTTGGCATGATTGTACATTAAAAAACATATTAATGACTATTTTATTCTAATTACTATCTTTTTTTCAATACAAATAACATATTTGTAAGTGTCTTGAATGAAGGTAACATACAAAACTCCTAATCAGAATAAGTAATATCAATTAAACAAAGAATAATATTATGCTTAATCAGAATAAATAATATTAATACAATAACTACAAAATAATAAGTAATAATAACATCAACAATACCACAGTTCCATTGGCATTCTTTATTTTTCATGGAAGAATTGTACATATGTACATTTTATTAACCTTAAAAATTGCATTTATTTAAAGAGCGGGCTTCTCTGTTCCCGTCCGCCTGCTTGTCTCCTTCGCCTGAGGGAAAAAGGCCACAGCTCATCTGAAGGGCGGACGACACGACATTGCGGGAGAAACTGTGAGTTTCCAGGTAAATTCCCTAAATACCATCCAGCGACATTGCATTCAGTCCTAGGCCACCCTTTGACATGCAATATAATCGAAATTCAGTGTTCACGCTGGGCTAATGCTGAATGAATGCAGGAATACCATCCCTGTCGTATTCATGTAACATGTGGCGGTGTTCTTGTGAGGTTTTCTTAAGGGTAATATCATGCTGGCATTGGAAATGAAATTCCCTATTAATGGGAAGGCAAGCTTTCGTGAACCTTAAAGCAATGTTGCCTTCATCTTAAGGAAATATTGACTCGATTCTATTACGACTTGACATAGTCTTTCAAGGCATTCTTTAAAAGTGCCTGCAACTTGGTATCGGGGAAGGAGTGATGTCGCACAAACGATAAAACGGAGTAATTCTCAAGTTTAACGGAACGCCCGTCGGCGTTACTGCCACTTTATACTAATTCTGACGTCGACTGAAATGTGGTGCTTTGGCAAAGTTAATGCCCTGACACAAGGCAAAGTTGGCAAAGTTACAGCCTTGCGGCTGAAGACCGTAGCTGTTGTCCGTAGCCGAAACTTAAGTCTGTCAGAAGTGGGATTCGAACCCACGCCTCCAGGGGAGACTGCGACCTGAACGCAGCGCCTTAGACCGCTCGGCCATCCTGACACGCTTGCGTGGTGGGAGCTGACCCGTTGCGGCTACACCCAGCTTGTGGTCTGAATCCCTAACGAAATGTTGATTCGATTCAAATATAGCTCCACATGTTCTGCCAAGCGCTGAAGACTGTAGCTGTTATCCGAAGCCAAAGGACAAAGGACAGTTCTGTCGGAAAAGTGGGATTCGAACCCACACCTCCAGAGGAGACTGCGACCTGAACGCAGCTTTTGGATCTACGCCCTGCAGGCAGGCACCGACACGCTAGCGCTTCGCATTTCAGACCGGTCATCCCGCCGGCCTCGTTGGCGCAGTTAGGCAGCGCGTCAGTCTCATAATCTGAAGGTCGTGCCTCACACGGGGCAGCGTGGTGCCTTTTGATAGCTGAGAGCGCTTACACGACAGAGCGGGCTTCTCTGTTCCCGTCCGCCTGCTTGTCTCCTTCGCCTGAGGGAAAAAGGCCACAGCTCATCTGAAGGGTGGACGACACGACATTGCGGGAGAAACTGTGAGTTTCCAGGTAAATTCCCTAAATACCATCCAGCGACATTGCATTCAGTCCTAGGCCACCCTTTGACATGCAATATAATCGAAATTCAGTGTTCACGCTGGGCTAATGCTGAATGAATGCAGGAATACCATCCCTGTCGTATTCATGTAACATGTGGCGGTGTTCTTGTGAGGTTTTCTTAAGGGTAATATCATGCTGGCATTGGAAATGAAATTCCCTATTAATGGGAAGGCAAGCTTTCGTGAACCTTAAAGCAATGTTGCCTTCATCTTAAGGAAATATTGACTCGATTCTATTACGACTTGACATAGTCTTTCAAGGCATTCTTTAAAAGTGCCTGCAACTTGGTATCGGGGAAGGAGTGACGTCGCACAAACGATAAAACGGAGTAATTCTCAAGTTTAACGGAAGTTACTGCCACTTTATACTAATTCTGACGTCGACTGAAATGTGGTGCTTTGGCAAAGTTAATGCCCTGACACAAGGCAAAGTTGGCAAAGTTACAGCCTTGCGGCTGAAGACCGTAGCTGTTGTCCGTAGCAGAAACTTAAGTCTGTCAGAAGTGGGATTCGAACCCACGCCTCCAGGGGAGACTGCGACCTGAACGCAGCGCCTTAGACCGCTCGGCCATCCTGACACGCTTGCGTGGTGGGAGCTGACCCGTTGCGGCTACACCCAGCTTGTGGTCTGAATCCCTAACGAAATGTTGATTCGATTCAAATATAGCTCCACATGTTCTGCCAAGCGCTGAAGACTGTAGCTGTTATCCGAAGCCAAAGGACAAAGGACAGTTCTGTCGGAAAAGTGGGATTCGCACCCACGCCTCCAGGGGAGACTGCGACCTGAACGCAGCGCCTTAGACCGCTCGGCCATCCTGACACGCTTGCGTGGTGGGAGCTGACCCGTTGCGGCTACACCCAGCTTGTGGTCTGAATCCCTAAGGAAATGTTGATTCGATTCAAACATAGCTCCACATGTTCTGCCAAGCGCTGAAGACTGTAGCTGTTATCCGAAGCCAAAGGACAAAGGACAGTTCTGTCGGAAAAGTGGGATTCGCACCCACACCTCCAGAGGAGACTGCGACCTGAACGCAGCTTTTGGATCTACGCCCTGCAGGCAGGCACCGACACGCTAGCGCTTCGCATTTCAGACCGGTCATCCCGCCGGCCTCGTTGGCGCAGTTAGGCAGCGCGTCAGTCTCATAATCTGAAGGTCGTGCCTCACACGGGGCAGCGTGGTGCCTTTTGATAGCTGAGAACGCTTACACGACAGAGCAGGCTTCTCTGTTCCCGTCCGCCTGCTTGTCTCCTTCGCCTGAGGGAAAAAGGCCACAGCTCATCTGAAGGGTGGACGACACGACATTGCGGGAGAAACTGTGAGTTTCCAGGTAAATTCCCTAAATACCATCCAGCGACATTGCATTCAGTCCTAGGCCACCCTTTGACATGCAATATAATAGAAATTCAGTGTTCACGCTGGGCTAATGCTGAAGGAATGCAGGAATACCATCCCTGTCATATTCATGTAACATGTGGCGGTGTTCTTGTGAGGTTTTCTTAAGGGTAATATCATGCTGGCATTGGAAATGAAATTCCCTATTAATGGGAAGGCAAGCTTTCGTGAACCTTAAAGCAATGTTGCCTTCATCTTAAGGAAATATTGACTCGATTCTATTACGACTTGACATAGTCTTTCAAGGCATTCTTTAAAAGTGCCTGCAACTTGGTATCGGGGAAGGAGTGACGTCGCACAAACGATAAAACGGAGTAATTCTCAAGTTTAACGGAACGCCCGTCGGCGTTACTGCCACTTTATACTAATTCTGACGTCGACTGAAATGTGGTGCTTTGGCAAAGTTAATGCCCTGACACAAGGCAAAGTTGGCAAAGTTACAGCCTTGCGGCTGAAGACCGTAGCTGTTGTCCGTAGCCGAAACTTAAGTCTGTCAGAAGTGGGATTCGAACCCACGCCTCCAGGGGAGACTGCGACCTGAACGCCAGCTGCCGAAGGATAGTCCGACATTATTTTGGAAATGTCGAGCAATGTTGAACTGTGCAGCCAATCACGTCGAAGCACTATAACATTTGGGCCAATCGCGTCGAAGCGCTTCAACATTTCCAGCCAATCATAAAGCGCTATTCTTAACATTTTCTTAACATTTTCGACATTTGACCAATCAGAGTAGAAGAGAATGTCGACGGCACGTTTTCGCGTATTGCCGCTAGGCGGAGGAGTCAGCGTTCTAGTCAGGTGTCAATCAAATTGCCGAACCGAGCCGAAGGTGTACGAAAGAATGACACATCCTCAGGGGGCGTGTCAGAAGTCAAAAATACTTGTTTGAATACTTATTTAATATTTCATTTTATTTATTTAATATTCATTACCGGATTGTTGGAATATTTGTAAAATTAAAAACAAACTGGGAAATTATTGCTTTTTGTTTTTTACTTTTATTTCCCTTTTCATTTATTGTTCTTTGAATACTTATTTAATATTTTATTTTATTTATTTAATATTGATTACCATTCTGTTGGCACAATTGCAAAATAAAAACAAACTGGAAAATTATTGTTTTTTTGTTTTTTACTTTTATTTTCATTTTATTTCCCTTTTCATTTATTTTTGTTTGAAAACTTATTTAATATTTCATTTTATTTATTTAATATTCATTACTGTATTGTTGGAATAATTGTAAAATAAAAACAAACTGGAAAGTTATTGTTTTTTGTTTTTTACATTTATTTTCATTTTATTTCCCTTTTCATTTATTGTTGTTTAAAAACTTATTCAATATTTACTTTTATTTATTTAATATTCATAACTGTATTGTTGGAATAATTGTAAAATAAAAACAAACTGGGAAATTATTGCTTTTTGTTTTTTACTTTTATTTCCCTTTTCATTTATTGTTCTTTGAATACTTAATTAATATTTTATTTTATTTATTTAATATTGATTACCATTCTGTTGGCACAATTGCAAAATCAAAACAAACTGGAAAGTTATTGTTTTTTACTTTTATTTTCATTTTATTTCCCTTTTCATTTATTGTTGTTTGAAAACTTATTTAATATTTCATTTTATTTATTTAATATTCATTACTGTATTGTTGGAATAATTGTAAAATAAAAACAAACTGGAAAGTTATTGCTTTTTGTTTTTTACTTTTATTTTCATTTTATTTCCCTTTTCATTTATTGTTGTTTGAAAACTTATTTAATATTTCATTTTATTTATTTAATATTCATTACTGTATTGTTGGAATAATTGTAAAATAAAAACAAACTGGGAAATTATTGCTTTTTGTTTTTTACTTTTATTTTCATTTTATTTCCCTTTTCATTTATTGTTGTTTGAAAACTTATTTAATAGTTAGTATAATTGTATTCATTTAATATTCATTACTGTTCTGTTGGCATGATTGTAAATTATAATTTTCAGCATATTAATGACTATTTTATTCTAAATACTATCTTTTTTTCATTAAAAATAACAGATTTATAAGTGTCTTGAATGAATGTAACATACAAAACTCCTAATCAGAATAAGTAATATCAATTAAACAAAGACTAATATTATGCTTAATCAGAATAAATAATATTAATACAACAACTACAAAATAATAAGTAATAATAACATCAACATCAACAATACCACAGTTCCATTGGCATTCTTTATTTTTCATGAAAGAATTGTACATATGTACATTTCATTAACCTTCAAAATTGTATTTATTTAATGAAATTAACAATATAACAATAACAATACAAAAAGGTGCCTTTATCTGGATTCGAACCCCGGTCTTGGTGATCGCCTACAATAGGAAACAGTGTAATATAAATGCGCGATTTTCACGCACAAAGAAACCTGAAAATGTATCGTAGCGTGCATGCTAAGGAAGTATTATGTTCCAACGTCACATTTCACTCTTTCTTTTCGTCATTTTTTCTCTTTCTTCTTCCTTTTCTCCTTTTCTTCCTTCCCCCTTTTCTTCCCTTCTTCCCCGTCTTTGACGGACTATTGTTCCCCAGCTTGAACGCAGCGCCTTAGACCGCTCGGCCATCCTGACACGCTTGCGTGGTGGGAGCTGACCCGTTGCGGCTACACCCAGCTTGTGGTCTGAATCCCTAACGAAATGTTGATTCGATTCAAATATAGCTCCACATGTTCTGCCAAGCGCTGAAGACTGTAGCTGTTATCCGAAGCCAAAGGACAAAGGACAGTTCTGTCGGAAAAGTGGGATTCGAACCCACACCTCCAGAGGAGACTGCGACCTGAACGCAGCTTTTGGATCTACGCCCTGCAGGCAGGCACCGACACGCTAGCGCTTCGCATTTCAGACCGGTCATCCCGCCGGCCTCGTTGGCGCAGTTAGGCAGCGCGTCAGTCTCATAATCTGAAGGTCGTGAGTTCGAGCCTCACACGGGGCAGCGTGGTGCCTTTTGATAGCTGAGAGCGCTTACACGACAGAGCGGGCTTCTCTGTTCCCGTCCGCCTGCTTGTCTCCTTCGCCTGAGGGAAAAAGGCCACAGCTCATCTGAAGGGTGGACGACACGACATTGCGGGAGAAACTGTGAGTTTCCAGGTAAATTCCCTAAATACCATCCAGCGACATTGCATTCAGTCCTAGGCCACCCTTTGACATGCAATATAATCGAAATTCAGTGTTCACGCTGGGCTAATGCTGAATGAATGCAGGAATACCATCCCTGTCGTATTCATGAAACATGTGGCGGTGTTCTTGTGAGGTTTTCTTAAGGGTAATATCATGCTGGCATTGGAAATGAAATTCCCTATTAATGGGAAGGCAAGCTTTCGTGAACCTTAAAGCAATGTTGCCTTCATCTTAAGGAAATATTGACTCGATTCTATTACGACTTGACATAGTCTTTCAAAGCATTCTTTAAAAGTGCCTGCAACTTGGTATCGGGGAAGGAGTGACGTCGCACAAACGATACAAGGAGTAATTCTCAAGTTTAACGGAACGCCCGTCGGCGTTACTGCCACTTTATACTAATTCTGACGTCGACTGAAATGTGGTGCTTTGGCAAAGTTAATGCCCTGACACAAGGCAAAGTTGGCAAAGTTACAGCCTTGCGGCTGAAGACCGTAGCTGTTGTCTGTAGCCGAAACTTAAGTCTGTCAGAAGTGGGATTCGAACCCACGCCTCCAGGGGAGACTGCGATCTGAAAGCAGCGCCTTAGACCGCTCGGCCATCCTGACCCGTTGCGGCTACACCCAGCTTGTGGTCTGAATCCCTAAGGAAATGTTGATTCGATTCAAACATAGCTCCACATGTTCTGCCAAGCGCTGAAGACTGTAGCTGTTATCCGAAGCCAAAGGACAAAGGACAGTTCTGTCGGAAAAGTGGGATTCGCACCCACACCTCCAGAGGAGACTGCGACCTGAACGCAGCTTTTGGATCTACGCCCTGCAGGCAGGCACCGACACGCTAGCGCTTCGCATTTCAGACCGGTCATCCCGTCGGCCTCGTTGGCGCAGTTAGGCAGCGCGTCAGTCTCATAATCTGAAGGTCGTGCCTCACACGGGGCAGCGTGGTGCCTTTTGATAGCTGAGAGCGCTTACACGACAGAGCGGGCTTCTCTGTTCCCGTCCGCCTGCTTGTCTCCTTCGCCTGAGGGAAAAAGGCCACAGCTCATCTGAAGGGTGGACGACACGACATTGCGGGAGAAACTGTGAGTTTCCAGGTAAATTCCCTAAATACCATCCAGCGACATTGCATTCAGTCCTAGGCCACCCTTTGACATGCAATATAATCGAAATTCAGTGTTCACGCTGGGCTAATGCTGAATGAATGCAGGAATACCATCCCTGTCGTATTCATGTAACATGTGGCGGTGTTCTTGTGAGGTTTTCTTAAGGGTAATATCATGCTGGCATTGGAAATGAAATTCCCTATTAATGGGAAGGCAAGCTTTCGTGAACCTTAAAGCAATGTTGCCTTCATCTTAAGGAAATATTGACTCGATTCTATTACGACTTGACATAGTCTTTCAAGGCATTCTTTAAAAGTGCCTGCAACTTGGTATCGGGGAAGGAGTGACGTCGCACAAACGATACAAGGAGTAATTCTCAAGTTTAACGGAAGTTACTGCCACTTTATACTAATTCTGACGTCGACTGAAATGTGGTGCTTTGGCAAAGTTAATGCCCTGACACAAGGCAAAGTTGGCAAAGTTACAGCCTTGCGGCTGAAGACCGTAGCTGTTGTCCGTAGCAGAAACTTAAGTCTGTCAGAAGTGGGATTCGAACCCACGCCTCCAGGGGAGACTGCGACCTGAACGCAGCGCCTTAGACCGCTCGGCCATCCTGACACGCTTGCGTGGTGGGAGCTGACCCGTTGCGGCTACACCCAGCTTGTGGTCTGAATCCCTAACGAAATGTTGATTCGATTCAAATATAGCTCCACATGTTCTGCCAAGCGCTGAAGACTGTAGCTGTTATCCGAAGCCAAAGGACAAAGGACAGTTCTGTCGGAAAAGTGGGATTCGCACCCACACCTCCAGAGGAGACTGCGACCTGAACGCAGCTTTTGGATCTACGCCCTGCAGGCAGGCACCGACACGCTAGCGCTTCGCATTTCAGACCGGTCATCCCGCCGGCCTCGTTGGCGCAGTTAGGCAGCGCGTCAGTCTCATAATCTGAAGGTCGTGCCTCACACGGGGCAGCGTGGTGCCTTTTGATAGCTGAGAGCGCTTACACGACAGAGCGGGCTTCTCTGTTCCCGTCCGCCTGCTTGTCTCCTTCGCCTGAGGGAAAAAGGCCACAGCTCATCTGAAGGGTGGACGACACGGCATTGCGGGAGAAACTGTGAGTTTCCAGGTAAATTCCCTAAATACCATCCAGCGACATTGCATTCAGTCCTAGGCCACCCTTTGACATGCAATATAATCGAAATTCAGTGTTCACGCTGGGCTAATGCTGAATGAATGCAGGAATACCATCCCTGTCGTATTCATGTAACATGTGGCGGTGTTCTTGTGAGGTTTTCTTAAGGGTAATATCATGCTGGCATTGGAAATGAAATTCCCTATTAATGGGAAGGCAAGCTTTCGTGAACCTTAAAGCAATGTTGCCTTCATCTTAAGGAAATATTGACTCGATTCTATTACGACTTGACATAGTCTTTCAAGGCATTCTTTAAAAGTGCCTGCAACCTGGTATCGGGGAAGGAGTGACGTCGCACAAACGATAAAACGGAGTAATTCTCAAGTTTAACGGAAGTTACTGCCACTTTATACTAATTCTGACGTCGACTGAAATGTGGTGCTTTGGCAAAGTTAATGCCCTGACACAAGGCAAAGTTGGCAAAGTTACAGCCTTGCGGCTGAAGACCGTAGCTGTTGTCCGTAGCAGAAACTTAAGTCTGTCAGAAGTGGGATTCGAACCCACGCCTCCAGGGGAGACTGCGACCTGAACGCAGCGCCTTAGACCGCTCGGCCATCCTGACACGCTTGCGTGGTGGGAGCTGACCCGTTGTGGCTACACCCAGCTTGTGGTCTGAATCCCTAACGAAATGTTGATTCGATTCAAATATAGCTCCACATGTTCTGCCAAGCGCTGAAGACTGTAGCTGTTATCCGAAGCCAAAGGACAAAGGACAGTTCTGTCGGAAAAGTGGGATTCGCACCCACACCTCCAGAGGAGACTGCGACCTGAACGCAGCTTTTGGATCTACGCCCTGCAGGCAGGCACCGACACGCTAGCGCTTCGCATTTCAGACCGGTCATCCCGCCGGCCTCGTTGGCGCAGTTAGGCAGCGCGTCAGTCTCATAATCTGAAGGTCGTGCCTCACACGGGGCAGCGTGGTGCCTTTTGATAGCTGAGAGCGCTTACACGACAGAGCGGGCTTCTCTGTTCCTGTCCGCCTGCTTGTCTCCTTCGCCTGAGGGAAAAAGGCCACAGCTCATCTGAAGGGTGGACGACACGACATTGCGGGAGAAACTGTGAGTTTCCAGGTAAATTCCCTAAATACCATCCAGCGACATTGCATTCAGTCCTAGGCCACCCTTTGACATGCAATATAATCGAAATTCAGTGTTCACGCTGGGCTAATGCTGAATGAATGCAGGAATACCATCCCTGTCGTATTCATGTAACATGTGGCGGTGTTCTTGTGAGGTTTTCTTAAGGGTAATATCATGCTGGCATTGGAAATGAAATTCCCTATTAATGGGAAGGCAAGCTTTCGTGAACCTTAAAGCAATGTTGCCTTCATCTTAAGGAAATATTGACTCGATTCTATTACGACTTGACATAGTCTTTCAAGGCATTCTTTAAAAGTGCCTGCAACTTGGTATCGGGGAAGGAGTGATGTCGCACAAACGATAAAACGGAGTAATTCTCAAGTTTAACGGAACGCCCGTCTGCGTTACTGCCACTTTATACTAATTCTGACGTCGACTGAAATGTGGTGCTTTGGCAAAGTTAATGCCCTGACACAAGGCAAAGTTGGCAAAGTTACAGCCTTGCGGCTGAAGACCGTAGCTGTTGTCCGTAGCCGAAACTTAAGTCTGTCAGAAGTGGGATTCGAACCCACGCCTCCAGGGGAGACTGCGACCTGAACGCCAGCTGCCGAAGGATAGTCCGACAATATTTTGGAAATGTCGAGCAATGTTGAACTGCGCAGCCAATCACGTCGAAGCACTATAACATTTGGGCCAATCGCGTCGAAGCGCTTCAACATTTCCAGCCAATCATAAAGCTCTATTCTTAACATTTTCTTAACATTTTCGACATTTGACCAATCAGAGTAGAAGAGAATGTCGACGGCACGTTTTCGCGTATTGCCGCTAGGCGGAGGAGTCAGCGTTCTAGTCAGGTGTCAATCAAGTTGCCGAACTGAGCCGAAGGTGTGCGAAAGAATGACACATCCTCAGGGGGCGTGTCAGAGGTCAAAAATATTTAAAAATAAAAACTTATTTAATATTTCATTTTATTTATTTAATATTCATTACTGTATTGTTGGAATAATTGTAAAATTAAAAACAAACTGGGAAATTATTGCTTTTTGTTTTTTTAATTTTATTTCCCTTTTCATTTATTGTTCTTTGAATATTTATTTAATATTTTATTTTATTTATTTAATATTGATTACCATTCTGTTGGCACAATTGCAAAATAAAAACAAACTGGAAAGTTTTTTTTTTTTTTCGCTTTTTACTTTTATTTTCATTTTATTTCCCTTTTCATTTATTGTTGTTTAAAAACTTATTCAATATTTCATTTTATTTATTTAATATTCATTACTGTATTGTTGGAATAATTGTAAAATAAAAACAAACTGGGAAATTATTGCTTTTTGTTTTTTTAATTTTATTTCCCTTTTCATTTATTGTTCTTTGAATATGTATTGAATATTTTATTTTATTTATTTAATATTGATTACCATTCTGTTGGCACAATTGCAAAATAAAAACAAACTGGAAAGTTTTTTTTTTTTCCGCTTTTTACTTTTATTTTCATTTTATTTCCCTTTTCATTTATTGTTGTTTAAAAACTTATTCAATATTTCATTTTATTTATTTAATATTCATTACTGTATTGTTGGAATAATTGTAAAATTAAAAACAAACTGGGAAATTATTGCTTTTTGTTTTTTACTTTTATTTCCCTTTTCATTTATTGTTCTTTGAATACTTATTTAATATTTCATTTTATTAATTTAATATTCATTACTGTATTGTTGGAATAAGTGTAAAGTAAAAACAAACTGGAAAGTTATTGTTTTTTACTCTTATTTTCATTTTATTTCCCTTTTCATTTATTTTTGTTTGAAAACTTATTTAATATTTCATTTTATTTATTTAATATTCATTACTGTATTGTTGGAATAATTGTAAAATAAAAAAACTGGGAAATTATTGCTTTTTGTTTTTTTAATTTTATTTCCCTTTTCATTTATTGTTCTTTGAATATTTATTTAATATTTTATTTTATTTATTTAATATTGATTACCATTCTGTTGGCACAATTGCAAAATAAAAACAAACTGGAAAGTTTTTTTTTTTTCGCTTTTTACTTTTATTTTCATTTTATTTCCCTTTTCATTTATTGTTGTTTAAAAACTTATTCAATATTTCATTTTATTTATTTAATATTCATTACTGTATTGTTGGAATAATTGTAAAATAAAAACAAACTGGGAAATTATTGCTTTTTGTTTTTTACTTTTATTTCCCTTTTCATTTATTGTTCTTTGAATACTTATTTAATATTTCATTTTATTAATTTAATATTCATTACTGTATTGTTGGAATAAGTGTAAAGTAAAAACAAACTGGAAAGTTATTGTTTTTTACTCTTATTTTCATTTTATTTCCCTTTTCACTTATTGTTGTTTAAAAACTTATTCAATATTTAATTTTATTTATTTAATTTTCATTACTGTATTGTTGGAATAATTGTAAAACAAAAATAATTGTAAAACAAAAATGAACTGGGAAATTATTGCTTTTTGATTTCTGTTTTTTATTTTAATTTTATTTCCCTTTTAATTTATTGTTGTTTGAAAACTTATTTAATAGTTAATATAATTGTATTTATTTAATATTCATTACTGTTCTGTTGGCATGATTGTAAATTAAAATTTTCAGCATATTAATGACTATTTTATTCTAAATACTATCTTTTTTTTCATTAAAAATAACAGATTTATAAGTGTCTTGAATGAATGTAACATACAAAACTCCTAATCAGAATAAGTAATATCAATTAAACAAAGAATAATATAATGCTTAATCAGAATAAATAATATTAATACAACAACTACAAAATAATAAGTAATAATAACAACAACATCAACAATACCACAGTTCCATTGGCATTCTTTATTTTTCATGAAAGAATTGTACATATGTACATTTTATTAACCTTAAAAATTGCATTTATTTAATGAAATTAACAATATAACAATAACAATACAAAAAGGTGCCTTTATCTGGATTCGAACCCCGGTCTTGGTGAGCGCCTGCAATAGGAAACAGTGTAATATAAATGCGCAATTTTCACGCCCAAAGAAACGTGAAAATGTACCGTAGCGTGCATGCTAAGGAAGTATTCAGTTCCAACGTCACATTTCACCCTTTCTTTTCGTCATTTTTTCTCTTTCTTCTTCCCTTTCTCCTTTTCTTCCTTCCCCCTTTTCTTCCCTTCTTCCCCGTCTTTGACGGACTATTGTTCCCCAGCTTGAACGCAGCGCCTTAGACCGCTCGGCCATCCTGACACGCTTGCGTGGTGGGAGCTGACCCGTTGCGGCTACACCCAGCTTGTGGTCTGAATCCCTAATGAAATGTTGATTCGATTCAAATATAGCTCCACATGTTCTGCCAAGCGCTGAAGACTGTAGCTGTTATCCGAAGCCAAAGGACAAAGGACAGTTCTGTCGGAAAAGTGGGATTCGAACCCACACCTCCAGAGGAGACTGCGACCTGAACGCAGCTTTTGGATCTACGCCCTGCAGGCAGGCACCGACACGCTAGCGCTTCGCATTTCAGACCGGTCATCCCGCCGGCCTCGTTGGCGCAGTTAGGCAGCGCGTCAGTCTCATAATCTGAAGGATCCCTTCCGCCTGCTTGTCCCTTTTCTCCCGAGTCAAAAGGCCACAGCTCCTCTGGAGGGCGTGCGACATGATGTTTTGTGAGAAACTGTGAGGTTCCAGGTAAATTCCCTGACTCCCACCCAGTCCTAGACCAACCGTTGATATACAGTGTAATCGAAATTCAGTGTTCATGCTGGGCTAATGCTGAATGAATGCAGTAATAGCATTCATAATCATGTAACATGTGGCCGTGTCCTTGTAAGGCTTTCTTGAGGTTAGTATAATGCTGGCATTCGATGAAATGAAATTACATGTCATTGGGAAGACAAGCTTTCGTAAACCTAAAGGCCCGGACACACCAAGCCGACGATCGGCCGTGTGGCCTCCTGGGGCAGTTGGTGGGTGTCGGTAAAGGAGCCTATCTGTCTCTGCCCTAATAGTCTGTGGCCTTCATCCTGTAGTGCCACAAACTGTAAGCAGACAGAGAATGCACATTTTCTGCTGTCATGCAGGTGGCCCGGATAGCTCAGTCGGTAGAGCATCAGAGTTTTAATCTGAGGGTCCAGGGTGATAAGCTGTCAGTTTGCTGAGGCCTCCCCTCATGACCTGAATTAAGTACATGCAGCGCTGTTTGCTAAAGTAGCATACTTTGCAGGCATCCTATCATATGCACACTGCTGGTATGGATACAGTCAGTTTTGACTGCAAGAGATGAGGTAATTTGATGTCTTTGATTGTTTACGGCACTCCCATTTTCCTGTTTCAGCATAAAAGCGGCATTTTGCTTGTCAGAAATACATGCTCTGTTTTAATGTTACTTTAAATTGGGGTAGAACTAAATGAATGGCAAAGCTCAGCATTTTTTTGGCAACTCCCTTCCGTCACCTCGCATACCCCAGTTTGAGAACAAGTGCTATAGAGTGTCCCACAAAAGTGAGTACACCCCTCACACAAATTTAGTATATTGTCTTAAGGGATAATACTATAGAAATTCAACTTGGATATATTTTATAGTCAGTGTGCAGCTTGTATAGCAGTATAGATTTACTGTCCTATGAAAATAACTCAGCATACAGCCATTATTGTCAAAATAGCTGGCAACAAAAGTGAGTACACCCGAAGTGAACTTGTCAAAACTGTGTCCAAAGTGTCAATATTTTATGTTAGCACCATTGTTATCCAGCACTGCCTTAATCCTGCAAGGCATGGAATTGACCAGAGCTGCACAGGTTGTTGCTGGGATCCTCTTCCATATAATGGCATCACATAGCTGCAGTACATTAGACACATTGTGCTTCTCTACCTTCCATCTGAGGATGCCCCACAGGGTTCAGGTCTGGAGACAAACTTGGCCACTCATTCACCTTCAGCTTCCTCAGCAAGGCGGCTATCATTTTGGTGGTGTGATTGGGATCGTTATCATGGAAAACTGCCGATCTGCCTGGTTTCTGGAGGGAAGGCACCGTGTTCTGCTACAGAATGTACAGTACATAATGGACTCCATGTTTCCCTCAATGAACTGCAACTCCCCAGAACCAACAGCACTCATGCAGCCCCAGACCATGATGCTACCACCACCATGCTTGACTGTAGGCAAGACACAGTTTTCTTGGTACTCTTAACCAGGGCATCACCACACATGCTGGACACCATCTGAGTTGATCTTATAGTCTCATCAGACCACAGAACATGGTTCCAGTAATTCATGCTCATGGACAGGTTGTCTTCAGCAAACTGTTTGCGGGCTTTCTTATGAGCCAGCTTCAGAAGAGGCTTTCATGTGGGATGACGCCTGTGCAAACTGACTTTTAGCACTGTGCAGCGTATGGTGTGAGCACTGACAAACTGACCTTTTACTTCTGCAAGCTTTAAAGCAAAGCTGGCAGCACTCATGCATCTGTTTTTTTTTTGTTTTTTTTTGTTTTTTTTGAAGCCAGGTTCTGCACTTGATGCACAGAACAGTCAAGCAGACAAAAACATAAACATAATGAATAGGACATGTGGCTTTACATGGCTAAACAACATACTGCTGTTATCACTTAGGGTGTACTCACTTTTGTTGCCAGCTATTTTGGCAATAATGGCTGTATTTTTAGAGGACAGTAAATCTATACTGCTATACAAGCTGGACACTGACTACTCTAAAATATATCCAAGTTTCATTTCTATAGTATTATCCCTTGGGAAGATATACTAAAATGGTTGCTGAAATATAAGAGGTGTACTTACTTTTGTGAGATACTGTATGTTTCTCATCCCCCACCCCATTTTTGTATTATTGTTTGTTGACAATGAAACAGAAAAAGGGGGTTTGGAGCGTTTTGGGATTTTTATGAATGCACAGACAAAAAAAAGTCACAATTACAAATACATTTTAAAATCCAAATACTGGTTAATGGCTGGTAAGCAATATTTTGGCCTGTGCATTTTCTCAGTTCGGTTGCTGTTGGCAAGTGATTTTTTGTAATCTTGTTTGCTTTCCTCCTGCTTTGTTGTTCATGTCTTACTTTCTTTAGTCGTAAAGAAATGTTTTTTGAGGAAAACATTTCAGGATTTCTCTCCATATAGTGGACTTCTATGGTGCCCCCAAGTTTGAACTTCCAAAATGCAGTTTAAATGTGGCGTCAAAGGGCTTTTAATGATCCCAGCCGAGGAAGAAGTTTATTATCTAGCGAAACGATCAGATATATACTTTTTAATCTCAAATGCTTGTCTTGCTGAGCTAGACAAGACTTTGAGGTTAAAAAGTATATAAATTGTAATTTTTTTTTTTTTTTTTTAGAAAATAACATTGTTTGCTAAATAAAACCCTTCTTTCCTTGGCTGCGATCATTTAGAGCCCTTTGAAGCTGCATTTTAGAAGTTCAAACCATATAAATCCTGAATGCTTTACTCAAAAAACATAATTTCCTTACGACTGAAGAAAGAAGGACATGAACATCTTGGATGACAAGTGTGTGAGTACATTATCTGTAAATTTTTATTCTGAAATGTGAATTTCTCAAATCTCTCACAATTGTGATTTTCATGCTGCCCAAATGTGGTTTACATATATGACACTATTAATCTTAGTTAAAAATTACAGAAGTTTCCCCCAAAATCCCAAGCATACCTTTACGTCTATGTAATGCTGCATTTAAAAAAAAAACTTGATTCCAAGTTTTCAATGAGGAATTAAAACAGTAGTCAAACATCAAACACTTCAAACATCCCCAGTAGAACACATTTTGATGTTTTCACATATCCAAGACTTTCTATAAATGTAAACTGGGGTGTCAAGCTCAGCTCTGCAGAGTTTAACTCCAATTCTAACTGAACACACCTGAATCATGGTCTTCAAGGTTAACTTATTAGAGGTGTGTTGGAGCTTTACTCTGCAGGACTGTGACTCTCCAGAATAAATGCCAGATCTGGGCCATTGTTGCACTCTGTTCTACTGTTGCTTTTAAACAGGGGTTAACTTGTATTTGTCTCTTTTTAGAACTGGTGGTGCCCAAAATGGAGAGTGAAGTACTAGATGAAATGCAAGATGAAGATCAGTATTTTATAACTGGACGAGAATCAATTAGTTGCTCTCAGACAGAAAATACTTCAAGTAAAACTCATTTCACCTGCCAGTATTGTGGAAAGAGTTTCAGTCAACATGGAAACCTTATAGTCCACTTGAGGATTCACACTGGAGAGAAGCCTTTTACCTGCCAACAGTGTGGAAAACATTTCAGTGAACATGGAAATCTTAAAGTCCACATGAGGATTCACACTGGAGAGAAGCCTTTCACCTGCCAAGAGTGTGGAAAATCTTTCACTAAAAAAGCAGCCCTCAAAAGCCACATGAACGTCCACACAGGTGAAAAGCCCTTCACATGCCCTCTGTGTGGAAAACATTTCAGTCAACAAGGAAGCATTAACAGGCACATGAGAACTCACACTGGAGAGAAGCCGTACCTTTGCAAACTTTGTGGAATAGGTTTTACAACCAAACCAAACCTTGAGTATCACATGAACATTCACACTGGTGAGAAGCCATATGCATGCGATCAGTGTGAAAAGAAGTTCAGTCATAAGGGAACCCTTAAAAAGCACATGGTGGTTCACTCAAGAGCTCCCTCTCTCAGTTTTATATGCCATCAGTGTGGAATGAGTTTCTCAGACAGTGATCATTTTAAAAATCATGTAACATCTCACACTGGAGAGAAGCCGTTCATGTGCAATCACTGTGGAAAAACTTGCTCAAACAAGACAAACCTAAATCTACACATGAGAATTCATACTGGAGAGAAGGATTATATCTGCCCTTATTGTGGAAAGACTTTCAGATTTAGAGGAAACCTTCGGGCTCACATGAGAGTTCACAGTGAAGAAAAACCTTTTAGTTGCCTTTCATGTGGAAAGAGTTTCACACTTAAAGGAAACCTTACCGCTCACATGAGGCTTCACACTGGAGACAGACCTTCTGCAACATAAGTTTCACATATCAGAGAAACCTGAAAGATAATTTGCAAACGCATTCTGGAAACACACTGACAAGTTTAGAAGGAGCAATTTTTAAAATCACTCTGAAGGCGGCGCAATGGAATAATTTTTGTCTATATGTGATTTTGCCATCACATATAGACCTAGAACAGTTATGTATAAACAAGACCGTATTTCTGTTTTTGTACGTAAATAGTTTCAAATAGCTCTGCAGATATAAAATGGCACCAGAAAAAAATTCTACTTCAAAGATTTTTTGCCTGAAATAGCAAAAATAATTTGAAGGCTGAAATTATTGACTGAAACCGTGACAAATATTAAATATAAATTCTCAAGTGAGTTATGTTGTGTGTACGTAAAAGTTCCTTCTTACTGAACTGTCCACTTGTGCCAAGAAATAGTGGGCTAACAAGTCTGGCATGAATTTCAACAAGTACAGTGGGGCAAATAAGTATTTGATACACTGCCGATTTTTCAAGTTTTCCCATTTACAAATAATGGTAAAATCTGTAATTTTCAATATAGGTACACCTCAACTGTGAGAGACAGAATCTAAAACAAATCCAGTCACATTGTTTAATTTTTAAATAATTAAGTTCCATTTTATTGCATGAAACACGTCTTTGATACACTAGGCAAGGCAAGGCAAGGCAAGGCAAGGCAAGTTTATTTATATAGCACATTTCATACACAATGGTAATTCAAAGTGCTGTACATAAAAAGGAATTAAAATCACAATAGCATAAAAATTTAAAATAATAATCACAACAATAAAAACAAAATTAAGAACATTTAAGATTATTTAAAAAAAAAGAAAATGATTTCAAATTAATTAATACAGTAAAATGATTATACATAAAATAATGCAAACTGTTCGGACGTAGCACAGTGCTCATTCAATAAATGCACAACTGAACAGGTGAGTTTTGAGTCTGCATTTAAATGTGGCTAATGTATTAGCACATCTGATCTCTTCTGGAAGCTGGTTCCAACTGCGGGCGGCATAATAGCTAAAAGCGGATTCCCCTTGTTTTGTGTGAACCCTTGATATTACTAACTGACTCGATCCTAGTGATCTGAGTTGTCTGTTAGGTTTATATTCAGTGAGCATATCTGCAATGTATGTAGGTCCTAGGCCATTGAGTGCTTTATAAACAAGTAAAAGTACTTTAAAATCTATCCTAAACATAACTGGAAGCCAGTGTAAGGACCTGAGGACTGGTGTGATATGCTCTGATTTTTTGGTTCTAGTCAGAATCCTGGCAGCAGCGTTCTGTATGAGCTGCAGCTGTCTAATGGTCTTCTTGGGAAGGCCGGTGAGGAGACCATTACAATAGTCCACCCTGCTGGTGATAAAGGCATGAACAAGTTTCTCCAAATCTTGACGGGAAACAAAACATCTAATTCTTGCAATGTTTTTAAGATGATAGTATGCTGATTTAGTTACTGCTTTAACATGACTACTGAAACTGAGGTCTGACTCCAGAATCACACCCAGATTCTTGACTTGATTTTTTGTTTTTTGACCCCTAGTGTCAAGGTACGCATTTACCTTATGAACTTCATCTTTGTTTCCAAATGCAATGACTTCCGTTTTCTCCTTGTTTAACTGTAAAAAGTTTTGGCACATCCAACTGTTAATTTCATCAATGCATTGGCAGAGAGAGTCAATGGGGCTGTAGTCATTTGGCGATAAGGCTAGGTAGATCTGGGTATCATCTGCATAGCTGTGATATGCTATTTTGTTCTTTCTCATTATTTGACTTAGTGGGAGCATATACAGGCTGAACAACAGCGGCGCTAAAATTGAGCCTTGTGGGACTCCGCATGTCATGGACGTCCACTTAGACTTATGTTCTCTTATACTCACATAATAGCCTCTCCCTTCTAAGTATGACCTGAACCATTTGAGAACCATCCCAGAAAGCCCGACCCAGTTTTCCAGTCTATCTAAAAGAATGTTATGATCGACAGTGTCGAACGCAGCACTGAGATCTAGTAATACCAGCACTGATATTTTGCCAGAATCTGAATTTAGGCGAATATCATTTATTATCTTTATGAGCGCTGTCTCTGTGCTATGATGTTGTCTGAAGCCAGATTGGAAATGGTCCAGGTATCCATTTGAGTTTATGTAGTGATTCAGCTGATTGAAAACAACCTTTTCAATAATCTTGCTTATGAAAGAAAGATTTGATATTGGTCTATAGTTGCTCAATATGGTGTTATCAAGATTTTTCTTTTTCAGAAGGGGCTTAGACAGCTAAGACAGCTAAGCACACTTTTGAAAAAAGATGTGGGAAGTGTGTCGAGGTGGCAGGTTGACGATTTGAGGTGCTTTACTGTTTCTTCCAAAATGTTGCTATCGATTTCTTCAAAAGTAGACATAATGACTTCTTTTTGAAATTGCGGTCGAATCTGTCTGACCTCTGCGTAACTTGAGGGTGTGCTAATTGTCTTTCTGATATTATTGATCTTCTCAGAAAAGAAGGAAGCAAACTCATCGCACTTGCTGTCAGAGAGCAGTTCACTAGGGATTTGACTAGGGGGGTTTGTTAGTCTCTCAACGGTAGCAAAAAGAGTGCGAGTGTTGTTTAAGTTGCTGTTTATAAGGTTTGAGAAGAATGTTTGTCTAGCTTTACCTAGTTCAACATTGAAAGCATGAAGGCTGTCTTTATAGATGCTATAGTGAATTTCAAGTTTTGTCTTCCGCCACATCCGCTCAGCTTTTCTGCATTGTCTTTTTATTATCTGTACTGCTGTTGATTTTCTCCACGGCAATTTCTGTCCAATTATCTTTCTGTTTTTTATAGGTGCAATGTCATCAATGACATTCTTAACTTTTGAGTTAAAGGAGTCCAGGAGAAAATCAACAGAGTCTGCAGAAATGCTTGGCATTGAAGATATAGCCTTCATAAATAGCACACTAGTGTTATCGTTAATGCATCTCTTCCTGACAGAGACAGATCTAGATTCAGTGGTAGCAGAGATCAATATATCAAAGAAAATACAGAAGTGATCAGATAGTGCTACATCCTTGATAACAGTGGATGAAATGTTTAGACCCTTACTGATGAGTAAATCAAGAGTGTGTCCGCGATTGTGTGTGGGCCCATGCACATGCTGAATCAGGTCAAACGTGTTCAAAACTGTTATAATTTCTTTTGTAGTTTTGCTTTCTGCATTGTCTATGTGAACATTAAAATCCCCTGCAATAGCAAAACAGTCAAACTCTGAACAAATCATTGATAGCAGTTCTGTGAACTCTTCAACAAAGGCTGGAGAGTATTTTGGGGGCCTGTAAATAATGATAAACAGAATGTGAGCACCTTTCAGCAGAATCCCTAGATATTCAAAAGACAAGTACTGACCAAATGACACTTGTTTGCATTCATAGACATCTTTAAATAGGGCAGCTACGCCGCCGCCTCTCTTAACAGCTCTGCAGACATTCATGAAAATAAATCTAGGAGGGGCTGTTACGAACCCCGTTACAAAAGTGCTCGTTAAAAGGGGTAAGCAACATGAAGACACGCGATAACAAGATAACACTTTGAAATAATTTATTATGGGATCAAAACTCACGTATCAGTAGGCAACTGATAGAGGACAGAGATAGACAGACATAGACCAACGTGACATAGAAACAAACATTCAAACACAGCTGAACAGCGGCTGGCGGAAACCTCATGACGCCCACAGGACTCCTCGTCAATCCTCTCAAGCCCTTCTCCCTCAGTGGACGTCAAGCTCTTCACCGAGCTTAAAAATAGTGATCGCTACGATCACGCCGCTGTGGGAAACAAACGTATCCCTTACGTTCCGCCCTCTTCTCTCTTTACTCTGATGTTATATAGGCTATCCAGCCTAAATACTAGACCAGCTGCAGGTGTGCAGGGGCGGAGCCTATTATGAAAGAGAGAACCGGATCAATGAAAGAGATATACACAAATAACATAACTCTGGCCGTAACACTTCCCCCCCTGAAAGCAGAAACAGTTTTTTCGTTCTCCCCTCTTCTCATACTGAGAAAATAAAGTGAAAAACTGATTCTGAAAATCAGAGAAAAGTATATAGACCTAAACCCTCGACAATGCATCGGCCACTACATTCTCAGATCCTTTCTTATAACGGATCTCTAAGTTATATGGTTGCACAATTAATGCCCATCGCATCAGACGTTGATTGTGATTATACATCTTACTCAAGAAAATTAACGGATTGTGGTCCGTATAAACAATCACAGGAAACATACTGGCCCCCACATAAACGTCAAAATGCTGTAGTGCCAGCAACAAAACTAACGTTTCCTTCTCCATTGTAGAGTAATTAAACTGATGACGGTTGAACTTAGCAGAGAAGTAGGACACAGGATGAGGTATTCCGTCAGCACCCTCCTGTAGAAGAACAGCTCCCGCTCCCACAGCACTGGCATCTACCTCCATCTGAAACGGAGAGGAAACGTCCGGGGCAGACAACACTGGAGCACTGCAAAGAAGAGACTTGGCCGACAAAAATGCCTGTTGGCACTCATTAGTCCAAACAAAATCAACTTTCGGACTACATAATCGAGTTAAGGGAGCTACAACACTCGAAAAATTTCTACAAAAACACCGGTAGTACCCTACCATTCCGAGAAATCTACGCAGCTCTCGCCTTGTAGAAGGTACTGGATATTCTAGTACGACAGACACTTTTCCCTCTAATGGCCGAACGTGACCATTTCCTACCTGCTTTCCCAGGTATGTAACAGAGGCCTTAGCGAATTCACATTTCCTCAAATTCAATGTTAAAGACGCAGCAGCTAAACGACAGAACACATCATATAGCGTTGACAGATGTTCAGCCCATGTAGATGAGTAAATAACTACATCATCCAAATAGACGTTACAATTAGAAACATCACCTAAAACCATGGACATCAATCTCTGAAACGTCGCTGGGGCGTTTCGGAGGCCAAACGCCATACGTGTATACTGAAGAAAAGAATCAGGAGTTACAAATGCAGAAATCTCAGAGGCGCGTTCGGTTAAAGGCACCTGCCAGTAACCCTTCAGCAGATCCAACTTCGTAATGTATTTCGCTGCCCCAAGAGTGTCAATACAGTCATCGATACGCGGGAGAGGAAAAGCGTCGGGTACAGTAATGGAATTAACTTTCCTAAAATCAGTACAAAAACGAGAAGATCCATCTGCCTTTGGCACTAAAATGCACGGTGAGCTCCATGGGCTAGCACTCGGAACAGCAAATCGGTTTTTCAGTAGATACTCTACTTCAAGTTTCATTGCCTCTCTTCTACTCACCGGGCAGCGATATGCATGCTGCTTTATGGGCCGCGCATTACCGACATCAATGTCATGTCGAATGACAGAAGTACCAGGAGGGACATCGCTGAAAAGACTCGGGAAACTGTCTAACATTTTCCTTATATCCTTCAGCTGTTCACTAGACAAATATGACAGTTGAGAGGAAAGAGTTGACAACACCTCAGAGTTCTTCAAACAACCGCCATTCAAGACCTCCATAGATACTTTTAACCCATCATCCACATCGATAGGAAAATCGGTAGGTAAAGTATACGTAAGCAATGAAACTCGCTCTTCCACCGGCACCACTGTTTCAGGAACGCTAACGATCTCGTCTATATGATCACGACCCAAATATGACTTTAACATATTTACGTGACATAAACGAGTTTTTCGCCTCCGTTCCGGAGTATGTATGATGTAGTCCGTGTCACTCACCTTATTTTTGACTAAATAAGGACCTGAAAAACGTGCAGACAGAGCAGATCCAGGGTTAGGAATCAATACTAAAACCTTTTCCCCAGGTAAAAAATTACGCATAACTGCCTTCTTATCAAAACAGCGTTTCATTTTATCCTGTGAAAGAGAAAGAGCTTCTCTTGCTACTGCGCAAGCATTCTGTAAACGTTCACGAGAGCGAGAAATGAAATCAAGAGTGTTGGTCTTCTCAGAAGGACCTGAATCAAGAAATTCCTCCTTCAGCATTTTTAAAGGTCCTCGAACATTGTGACCAAACACCAACTCTGAAGGGCTAAAACCAAGCGACTCCTGTCGCGCCTCACGCAACGCGAATAAAACTAGAGGAACTCCTTCATCCCACTCGTTCGCAGTCTCAACACAGTACTTGCGCAGTGAAGATTTTAAAGTCTGGTGCCAGCGCTCCAATGCTCCTTGAGACTGTGGATGAAAAGCACTTGACACTACATGTGAAACTTTAAGAGCCTTCAATGAATTACGAAATACCCGAGATAAAAAATTTGATCCCTGATCTGTTTGGACCGTTTTTGGTAATCCGAAAGTCGTAAAAAATTTCGTAAGTGCTTTTGTCACAGTTTTAGCAGTTATATTCCTTACTGGAATAGCTTCTGGATATCGAGTAGCTACGCACATTATCGTCAGTAAATACTGACAACCAGATTTTGTGCGAGGAAGTGGACCCACACAATCCACGAGTACACGTTCAAATGGTTCACCTACCGCAGGTATCGGGCAAAGCGGAGCAGGCGGCACAAGCTGATTAGGTTTTCCACCCACCTGACAGAGGTGGCATGTTTTACAGTACCTAGAGACATCAGTTTTTAACCCTGGCCAGAAAAAATGCTGGAGTACCCGGTCATAAGTCTTATTTATCCCAAGGTGTCCAGACCAAGAATGGTCATGGGCTAAACTCAAAACATGTTGTCGGAATTTTAAAGGCACCACTATCTGCTGCACCACATTCCAATCATCTGCCTGCTCAACATTTATAGTTCTACTCCACCTGCGCATCAAAACATTGTCATTCCAGTAAAACTGTTGATTACGCAAAGACGGCAAACCATTCTCAGCACTCACACGACATTTTTCTAACGTCTGGTCATTCTTCTGAGCATCAATTAAAGTCTCCCGTGAAATGAATACATCTGAAACGAGATCAAAACAAACAGGTGAACTTGCAGTCCTTTCAGTATCATTCAAAGACTCTGGAAGCACATTGTCTCTCAAGATCTCTGAAAAAACAGAATCACTGAGGTTATTCTCTTGCATATCACGTTTTTCTTGTGCTCGTGTAGTAATAGCACTAGCTGAAAACACATTTGGAAAACTTTTAATTAGTACATCAGAATGCGGCTCAATCTGCGGATCATTGGTCACGTGCACAACCGGCATTACCTTACCACCAGCAATATCGTTTCCCATTATAAAATCAATACCCATCACTGGTAGAGAAGGACGAACTGCTACTTCAAAACACCCAGATGCCAGATCAGACGCAACCCATACGCGATGAAGAGGAACGGTTAAAAACCCCATCTCAATACCTTGTACAATCGAACTGGTGCTACTCGCAGAATCAGCGCAAAAGTCTAAAGTGTCTGACAAAATAAAGGATTGAGATCCTCCAGTGTCACGCAAAATTCGTACTGGTTTGCGATTTTCAATACCTTCATTCAAAGACACAAATCCGTCAAAAACGAACGGTTGAAAACATACATCAGGTGCTGCAGAAGAAATAGAAAGTGGCGAAGACAAAGTTTTAACCAAAACAGTCCCTCGAGGCTGAATAGAAGACTCCTGTCGCTCTTTCTTTCGTTTAAGTATACGACACTCAGTCACTATATGCCCCAATTTATGACAATAACTACATTCCTTGCGAGTTTTTGAGCTAAAAGAAACCCATTGGTTCTTAACATCAGAGATATTCTCATTATCTTTCCATACGGGACCTCCAAGATCACTGGAAGGTTTAACAAACACTGTTTTGTGCATCAAAGCATACTCGTCTGCTAATACCGCAGCCTGCTGCACTGCACTGACTTTTTGTTCGTTTAAATACAGAGCAGTACGCTCAGGAACACAATTCTTAAACTCCTCAATCAACATAAGCTCACGCAAAGAATTATAATCTGTCACTTTACGCGCTTTAATCCATCGATCAAACAGTATGCCTTTCTCACGAGCAAACTCGACATAGGTTTGAGACGCAGGTTTTTTCGTAGTACGAAACCGCTGTCTGTAATGCTCAGGGACTAATTCATACGCTCGAAGAATCGCAATTTTCACAGCATCATACTGTACACTTTCTTCCAACGAAAGCGATGCACACACTTCTTGCGCCTTGCCGACTAATTTACACTGCAACATTAATGCCCAAACTTCAGTTGGCCATCTTAAAGCACTCGCGATTCGTTCAAATGCTTGAAAATATGCCTCTACTTCTCTTTCACGAAAAGGTGGAACTATCGCAATATTTTTAGCCATGTCAAAATGTATAGATGACGACACAGCTACAGACTCAGATTCAGCACCAGCTGAACCAGGACTAACAGACACAGTACTCGAATTTAACAACCCAGGAGCTGTCTGAGAACCCTCATCCGAACTAATTGCTGTTTGAACAATCGTTCGTGAATCTGAAACGGCCTGCAACTCCAACTCCCGTAGTCGTACTTTTGTATCAGCATCAATTCGATACATTTCTAACTCGCGTGTTAAATCATTCTGTCTTGCCTGAGCACGATCTTGAGTCTCCAACTGTAAACGAGCGAGCCGAATCTTTAACCGTACATCAGAACGAAAATCGGGTGATGCTTCAGTAGACAGTGAAATCGGTTCAAATTTAGGAATTGAAAAAGGTGGTCCTACCTCAGCAGTAACTATGCCTGGAGTAGCCTGCAAACCAACCGGCCCTCGTGACGGAGAACTTCCTGCAGCACCTGTCGTCACTGGATCAGGTCCTTGTCGAGAAACAAAAGGAAATACCCCCTGATCAGTCAAATGAGACAATACACAACGTTTTATTTCCCCTTTTCGCTGCGTTTTAGAGACTGAAATCTCGTAGTGCTGAGCTATCAAAAACAAGTCATTTTTTCGACATGCATCTAACCCCTCAACACTCGGTTGATCTATAAAACTGTCCAAATCAAAAGTTGCCATTCTACAATTTTGCTTATTTAAGCGGAGTAATTTAAGAAAAATCCATACGCAAAACCCGGACCTACCTACCTAACCAGAAAACTAGCTACAACCTAGCTAGTCTTCAGAGGGTACCGATTAAGAGATTTCTCTCTCCCCCGGAGTACCTCCAAAAACAACAAACTAACATAAAAAAACAAAAAACAAACAGTAAACCGTAGCCAGAACTGGCGCTAAGCACAGCCCTGTTGGCTTACTCTAACTAACCGGAAAATGCGTAGGATAAACCTGATCCACACAAAGCAAATCAAGTTAATTACTCACAGCTCAATTCTCAGAACAAAGTAGTCTATTTACAGCTATCAACGATCCCGGACGAGCCCCCATTTATGTTACGAACCCCGTTACGAAAGTGCTCGTTAAAAGGGGTAAGCAACATGAAGACACGCGATAACAAGATAACACTTTGAAATAATTTATTATGGGATCAAAACTCACGTATCAGTAGGCAACTGATAGAGGACAGAGATAGACAGACATAGACCAACGTGACATAGAAACAAACATTCAAACACAGCTGAACAGCGGCTGGCGGAAACCTCATGACGCCCACAGGACTCCTCGTCAATCCTCTCAAGCCCTTCTCCCTCAGTGGACGTCAAGCTCTTCACCGAGCTTAAAAATAGTGATCGCTACGATCACGCCGCTGTGGGAAACAAACGTTTCCCTTACGTTCCGCCCTCTTCTCTCTTTACTCTGATGTTATATAGGCTATCCAGCCTAAATACTAGACCAGCTGCAGGTGTGCAGGGGCGGAGCCTATTATGAAAGAGAGAACCGGATCAATGAAAGAGATATACACAAATAACATAACTCTGGCCGTAACAGGGCACTTCATTGAGGACTGTTTGATAAGAGCTGTCTTCTAACCATGTTTCATTTAAAAACATAAAATCCAGGTTGTTTGTGGTTATAAAATCATTGATCAGAAGTGATTTATTTTTTAGTGAGCGAACATTTAAAAATGCTAGCTTGATGGCATCACTTTTTGTCTCTAGAGCAATCTTAGTTTGATGCCTAATAAGCCTCAGATTAGATGTGTGAACTGTACGATTTGAGAGGGCCTTAGACTTTCTATCACATATTAAAACAGAAATAGGGAAAGCTACAGGCACACTGGGTTCCCGCTTGTTTTGTAAACATTCCTGATTGTTGCTGTTACCGTAGCGGGGACCCGACACATATCACTGAGAGCTGTTATCAGTTGTTTTTGGTTCACTCACAGCAGACGCAGGAGGGTTTGAGCCCTGGCGTTGTGGCAGCGGCCGGAGAGCTCTCACAGGAGGAGGAGGGTGAGCTGGGACCACAGGTTTTGGTGGTTGTGGCGCCTGCCGTTTTTTAGTTCACTAGAAAAATAGAACTTAGTATTTGGTTTACAGTTACAGAGGTCAGATGTTTTCTGTAGTTCTTGACCAGGTTTGCACACACTGCAGCGGGGATTTTGTCCCACTCCTCCATACAGGTCTTCTCCAGATCTTTCAGGTTTTGGGACTGTAGCTTGGGCAACAGGCCCTTACTGAGGGAAGGTTGTTGTTGCCCAAAATCTTGTGATACATGGCCCCATCCATCCTCCCCTCAATACGGTGCGGTCGTCCTGTCCACTTTGCAGAAAAACACCCCCAAAGCATGATGTTTCCTCCCCCATGCTTCACAGTTGGGATGGTGTTCTTTGGATTGTATTTATCCTTCTTCTTCCTCCAAACACGGCATGTGGAGTTTATACCAAAGAATTATATTTTGGTCTCATCTGTCCACATGACCTTCTCCCATGCCTACTCCAGGATCATACAGATGGTCTTTGGCAAACTTCAGACGGGCCTGGACATGTGCTGACTTGAACAGGGAGACCTTGCACACGCTGCAGGATTACAATCCATGACGGTGTAGTGTGTTACTAATGGTAACCGATGAGACTGTGGTCCCAGCTCTCTTCAGGTCACTGACCAGGTCCTTCCGTTTAGTTCTAGGGTGATCCCTCACCTTTCTCAGGATCATTGATTGTCCCTAGTGTCCTTAGACAGCTCTTTGGTCTTGCCCATAGTGGAGAGGTTGGAGTCTGATTGAGTGTGTGGACAGGTGTCTTTTATACAGGTAACAAGTTCAAACAGATGCAATTACTACAGGTAATGAGTGGAGGATAGGAGGGCTTCTTAAAGACAAACTAACAGGTCTGTGAGAGATAGAATTCTTGCTAGTTGGTAGGTGATCAAATACTTATTTCATGCAATAAAAGGGAAATTAATTATTTAAAAATCATACAATGTGATTTTCTTTTTTTTTTTTTTCTTTTTTTTGAGATTTTGTCTCTCACAGTTGAGGCATACCTACGACTTAATCGGCGAAAAAACTGTGCTGTTCAGACTACATGACATCCTGTCTGTCATTAGGTCAGTGTGCTTTTCACACTACGTGACACAATGTAAATGATCCGCCACAGTGGATCAAACACTACTGCTAACACTAAGCTGACAACAACTTTGTCGCCCAATAGGCAAGGTTCCATCCAGTTTTTTGCAATGTTTTGTTATTGACAAAGAGAATATGCATTAAAAACTGAAATTTGCTGTCTCCATCCAACTGGCTTTTTACCAATAAAACTGTGTGCGGGATGACGATATCCTTAAAAAAAGCAATTGTTGCATAGCTGTTTCCGTTAATAATTTCACCTATCGCGCAAAATACATAGGCTTGAAACAAAACTGTATTATATAGGCTATTATTTAATTATATAAGCCTACATGAAACTCATGACTCGGGTTAATAAAAATTTATTATTTATTTTTTATTTATTTAGCAATATACAAAAACAGGTGAAGTTGTGTTATGATAATTTTTCTGATTAACTTTAAATTAAAATTAAATTATGTGTCGGTTGTAATGTTTTGACCAATCAGACACACTATTATTTGTTACTTATAACAAATAATCTTTAAAACCAACAAGCCAGCTGTATGTTGGAATTCTGGAAACAACCCTTGAAAGTGACTAACATCCAAAAGGAGCTCAGTCGCCAGGGCAACCATCTGATGACACCAGTTGTACGACACAAAGAAATGCAGGCAGAAAAACTTTTCCTATTCTTTCCTATAGGAAAGACTTTATGCTCATAGAAATGGACTCGTCTCTAATTCATAGAAAAACTTATTTGAATGAACACACAAATCCTTTAGGTCATTGTGTGTACTATAACTGTCTTGTATAATGTCTCTTGAATTGTATTTTTTTATTGTATGTGTGCTTAATGCGTGAAGTACTAGTCAATGTGACCCACCTATAACTATGTGTCCTATCAAACTAATGCTCATTTAATGATGCACACTTTGGTGTATGCCACCTCCTCATAGAATATCATGTGTGTTCATACTTTAATCAAAATATAAAATGCCACAACCATTCAAACCATGCTTTCAGAAAAAATGGTCATAAAACCCACATTAATTCCAACCTCCCGCTTGTAAATTCAGCCTTTCTCATTGTTCAAGCCTATCCTGAGAGGCATGACTCTTCCTAGACTTTAAAGGGCTCCTCCACAGTTCCGTTTGTCTCTTCTGAAAAATCTTGTTTGCTGTCTGTGTGAGAGAACTCACATGACCCAGAGCCGGAGCAGGCCTCAACATATAGAGCCGTGTGCGTTTTTTTTTGTAAATTCTGTTATTTTGTCTTATAGTCTTCATGTAAACCTCTGAAATGCTAATTACCTTATTCAGAGCTGTTGTAAAACAAACAAACAAAATACTGTCAAATTGTATGATCACTTATTTTGTCAAAATGATTAACATTTTTAAAATTCTGCAATGTTTATTCAAACTTCCAACCACAAGTAAACAGAGTTATCATGAAATAAAACTGTAATATTAGTTTTTGCATATAATTTTCTCACCTGAGTATTTGTTTTTTTCTTTTTCACGATGTGGAGCATGCTTCAGGGTCACCGAAATCCTTATATGGAAAATATATGAAGATATCCGTCCCAAATGGGCTTTTTGCCACATTGGTGTCTCTATGTGTTTCTTTAACACATGAAAATTAAATACTTATGCTCATTTTCTGTAAATAGTATGTAACGTTACATTTAATTATTTCACCTTTACATGCTAACGTTAGCTTCAAACGTGTTAACATATGCTAACGGCAGCAGCCATACACAACGACAACTTCAGAAAACAAACTTTTTAGCATTACCAGATACACAGTGATTACGGTAGATAATGTGTACAAATGTAAAAGTATAAATACCTTTTCGACCGACGAAAGCTATAAACAAAAGGCCATGTCTAAAGAAATAACCGGGAGGACCGTTAACTGTCACTCACTGCGCAGCTGAGCGTTGCCATGGATACCTGCTCGTACCCTAAAGTGATGTCACTCGATCACGCGCTCATTTGATCTACACTTGCTTGTAGCCTATATCCCAATTTGGCTATATTGTATTACACTTTTTTTTGTCTGCACGTGGTATAGCAAATAGGAGGGTCCTCAGAAACGTGTCGTTGGCATTTTCTATTAAACAGCGTTAATTCTGCATTGTGTTCAGCTGTTACTAGGGAAACCGTAGTATTTCAGCACCCCTAAAGCGCCCCCTTGTGACGGAGAATGAATTATGTCAACATTTTTTTTCACATGTTTATGGTCAAATGATTGCAATTATCGACCCATGTTTTTATGCAGCAAACACATAGAGTTGTAAATGTGAAAGAAGTTAATGTGCTTTCTAAAAATCTAAACAATTAAGACAGTAATACTTACGTTTTAAATAAATATAATAAATTATGTACTCTATTTATCTCTTTTAATGGTATAAAGGCTGAAATGCCATTGTATTAGATATTTTGTTTTTGTGTGGACCTGTATCTGAATTATAAATCATGCCATTTTATGGCTTAATATTCTACCGTACATTGTCCAACCCCACTCATACTACTCATTTTACTTGTGCAGCTCTTAAAAAGGGTCATAAATTGCCTTAAATTGATATTTAAAAATTCTGCAGATACACTAAATAGTGAAATAAAATTCCTTCCTTGACATTTGTTTATATTTGTGTATTGAAAACATTTTTGATTGACATTTAGACTACTATCTGATTTTCTATATTTTAAAAATAAAATAAAGGTCTTTTTTATTATTTGGGGTAGTTAAATTAATTTTCGGGCTACCAAAATCTGAAGAATACCTGCCCGAAGGGCTACCAGAGATTTTGAAATTTTGCGAGCCCTGAGTATTGTATTGTGTGTGAGTGAGAAAGTAAGTGTATTGTGTAGTACTGTGCAGTGAGTAAGAATATTGTATTGTATGTGTGTGTGAGAGTATTGTGAGTGAGAGAGTATTGTGTGGGTGTATGTATGAGTGAGAGTATTGTCAAGTGCTTCAAGCAGCATGAGTGAGCATACATTTCAAGTTTTGTGCATTCACATTGTTACACTGTTACATTGGATTCAAAGTGTGTGAGTGCCTTGACATTGTCATGGAATAGAAATTAATTTCTTCTTCTGGAATAGTGTTTTCTGTTGAATATTCCCAAGAACAATCAGCTAAATAACAATTTAAAATATCCTCATTGTGCTTGACTTTTGCGGACTTTCAATTTGGTCTTAAATTTGGTTTGAAAATGGTATTAAAAAGTCTTAAAATGTCTTAAATTTAACTTGGTCAAACCTGTAGACACCCTGTTATTGGCGTACCAACATGTACATAGGTAGAATAAATGTATTTGTCTTACCTGTTATTTTTCACTTTTCCATTCTTCATGTTTTCTTGTCTGCATTCATCACTCTATAACATACTTTTAGAGCAACCTAATTTTCTTTATGCATGGGGAATGATGTTTCAATGACAGTTTAAGAGCAATAATATATGTGGCAAGTTTTTTTTTTTTTTTTTTTTTTGCTAATTACATAATAAATAGAAAACAGTTAGAATAGAAAAAGAATAGAGCAAGCTTAGAGGCCTTTTTGTTTATTATATGTGACCCTGGACCACAAAACCAGTCATAAGGTTAAATTTTACAAAACTGAGATATATACATATATATGGACGCTCAATAAATAAGCTTTTTATTGATATATGGTTCGTTAGGATAGGCCAATATTTGGCCGAGATACATCTATTTGAAAATCTGGAATCTGAGGGTGCAAAAAAATCAAAATACTGAGGAAATCACCTTTAAAGTTCTCCAAATTAAGTTCTTAACAATGCATATTACTAATCAAAAATTACATTTTGATATATTTATAGTAGGAATTTTACAAAAAATCTTCATGGAACATGATCTTTACTTAATGTCCTAATGATTTTTGTCATAAAAGAAAAATCAATAATTTTGACCCATACAATGTATTTTTGGCTATTGCTACAAATATACCCCAGCGATTTAAGACTGGTTTTGTGGTCCAGGGTCACATATAATCAGAGGTGTCAAGTAACGAAGTACAAATACTTCGTTACCTTACTTAAGTAGAAATTTTGAGTATCTATACTTTACTGGAGTAATTATTTTTCAGACGACTTTTTACTTCTACTCCTTACATTTTCACGCAATTATCTGTACTTTCTACTCCTTACATTTTAAAAATAGACTCGTTACTCCTATTTCTTTTCGGCTAGTTTTCATTCATGTCATCTTTCAAAAAAAAAAAACTATCCAGATAAATTGCGCCATCCACATAGAGTGAATTTGGTTGTGGTTGGATGAGAAGTATAAACATATACCATTCCGACACCCTATTGGTTTGTACACGATCCATCACACCTGCACGTGACATGACACAAATCACGTCACACTCCTGGCCATCGGGGAGAACCGGGACATTCCCGGTGGGCCGATCGCCGAAGAGAGGCAGACCTCCCGCATATTATGCGCTATTTTAAATGACATTCGAAACTGCAAATAGTCCAAAAGTGTGACGTGGCGGAATCAGTCACCCGCACAGCGCGATGCAAAGTGATAAATAGCGCAAGTTCAAGTTGCTTGACACATTTAGATTTAACACAGAATTGTGTTAGGCAGTTGTGTGATATGAGAACATTAAAGGTTCTGTAGGTTCTGCTGGGCTGCTGAAAACAGCTGCATGAGGAGGTAAAGTGATAAACGTCAATACATAATTACTGTCATTTTTTTATTAAAATTTTCATAGTTTATTATTATGAATTATTTAAAAAAACATAACCATTGTAATTTTATTCTTGTGACGACATCTTACTAATACTAGTCAGTATATATCTGGATTTTAAGCAATAATTTCTTTCTTTTTAAATATTAAGTTGTAATTCATTTTAATTGGAGTAAAATGTTAATTCAGTAAGAGCCTGATTAAAGATAAATATCAGTGCCTTATATAAATGAGGTGTTTACTATACATATTAAAGTTCTTAAAGGGACAGTTCACCCAAAAATAAAAATTTTCATTATTTACTCAACATCATGTAATTTCAATCCTGTATGAACTTCTTTCTTCTGTGGAACATAAAGGAAGATACTTTGAGAAATTCAAAAATTGTGTCTATAGAGTAGAATTCAAGGGTAAACAAATATGTTTGGTTACATTCTACAAAATATCTTTTGTGTTCTACAAAAGTAAGTAATTTTTACAGAATTTCTTAGCAATAAAAGTCCTGCATTCTAGCTCAAAATCAATGCTTTACTGCATGCATTTTTATGTGACAAAAATGCATTATTAATTTTATAAATTATTAATAAAAGTCGCATTTGAATTCAGTATCTAACATTATTTGATTCTGTCCTGTTTTATTCATTCATTTATTTACTTTAATTAAAGGCCCTATAATCCAACAAAACTCACGGGGGAACTTGTAGGCTGGATGGGCTGGATTTGTCCAAGGCCAAATGTTAACCCCAGTCCAGCCCTGCACTCCAGCAAGGATATAGCCAGTGTTCGGGTCATTACTCAAAAAAGATGATTTCTTACAAGTTATTATTTCTCGACTACTTGCTTATTTATCAAACGGGTGCTTTCTCTTCATCCTCTGCAAATGAAGCTATAGTAGGTAGTTTGATAGAAAGACGTTTGAATAAATAATAGTTTGCGATTGACAACGCGATTGACAATGTTGCGATAACAATACTTATAGGCAGCAACTAATCATCATATCTTCCGCTCCATGAAACACGTTAATGCTCAGTAGTACACATTTATGGTTCTTTAATGTAGCCTATTTGCATTGTAATAAAATGCGTTTATTTTCAATTGGCAAATATGCAGCTAAAACAGGTAGCCTAGTGCATTCCAAATTTTTCAACATTAACATTTTAATATAACATAGTCATTATGGCCTTTAGAAATGTTTTTTGGGGAGGTGGGGTAGTGCACAATAGGCCCCTGTGGCGCGGCCTAAGCTTTGGTCCTTAATGGCATTTTTTTCCCTTACATTACTTTTACTTTTTTACTTTAAGTAGTTTTGAAACCAGTACTTTTATACTTTTACTTGAGTAAAAAGCTTGAGTTGATACTTCAACTTCTACAAAAGTCTTTTTAAATCTTAGTATCTATACTTCTACTTGAGTAATGAATGTGAATACTTTTGACACCACTGTTTATATCAAATGAAAACTTATTATTTGGTACCATTGATTGGTGCCACATCAATAGAAAGCTTAGATTTAAGAGCCCCTTTAGATTTTTTTTAGATTTAAGATCCCCATTAAAATGTCGAGAAAAGAGGAAGCTGGCTCTTTTGACTTTTTGAGACAAGATTGGGAAATGTCTGGGAGCCGGGACTCAGAAAATGGGACGCTCTATTGTAAATGTTGATGTGTGGCTCAAGAAGCTTTCGGCGCTGCATTCCGGTTTTTGAAGTTAACCGGGGAGGCGAATCCGGTTCAAAACTACAAAATAAAAGTCTATATAACGGCTCCTTTCCAATTTTTTCTTGTTGTTATGGAAACGACTGGCTACTCGCTTATCATTGGTCAGCTGTGAAAAATGTGCTTGACGTAGGGGGTTTTCTTCAGAAAAGTTAAACTTTTTTCAACTTGAAAAGACGCTCTGAGCTGCAGAAAAAGATGCCGGCGGTGGCGTTTAAAAAAGCAATCAGGACTTTTTTGAAAACACTGTTTACTCCATGGGGTTGTAATGTAAAACAGACGCTGGCAGTTAAAAAAAGACGCCAAGTGTGAACACGGCCTAATGCTGCTTTGTGTAAAGCTGTTACTAGGGAAACCGTAATATTTCAACTCCAATTTTTATTTCAATACATTTTCGCAGCTGTTGATGGTCAAATTATTGCAGTTATCGACCCATGTTAATATGAACAATGTTTTCATGAGTTGTAAATGTGTTTCCCGTGTTTTATATTATCTTTAGTGTTTTTTGTTTTGTCCCGAAATGCAACTAACAGATTTGTATGGAAGATTCTAGTTTTATTACTGATGTAACCAGCGGAGACTCTGGGTTCATACCATGAGGTAAATTAATGTTACTATTATTCTATATAAACACCACGATTACAGGCGTTTTTGGTCGCGGTGAAACTTTACTGATGCATAGTGCTTGAAGCCACGTTAAAATTAAATGTTTACAGCCACATGAACCTATTATGCTGCGTTCACACCAAACGCGAATATGCGTCTGGCGTGAGTGATTTCAATGTTAAGTCAATGGTAAGACGCGTCTACGCGCGTCTGGAGTTCTTGCGGCGCGAATTGGCGTTTAGTGCGGCGCGGTAGACGCGAATTCGCCTCATTCGCGCGTCTAGTTCGCGCGAATGGCGCGAATTCAGCGTCTGGCGCGATACGCGCAAATTGTGCTTTTTGTGCATCACGCGTTTGACGCGAATTCGCGTCTGCCGCCCGAGTTGAAAAATCTGAACTTCTGCGTCAATTTGCGCCGCGTTAACCAATCAGGAGCCTGCTTGATGAGTCACTCATTCAATTATGAAACATGAATACTAAATGCCTAGTGCGGTTCTAATGCACAACAAAGCAAGTGTTTTATCACATATATGACACATATTCATTTTGTATTTAATGCTATTTATTCCATATCTAAATCTTAATTATATGAAACATTATTATAGTGTAGTGTGTCTACACTATAATAACAGAACAATAATAACTATAATAGTGTGTATACTTTAGTGTGTCTGGACAGTGTTGTGTGAGGAAAATAAAGAAATCACAGGACAGGTTAAATACTTTTGGAGGCTGGCTCCATTTATCATCAAAACAAAAATAAATAACAGATTTTACAGTAATAACCTGAACAAAAAAATGGCACAGACCTATAGAATTATTATACATCAAAAGAGGAAGGACATAAACGAGTAGTTCACTTTTAAAATGAAAATTCTGTCATCATATACTGCTCCAACGCACAGAGGGAAGTTCCACCGAAAATGCTCCTGAAATCCCCTCGCTCCGATGCGGGACAGCAGGTCATCGAACTGGGCGCGGGACAGGCGGAAGTACCGCTGAAAGCGGCCATCATCCAGGCGCAGCTCCTGGAGCAAGTGATGAAACTCGCCGAACTGGGTTCGCCTCCGAAGGGTCTGGTGGACCCAAATACGGCGACGATGATCCCTACGCCGCTGTTCTGCTCTTCAGAGCAAATACAGAGCGGTGACTCTCTCGATAAATGACCGATCAACAACAGAATCTTGTAAAAAGATGGCCGCCAACGGGGTTTGAAATTTTCGCCTCTGACGCGCGTGTCGCGCGTAAATTTCGCTTCAAACTTTTGTTTTTACGCGCGTCGATTTCGCTCTTGACGCGCGAATGAACACAAAGTGGTCACGTGAATAACTAGACGCGGCAGGCGCGAATTTAGACGCATATTCGCGTTTGGTGTGAACGCAGCATTAGAAAGCAGAAAGATTGAGGCTTTTCTAGAAGCACAGATAAAATAACATTTTGTGTAACCACTCCAACAAAACGATAGCTGGAACATGGTACTTTATTCACTAAAACAAATTTACTCTGTTCACTCTGCTGTTATTTATGGTGCCCGCCAGGGGACACCTTCGGTTCACTTATGTTTGTCGTGGCCACGAGATATTAATTCGTGGCCATGACATATTAACTCGTGGGAACGTAATATTATGTCGTGGGAACGTGATATTATGTCGTGGCCACGAGATCATTTTGTCGAGGTAACGACATCCTTATGTCGTGGCCACAAGATGCGATGATGAGGAAACGAGATCCATTTCTCGTGGCCACGACTTCTTATGTTGAGGAAACAATATGCATTTCTCGAGGCCACGAGTTTAATACATAAACAAACCTGCGTGACCATAGTAACCCAGGATTATCAGAGATAGGTTTATTCATATTTTATTTTTAATTAAGAAATTATTATATTAATTGTTACAGTAATTAATACAATATTAAATTATTATATTAACAATGGCCGAAGCTGTATATGCCAGTGCTGTCTGTGTGCGATGTAGACTATATAGACCTATATTAAAAAGTTTATCATGAATAAATATTACATAAAGTACATCAAATAAAATAGTCCTACAGGAAACATTTTATGCATCTCAGAGTCTTGTCCATTAACTGATCCTCCTCTTTCCGTAATATTTTTATTATTCGTTTATATTCGTTATTTTCCCCTTCATTTCGATCTCCTTAACGTTCTGAATGTAGGTTCTATGAATGGGATTTTTACAGTTCAAAGGCTGAATTTAACATATACTGTATTTTATTTAGTCTAATTAATAGACAAATATAGTGTTTCAGTGAAGAGTGAATTATTCACGTAGTTTCATTTGGAAATCATTTATCGTCACACCATAAAATAGGCCTACATGACATTCCTTCTATTAACTGATCGTCTTTTTTCCGTATTTGTATTATTATTATCGTCATCATTATTATAATTATTATTAATTATTATAATTAGCCTATTATTGTAGGCCTATATATTTTTTATTTTCTTTATATTCGTTTCCCCCCTTCATTTTCATCTCTTTACTTAACGTATATGGAAATGATACTGTAAATGCTTGACATGCTATGACTGATTTTGACTGGAATGTAGTTTAAAGGTTGGATTGAACATATTTTTATTTTGTTTCATCTAATAGACTAGACTATATAATACTGTTCACTGACGAATGGATCATTCACGTAGTGAAACGAATATAAATGAAAATAAAAATATATAGGCTACAATAATAATAATCAGGGTTTCTGCAGATATGAACAAGTGAAATTTAAGACTTTTTAAGACCTTTTTAATACCACCTTATATGAAATTTAAGACCTAAGCCTGTAATGGAAAAGATATTATATTACATGCATATATGTAATATTTAATGTGTTTAATGTAAAAAAGTAAACAATTTCATGGCTGTCATAAATTAAATTTATTACTATGATATACAGTGAACTTTTCATATCAGCAGATACTATTCCACACAAAATATCCCCATAAAAGTACCACTAGAAATATCTGATGTAAAAAAAAAATCTGAAGCAATATTTTCATCAGTGCTCTATTAGCTTTTACATCTTAAATCTGCATATTTGATTTACCTTTATAAAGGCCTTTTTTTTTTTTACCTTTGAAATTTATTTCATGAATTTATCAATAAATTCTAAATGGCTGTTAGCAGTGAGATGACATAATTTACACTGCAAAATTAAAAGTGAGATTAATGTTTTAAATACATTTATTGATTTATAAATATATAAATTAGAAATGTTGGGTGTGGAGGCACTTTTAAACACACTAAACTACCAGCAGGTGGCGGTAAGTCACTTCATGAGCGAGTTATTTCAACTGATTCGAGCAAAACGCTGAATCATAGCAGAACGTTGCTAGGAGAATGCTTCTGCTAATGTTGCATATTGTCTAATATGTAAGTAACTACTTGACTAACTAATTTTTTGTTGAGCTAAAAGTAATGTAACATTTGTAATTGTGAGAATTTTCAGCAAAAAGCTCACTTGGTGTATTACTGAACTATATCATGTAATAAACTATACATTTTAAATTTTTACCTCAGTGTGTTTCTTTAGAGTGCTGTTACATTCATTAGTTTTAAAGTATGTCACAAATAGACCAGAAATACACTATCCATTATCAATTTCTGTTTACGTTGAATGTATTAAAATATGAATCTTTCTTGCCTTTCGATGCTTTGCTAGTTGTTTTTGTCACTTCAGTTTTAATCGGGCGGTTTGTTCGGTCGGGCAAGTAAAAAAAAAAAAACATTTTAAAAGTATCTCCAAGGCTGGCGGTCAGCTAGCCTATATTTATTATTATTATTGAGAACATTATATACAGAAAAAGGTAGTTTGACCTGTATTCTGCTACTGCGATTCTGTCTGAAGACGCAGTAACTTCCACAGAGGGAGAAAAAAAAATCTACAGTTGTTAGCAACTGGCCTTAGCCAAACCCTATATTCAGTTTTTTCAAGCTAAGTATCGCTAAACTTGCACTTCCCCAAAGCTAAAAAGTTAAATCCATTTTACTTCTGCGGTACAATCCGAGAGAGACTCGCGCCAATACCAGAAAGCTGATTGGCTATTGCATGTTGGTCTCATTTGTAGTTTAAATACAGCAAATTACATTTGGAAAAGTGAAATAAAGAACTACAACACCACGGAAACAACAAAAAGAGAATTTAAATGAGCATTAGAGGTAGGTTACATGGACATCGGAAAAATAAGACCTGTGTAAAATTATTTAAGACCTAGAACAGCAAATTTAAGACTTTTTAAGGCCTAAAATTTAGATTTTTAAATTTTAGACTTTTTAAGACCCCGCGGAAACCCTGAATAATAATTATAATAATGATGACGATAATAATAATACAAATAAGGAAAAAAGACGATCAGTTAATAGAAGGAATGTCATGTAGGCCTATTTTACAGAGTGACGATAAATGATTTCCAAATGAAACTACGTGAAAAATTCACTCTCACTGAAACACTATATTTGTCTATTAATTAGACTAAATAAAATACAATATATGTTCAATTCAGCCTTTGAACTGCATTCGAGTAAAAAATCCCAGGCATAGAACCTACATTCAGAACGTTAAGAGATCGAAATGAAGGTGAAAATAACGAATATAAATTAATAATAGCCTACAAATATTATGGAAAGAGGAGATAATGGATAAGACTGGGATGCATAAAATGTCTACATCGCGCACAGACAACATCAGCATTCGCATATACAGCTTCGCCCATTGTTAATATAATAATTTAATATTGTACAATTTCTGTAACAATTAATATAATAACTTCTTAATTAAAAATAAAATATGAATAAACCTATCTCTGATAATCCTGGGTTACTATGGTCACGCAGGTTTGTTTATGTATTAAACTCGTGGCCTCGAGAAATGCATATTGTTTCCTCAACATAAGAAGTCGTGGCCACGAGAAATGGATCTCGTTTCCTCATCATCGCATCTTGTGGCCACGACATAAGGATGTCGTTACCTCGACAAAATGATCTCGTGGCCACGACATAATATCACGTTCCCACGACATAATATTACGTTCCCACGAGTTAATATGTCATGGCCACGAATTAATATCTCGTGGCCACGACAAACATAAGTGAACCGAAGGTGTCCCCTGGCGGGCACCGTGGTTATTTAATAATTTCATGCACTAGATTTTTATTGAATACTACACGGAGACTCGTTTTGAATTAAAATATTCATATTAATCAAAGATTTATTGACTTTTAACAAACCTTAGTTTGAAATGTACAGAAATACTTGCTTTCATATGAGCTTTAGTTAACATTATTTCATTCATTCAGTCCTTACTGTTTATTATTATTGTTTCATTTCAGTTTTATTTTGGTTCTAGTTTTGAATTTATTCCAGTTTTATATGGTGAAGGTTAATGTAACATGGAATAAAATTCATCCACAGATTAAATCCTTTATACTGAACATGTTTCTAAAAATAAGTTTAAAAAAGGTTGCCGGAAACACGGTGGTGGTGATGTTGAAGGCGAGCGACCGATGTAGTCCGTTTATAGCCTAAGTTTAGCTTTTTTTATTTAGGCTTCAAAATTCATACAAGTTATATTTTGGTGTGTGGATTATCTTGATGGACAAAACGTGTACATTTCACAAACAATGGTTGAACACAGAGTTTATTTTTTGCGATAATCCAAAAATCCTATTGCCTTTTTGTGGAGAGAACCAGTGTGACGCTAGCAGCCGATCGGCCGACAAAGTGAAGTCATACTTCCACCACCCAATCTCCCAAATTGATATTTAACTTTTTTTATCTGGGCTAGTTAAATTAATTTTCAGGCTACCAAATCTGAAGAGTACCTGCCCAAAGGCCTACCAGAGATTTTGAAATTTTGTGAGCCCTGTTATTTTGCTTGCTTCAAGCTAAAACGCACGTCCAATAGACATACTGCAGATGAGCAAACTATGTAAATGCAGATGTCAAATAGATCAGTAATCGTTTCATTTCACGAGGATTGCTATGCTGAGTCATTCACTGGCATTTTTGCACCAAAAACGCATGATGGTAATCTTAACCCTCTACTGCACGCATTATGATAGACCTATAAAAACATTTTTTTTTTAACATTTTCTTTTCTTAGAATTGCTTAACTTGAAGTGCTGTAAAAACAAATTGGGGAAAAAATTATTTTAAGGTACTTTATGATATGTTACCATACGGCAAGAACATCCAATAGTGGGTCTAATTTAGAAATTTCTAACTTAGAAATTTCCTTATAATTAATAATTTTGTTGTTTGAAATGTTGTTTGTTGATTTAATTGGTGTTGCAATATTATAAGCTTTAACACAGAGCTTATAAATATACTTTCCAACAGCTTTTATTTGTTCCATTCTTTTTTGCTGAATATTATTGAGAACAAATAAAATATCATGTATCATAAACATTTGTATAAAACCAAAAGCATTGCAGTTCATGAAAATGTATTTTCTTCTTTCCCTTGCCATAGAACATGGTGGTGCTCACTGATATTCCCTGTATTCATATCACCGGGGTAAAGTTGGTTTTATATTCGCACATTCAGACTTTTTCTACACATTTCTGCGTTCAATAACTTTCTAATTACACGTGCAATTATGTTAATTTTTGCAAATTCTGATCAGTGACATGATTGTCAACCTACTTCATTTGTTTTTACAATCGATCAAAATGGATAAGTATTGTTTTAATGGCGTGTTTACTTGTGAATGTCCGCTGAATGTCCAATATAGAGCTGGAAACAAGATAGGGACCGTCTAAAAAGTTCTTATTGTTTTTCATTGTGTGCAAAGTGCAAACAGACAACTACATTTTAACAGATGGACCAGCAAATATTACTCACATTGTGTCTTCCAATGCTATAGATGTTCTTTAGCAACAATATAAATTGCATTATTATGGTGTTTGAAAAGATGTTTAGGAAATTAAAAATAATGAACATGTAGGCTACATAAACTTTAATTTGGTGACAATCTAGACAAGTGGAAAAATCACTTAATCTCCTGAACATAGTTAATTGCTTAAGTTTACAGCTATTTTCATTCATTTATTTGCCTTAAAATGAACAAGAACTGTGTTGGCATGTTGGTTTTTACAATGGCATACGATTTATTTGAATAGGTTTTTAAAGCATGGGTTTACTGCTCCAAAGCAAGCTGGAACATCTTGTCTGGACCCTACAAAACATACTTCAGCCCATGTCTTGTTTTATTCACTCTGTTTTATTCTGTTATTTTCTGGTTTTGCATGCGATAAATATTTCCCAGTGTTAACTGTGTTCTCCAGGTGTTGATAGAATAACTAAACTATCTTTTATGTTTTTTCTGTTGTATGACTTCTTTGTTAACCATTAAACTCTCACAATAACACAATTCATGTGCATTGATTCATGTTTACAGTCCTGCAGAAATAGGCATTGAGACAACTTTCAGTTCAATAGCTTTCCAAAGGAGGGTCACACTGTTCCAAAACAAATGATAAAATATTTATCTGACCCTAAAGAATATACTTCAAGTCTTAAATATACAATTATTTACTGTAAATGTTCAAAATCCACCATCACTGTATTCTATGCACTGTAAAAAACAACCTATAGAATCTACTCAATAAAATGGGGTAAACTGATGTAACAATTTGCACTCAGTTTGTTTGGGTAGATTCTATCCTATATATCTGAGTAAAGAATACCTGAATTTAAGAATCTACTCAATAAAATGGGGTAAACTGATGTAACAATTTGCACTCCGTTTGTTTGGGTAGATTCTATCCTATATATCTGAGTAAAGAATACCTGAATTTAAGAATCTACTCAATAAAATGGGGTAAACTCAGGAAACAATTTACACAGTTTGTTTGGGTAGATTCTATCCTATATATCTGAGTAAAGAATACCTGAATTTATCAGCTAAGAAAAACAAAAAAAAAGTAGGTAAAGTCTACACAGCAAAAAGCGCAGTATTAAATGAACTCTCCCGGGAGTTTATTTGAGTCCATACTCAGAGTGTTAAAATCAACACTGAAGCAGTGTCAAAGCTAATCAGGTAATTAAGTGATTCATTGAGTGGTGATTGAAAATGATTGAAGACACCACAATTTTTATGTCACCATTATAGTGGTCAGTGTTAGCATTAGTTGGGCTCTTGACCTGTAACTTTTTAGCATTAAGTTTTGTTTAGTTAAACTAGCCAGACAAGCTAAAGAGCAAAAGTCACGCAGTGGTGATAATTCTGCTTTAAAATAAGCTTAATTTGAGCCACTGAAAGCGTTTAGAGTGTAGTCTTTTAGTTCTATATCATTTATTTATTATAACTGCCTTGGGATTTCACAGCAGCAAAAAATAATAAGAAAGCTTTTTTTTTTTTGATGATTGGCCTTTTTACAAGCTCCTCTGATCAAAAAACTTTTAAAAGTTGCCCTTTTAGGCACACACAGACATCAGGAATCAGCATATGAATCTCAACAATGGTGACAAACAGCATATTCAGAAACAGATCAACTCTAAACATCACGGAAATCATCAGCTCATAATTTATTCATGCCGCAATGCATGATGGGAGACACGGATGAGTTTTGATTGGCTACAACATACATTTTTGATGGTCACCATTGTTGTGATTCTCATGCTGATTGTTGATGTCTGTGTGTCTATATCTAAAATATGTGTATATTTTTGTTAAAATAAGCTTCAAAAACATGTGTCTGATTAATGCAGTGTAATTAATACATAAAATATAACTCAGCTATTCAGGTCACTACATATTGACTTTGTCAAAGCATGTTCAACACCACATAATCTAATTTCTTCTGGATTGTCTGACCGTTATAACTCAATTATAACACCCAAACATAATGTTAAGAAGTTATTGGTAAAGAGCTAAACTAATGCTAACACTGACCACTATAATGGTTACTTACAAAATTAGATTTTCTCCTTTTGGTGATTCTGCTTTTTAACATCAGGTCTTTAATAATGGTCAATAACCACTCATTGAATCACTTAATTACCTCAATAACTCTAACACTGCTTCAGTCTTCATTTTAATACTCTTGAGTATGGACTCAAACTATTGGGAGAGTTCATTTAATACTGGGCTTTTTGCTGTGTAGACTTTACCTACTTTTTTTTGTTTGTCTTAGCTGATAAATTCAGGTATTCTTTACTCAGATATATAGGATAGAATCTATCCAAACAAACAGTGCAAATTGTTACATCAGTTTACCCCATTTTATTGAGTAGATTCTATAGGTTGTTTTTTACAGTGTGGGTTTCTTCAGTGGAACACCATTTAGTTCAATAACTTTTGAAAAGAGGGTCACATCGCTCCTAAACAAGTTGCTAAATATTTATCTAACCCTAAAGAACATATTTCAAGTCTTAAATATACAATAATTTACTGTAAATGTTCAAAATCTAGCATCACTGTATTCTATGAGTTTCTTCAGTGGAACACCATTTAGTTCAATAACTTTTGAAAAGAGGATCACATCTGTCCAAAAAAAGGTTAAAATATTGATCTGACCCTAAAGAACATATTTCAAGTCTTAAATATACAATTATTTACTGTAAATGTTCAAAATCTAGCATCACTGTATTCTATGAGTTTCTTCAGTGGAACACCATTTAGTTCAATAACTTTTGAAAAGAGGATCACATCTGTCCAAAAAAAGGTTAAAATATTTATCTGACCCTAAAGAACATATTTCAAGTCTTAAATATACAATTATTTACGGTAAATGTTCAAAATCTAGCATCACTGTATTCTATGAGTTTCTTAAGTGGCACACCATTTAGTTCAATAATTTTTGAAAAGAGGGTCACACCATTACAAAACTAGTTGAAAAATATTGATCTGACCCTAAAAAACATTATTCGAGTCTTTAATGTAGAAGTATTTTGTGCAGATGTTCAATATCTATCATCATTGAAGAGGTTTCTTCATTCACACACCTTTCATGAAAAATATTATATCATCCACATTTTTTAATACTGTAATGTCTGAAAACAGTAACTTCTTTAATTTATAGATTTACTTAGAGGAATGATTTGCTTTAAAAGTACTTTGAAACCATTATAAACAAAGTTTCACCTTCAGTGTGTCTGTAATGCTAGAAATTGTTACAAATTGAACATTTAGAGCAAATAATTGTACATCAAATACTTGTAGTATGTTATTTAGAGTCAATTTAATATTTAGCAACTTGTTTAGGAGCGATGTGAGCCTCTTTTCAAAAGTTATTGAACTAAATGGTGTGTCACTAAAGAAACCCATAGAATACAGTGATGGTGGATTTTGAACATTTACAGTAAATAATTGTATATTTAAGACTTAAAGTATGTTCTTTAGGGTCAGATTAATATTTAGCAACTTGTGTTGGACAGATGTGAGCCTCTTTTCAAAAGTTATTGAACTAAATGGTGTGCCACTGAAGAAACCCATAGAATTCAGTGATGCTAGATTTTGAACATTTACAGTAAATAATTGTATATTTAAGACTTGAAATATGTTCTTTAGGGTCAGATTAATATTTAGCAACTTGTGTTGGACAGATGTGACCCTCTTTTCAAAAGTTATTGAACTAAATGGTGTTCCACTGAAGAAACCCATAGAATTCAGTGATGGTGGATTTTGAACATTTACAGTAAATAATTGTATATTTAAGACTTGAAATATGTTCTTTAGGGTCAGATAAATATTTAGCAACTTGTGTTGGACAGATGTGAGCCTCTTTTCAAAAGTTATTGAACTGGAAGTTGTCTCAATGAAGAAACCCAAAAAATACAGTGATGATAGAAAGGAAAAATGGTCTGTAATGTCTTTCTCTAATTTAACTGAATATACTATTGCTAAGCATTAAGCCTCAAATGTACTTGACAGTTATATAGACCTAAAATAGTTATTTCCTAATTATGATGCAAGAATACTAAAAATAGTATAGTTTATCTAAATAAAAGTACAGTTTGCTTAAAACGAGACTAATTATCTTGTCATTTTGCTTATCTAATGTATCTTAATTTAAGAACAATTTAAGAATATTTTGACTAGAAACAAGTCAAAAATACTAAGTAAGGTAAGCCTATTTTTGCAGTGTGTCTTCACTTTCACATGTTTCCCAGTCTTTGGATCGGGTAGTTTCTTTAGGTCTTGGAATTATACTCTCCAAAATATACAGACTTTCTTTGACAAGGATTTGTGTTTTGTGGGGTTGTGAGGACAGGGCACATTTGGACATTTTGGAGTCTTTAAGTACTTTGTCATCTGTTTGCCTATCGATTGCCTGTCTGACAGCTTTTGAAATGTGATTGTGACCTATGGAGAGCATTTCACAAATGGGAAGAAGTGGTGCATCTCAAGCCTTTCCTGGAAGAATATAGACTCAAATATAGTAGAACGCATTTAAAAAAATTATTTTACTTGTTTCCCCAGCTCACAATAAGCTAAAACAACACACATCTTTAGTTTATACTCAGCTGTCATTTGCACTCAATTTTATAACACTTTAGAACCTGATAAAAGCACTTAAACATTTTAGGCAACTGATTAACTCAAAGCATTTGAAGAAACAAACTAATTTATTTTAATTTAAGAGAGCTTAAAATATTTGTGATGAGTGTGGTGGGGCTGAGAACAGTGGGAACCACCAAGCTTTTTTTCATGACTCTTAGTCCCACCCTGTACATTTCAAAGAGATTAACATCATTTATACCTTGACCTTTAATTTTTAAGTGCTGTGAATTTAATAACTAAAACAAGTCTTATTATACATTTACATATAAATAGTTAAACAATATGTACTACATCTATTCTTAAAGATGTGCTGTCCATCCTCAAGCTGACCACAGGCTCTAATCTTCACTACAATGGTAACACTACAAAAACAACAACAGACACTTCTGATAATCCTGAGACTGAGCAGTGGATTTCTAGTTCCCAGCATGCTTTGCACATAGGGCTTGATCAGGAGCAGAAATGTGGAAATTAAGTGCTGTTTAATGTGTTTTTAGCAAAGGAAAGGGCTTCTTAAAGTGTGTTTTTCAAATTTATTTGACATTTAAGGGTTGTTGTTTATTTTGATTTTTGAGGTTACCATTATGGTGAAGTGTTGAACTTGTGGTTAGACTATGGCTACACGAGCCTAAACTACATTGTTACCATCAATGAGTAACTGCTTATATCTCTGTTAAAAGCATGTTGTTGTAATCTATTACTTGCATGCAGAAGTTGTGTTCTTAAGATTTAGAAATCTCGTGGTCATGATTATGGTTCTTAATAATCATGAAACGTGCAATTATGATTATAAATGAATGCACAGTTCGCGTTTGAGGATCCTTTAGCATCATACTACGATTCCACATGTGCCACTTCTAGCTGTAGTAGTAGATCAGTGTAACCTTTGTGTGACCTTATGGACATTGTCTATTTCAGTTTTGTTATAAGTGTGTCTGTGTTAATGCCAACTGCATAAATCTTGGCTCAGGTGTGTATTTTTATTGAAATTTTAATATTTCACCCTCATTTCCTTAAAAAAAAATCTATTTTACCCTCCTTACAAAAAATACTCACACTCAGGACCTTAAGGACAAAAATGTCCACATTGAAACCCAATAAAACTGCAAATTTTTAACACAGGGCCATTTGACTATAAAATGATGCAATATTTGCTAATAGGCATTCATTCTATCGGAAAGGCTTCAACTTTTAAATTTTTACCATTTTTTACTAGATTGTGCCATTTTTTCAAATTTGCCATATAAAAGAAATACTTTTTTGTGTTTTCTGCTTATGCATATTATAGTATATTATAGAGTCAATTGGAAAAATAATGCAGCTATAATTGTGTGGGTATGTTGGTAAGGATGTCAGAGTGTGGTTTGCATGTGTTTACTGAAAATGTTATGGGTGTAATTAGTTTGAAAGAAATGATATTGTACTGGCAATCAAAAATCCCACTCCATGTATATGAGTCTCACCCTTGGCAGGGTCATAGGGCCATGTCAAAACTATGAATGAGGTCAAAGAAGGTTAATGAGCTTTGAGGATTTGTCTTTTTCACCCAAACACACATTTTAATCCTTGATTGCACTTTTTCATTTGTTATTGTTTTTGTACAGAGATAAAAGGTAAGCTTGGATTTGATGTAGAAGTTCAGAAGCCCCTAAACACATTGTTTTTGTTTTAACCACAAGAAAATGCTGATTGTGTAGTCTGCTAGATTTTATACAAAGTGTGAGTGTTCACACAGCCAAACAGATTTTTGCCAAGCAAAACCTATACATATTTGGTGCTTGAGGGCTTGGTCATTTCATTGCTTGCAAGATGAAGAGATGTTACTCAGCAGAGGAAGCTCTGGAGCTAGTGTTGCCCACTGACAGTCAGCATTATGGAAAGAAACCAGCTTTTAAAGCATTACAATTCTGAAAATGAAAATGTTTGGTAATTATGAATAGAAGAGATGCTGATAAAAAAACAACAGTCAGTGAAAGTGGAAAAAAAATATTAATATATAACATTTCTATGACAGTTTTTTGAAATGGCCATTTTTGTCCATTATGGCCCTAAATGTTAGTTTTTTTTATTTTTATTTTTTTTTTTTTTTTATCTGACACTACATAAAAAATATAAATGCCTCAAAATGAATGTTGTTGTTCTTCATTGACACACCCAAGAAGCTAATAAGCAAAGAAAAAAAATCTGCTTAGTATTTAGTATATGGAAATTAACTACTATTTTTCATTTTTTCATTAAAAAAACACCTGTGGCATTATGTAAACAAACCAGCATTTAAAGGGTTAAAATTCTGAAAATTAATGAATGTTTGGTATATATGGATAGAACAGATGCTGGTTAAAAAATCGCCATCAGTGAAAGTGGAAAAAAATGCACAAGGGTTAAGAAAAAGAGTCGGGTCGTTAGCGTCAAAAGATACACACTTAATCATCTACGCCACTCGAACGCATGCTTAATGTAGGACTTGTGTGAATAGTTCATGTAAATAACCTTTGCCAACTAAGTATGTGACTTGCACTAAAGTAGAGACTGACTTTTGTTATATACAAAACAAACCCTCTGTTGAAAAACTTTGCAATAAATGCAATTGAATTGAAAATGCTAATAATTAGAAATTTACTAAATACATTTACATTTATTATTGCTTCAACATTTAAAGTATTTATTTCAACTATTTAAAATGTAACAGTTTGTCCAAATAAACTTCATCTATGATCTTGTTCTTTGATGACTTTAGTATCATGGACAGTGAATAGTTATAATCAAAACATGACATTTATTATTATTATTATTATTATTATTATTATTATTATTATTATTATTATTATTATTATTATTATGCAAACATTAAACAGAAACATAAAGGTCAGAGCAGACAAAACCTCTACAGGAAAAAAAAAATAACTAAGAAAAACACAAAACACCACACCTTGTAAAGTTTCACATACAAAATAAATACATACAGACAAATAACTAATATATATATATATATAATAATAATAACTTATATAAAATAAGAAGATAATAATAACATAAGCACACACAGAGGAAAGAAAAACCTTAACATCAGTGATATTTCTAAAACAATCCTATATATATAAATATATAAATCTATCATCAGTTTTCTTGTATTTAATCAACCAAAGAGATCTAAGGAAAGTGTAGATTTCAGTTAAGAAATGTGAAAAAGAAGGCTGTGATTTAGATAATTTTCCCCAAACAAAATAATCAAAAATAATTATGTAATTCAAACATTATTTGTAGACGGTCCCTCAGATGAGCGATGACGTCACGGCACTCCATAGAGATAAGCGTATTTATCAGCTTCTTTAAAACACCGAGTTCTGCAGAAAAATGCGTTGGAGTTTGTGCTCATAATAGTCGATAATGATATTAGACCCAAATTAGCCTTTTTTGATGCAGATTAAAGGAGTTATTGAACGCGGAAGTGTGTGAATGTTTTGAATGTGCGAATATAAAACCAACTTTACCCCGGTGCGAAGCGGGCGTTTTCGCTCAACAACTAATTGGATATCATTATTAACAGCACCCAAAACGTAACCTATAAGGTAATATATATAAATACAGTAACTTACTTTTGATAGATGTGCTGAATAAAATGAACGAGGCAGATCTTCACTGAATGTATTTCACGCTCCGAGTCAGTATGAAAATGGCAACTTCAAACTTCCCGGGGAGACGAAACACGGAAGAGCGCCACTAGAGCGTCAGTGGACAAAAGAATATTGCATCCGTAGTGGTTTAGCACTACCATTGAGAATGAATGGGAAACGGTTTAGGGCCGTTTAGCTAAACTATTCACGGCTGCCGCGCGGGAGACCCGGGTCCGATTCCCGGCCAATGCAGGAACGGAGTTCTTTTAATTAAGTTGTGTGTGTGTTTGCATGTGTGTAAGGTTCTTTAAAATGAAGCCTGATTTACTTGAAGGAGCTCCAACCTTTGCATACCGACCAACCCCCGTTCCCTGACGAATCTTTTCAGAAACTCATTAGTCCGTCTATATTCGTCAAATGCCTATAAAACTTGTTCACTTTATCTATAGGTTGACGAAGTTTAGCAGTGTGCAATATACTCGTAAATGCGGTGTTAATTCCAAACGTTCTCCCTCCTTTCCGAGCACTGGTGGTTCAGTGGTAGAATTCTAGCAGTGGGCGATATGATCCACGTAAATGCGATGTTACTTCCACATGATTTCCCATCCTTTTTTTTCATGTTCCCATTATGAAAAGTAAAAAAAATAGTAATAATAGTAAAGTGGTCCAAATGAGGACCCCCTGTAATGTGTAGCATTCAAGATATTGGGAGACTCAATAAGATCAAGGCAGGTTGATTTGTTTTTTTCATGGAGTAGTGGCTCCTTATGCTGATGTCGGTGAAGTCAAGTCGGCTGGGGGCGAAGAACAGCGGGTACAGCTCCTCGTTAGTATAGTGGACAGTGTCTCCGCCTGTCACGCGGAAAACCAGGGTTCGATTCCCCGACGGGGAGACCCAGGTCTTTGCTGCTGCTGAACGACTCATCCAAAAGATTTTGGTGCTGACACAGGTCACAGAAGGAGTTCTGCTTCAACGTCAGCCAGAGCCAAAACAAATGCGTTGGCCGGGAATCGAACCTGGGTTAACTGCTTGGAAGGCAGCTATGCTCACCACTATACCACCAACGCAAATGCCCGACTCCAGCTTTTAGCCATCTGAAAAGAATGCTTGAAATGCACAAGTCACTGATAGGGCAAAAGGAGCTGAAGCCATCTTTGTTTGTATCCCGTCATGTACGAGAGAGTGCTGTCTTTCCATGTGGGCTAAAGAAATCTGGAGCTGCGACGCAGAAAGCGCAAAGGCCGCAAGTACAGAACGTGGTGAGGCGCGCTTCGTTCCACTGTCCATTGGCTGGTGGCCAGTTTTACTCTTGACACTCCAATACAGCTCTGTTGTGAGCAGAAAAGAATGCTGGAAGTACATGAGTCACTGACAGGCCAAAGTAGCTGAAGCCCAAGGTTTGGATCCCATCATGTCATGAGAGTGCTGTCTTTCCATGCTGGCTGAAAAAAAAAGTGAAGTTGCAACACAGGAAGCGCAAAGGCTGCAAACACGGTCCACGAGAAAGCACGATTTGCTCCAATGCACATTGGTGTGTGGTCAGATTTAGTCTGCTATTGAAACTGCAGTGCAGCTCTGCTGTGAGCAGAGCACCCAAAAATACAGATCATTCGGAAAGGTTCCCCTCCACGGAAATCTTTAGTAAAAGGTGAAAGATTTATGCGTCTATGAAGAGAAACTCGAGTTGTGTGCCCATGCGCTTGAGCATGTACGCTCCCTGTGGTAAACCACTATACTCACAAAGGGTAATCTAGGGTGCCGATAAGATTTTCATCTCCCCCTCACTCCAAATGGGAGGAGTAAAAGTTAAAAAGTCTCTTCCATCATCCATTCTCGCCTGCCACACAGGAGGCCTGGCTCTGATTCCCGGGCAAATGCAGAAACAGAGTTCTTTTAAGTAAGGGGTGTGTGTTTGCATGTGTGTGGGATTCTTTAAAATGAGCCTTGAAGGCCAAGCCTGATTTGCTAGAAGGAGCTCCGAACTTTGCATATTGACCCAACCCCCCTTTCCCTGGATTTGACGTGTAACAGTTACGCACCATTACTAAATCCAGGGCAATGTGAAGGCCGAAGTTCTCCCAGCCGAGCATTGGTCGTTCAGTGGTAGAATTCTCGCCTGCCACGCGGGAGACCCGGGTCCGATTCCCGGCCAATGCAGGAACGGAGTTCTTTTAATTAAGTTGTGTGTGTGCTTGCATGTGTGTCAGGTTCTTTAAAATGAAGCCTGATTTACTTGAAGGAGCTCCAACCTTTGCATACCGACCAACCCCCGTTCCCTGACGAATCTTTTCAGAAACTCATTAGTCCGTCTATATTCGTCAAA
>NC_133362.1:71409636-71412136 GCF_049309525.1 Garra rufa
GTGCACGAGCTCTACGTCAAGTCAAGCAGAGTGGCGCAGCGGAAGCGTGCTGTGCCCATAACCCAGAGGTCAATGGATCGAAACCATCCTCTGCTAAGCTTGTGTCACTTTTATATGTGCCCAGGTGCTGCAAGACAATTTAGAAATGTGTGCAAGATTCGTTATGTTGAAAAGACCAGTGCACAGACTCTACATCAAGAAAAGCAGTGTGGCGCAGCGGAAGCGTGCTGGGCCCATAACCCAGAGGTCGATGGATTGAAACCATCCTCTGCTAAGACTTCTGAGCTTGTATATATGACAGAGCCCCCAAAAAAGAGAAATGTTCAGAGCCTGTTCTTGAAAACCTGAAGTCACTTGGTCCTCTCACAAAAGTTGTTCATCCAGAAGCTGAATGAGATGAAGAACTAAAAGAAAAAGAAAACAGCTGCATGACAGCCCCAGTGGCCTAATGGATAAGGCACTGGCCTCCTAAGCCAGGGATTGTGGGTTCAAGTCCCATCTGGGGTGACTTTCAGCAGAGTGGCGCAGCAAAAGTGTGCTGGGCCCAGAAGTCGATGGATTGAAACCATCCTCTGCTAAGATTTTTTCACTTTTATATGTGCTCAGGTGCTGCAAGACAAGTTAGAAATGTGTGCCAGAATCAAGTGATGTTGAAAAGACCAGTGCACGAGCTCCACATCAAGTCAAGCAGAGTGGGGCAGCGGAAGCGTGCTGGGCCCATAACCCAGAGGTCGATGGATCGAAACCATCCTCTGCTAAGCTTGTTTAACTTTTATTTGTGCCCAAGTGCTTCAAGACAAGTTAGAAATTTGTGCAAGAATCATGTTATGTTGAAAAGACCAGTGCACAAGCTCTACATCAAGTCAAGCAGAGTGGTGCAGCGGAAGCGTGCTGGGCCCATATCCCAGAGGTCGATGGATCGAAACCATCCTCTGCTAAGCTTGTGTCACTTTTATATGTGCCCAGGTGCTGCAAGACAAGTTAGAAATGTGTGCAAGATTCAAGTTATGTTGAAAAGACCAGTGCACAGGCTCTACATCAAGACAAGCAGAGTGGCGCAGCGGAAGCGTGCTGGGCCCATAACCCAGAGGTCGGTGGATCGAAACCATCCTCTGCTGAGCTTGTTTCACTTTTATTCGTGCCCAAGTGCTTCAAGACAACTTGGAAATTTGTACAAGAATCATGTTGTGTTGAAAAGACCAGTGCACGAGCTCTACATCAAGTCAAGCAGAGTGGCGCAGCGGAAGCGTGCTGGGCCTATAACCCAGAGCTCGATGGATCGAAACCATCCTCTGCTAAGCTTGTTTCACTTTTATATGTGCCCAGGTGCTGCAAGACAAGTTAGAAATGTGTGCAAGATTCGTTATGTTGAAAAGACCAGTGCACAGGCTCTACATCAAGACAAGCAGAGTGGCGCAGCGGAAGCGTGCTGGGCCCATAACCCAGAGGTCGATGGATCGAAACCATCCTCTGCTAAGCTTGTGTCACTTTTATATGTGCCCAGGTGCTGCAAGACAATTTAGAAATGTGTGCAAGATTCGTTATGTTGAAAAGACCAGTGCACAGACTCTACATCAAGAAAAGCAGTGTGGCGCAGCGGAAGCGTGCTGGGCCCATAACCCAGAGGTCGATGGATTGAAACCATCCTCTGCTAAGACTTCTGAACTTGTATATATGACAGAGCCCCCCAAAAAGAGAAATGTTCAGAGCCTGTTCTTGAAAACCTGAAGTCACTTGGTCCTCTCACAAAAGTTGTTCATCCAGAAGCTGAATGAGATGAAGAACTAAAAGAAAAAGAAAACAGCTGCATGACAGCCCCAGTGGCCTAATGGATAAGGCACTGGCCTCCTAAGCCAGGGATTGTGGGTTCGAGACTGTTGTGAACTTTTCTCAGAGACCAGGAGACGTTTTGGATATCTTGAAGCAGAAGTTTCTCTTTATTGAGATCCTAGCTGTTCGTTCGCTGCAGTCATCAAAATTCGTCTGACTAATGTCAGATACAATACAGTTTAAATATATTTCCAGGGGGAGGATTACATAGAGGTGGAGTCAATCTAAACAAAGCATGCAAATGCAGTACAGGAATCAGCCCGTTACCAGAGTTCCCCAGCCCTGATCTCATTATCATAAGTGTCATTCAAAGGCATAGGTGCTAATCCAATCAGTCTGACAGTATTGCCCATACCTTCACATTATCATAGAGACAAAGGCATCGCTGTAGCTTGAGAACAAAAGGTTAATGTCTCAGACACCTGGGCTGCCTGATTTGATCTTCTTAGAATGTCATCATCTGTACCTTTAGAAGCTAAATAGAATATACTTCACTTTAGATTTTCCTGTGAAGCTATTTCAGAACATATGATCAACATTTCTTAAATTTGTAATCCTACAAGTCCCATCTGGGGTGACTTTCAGCAGAGTGGCGCAGCAAAAGTGTGCTGGGCCCAGAAGTCGATGGATTGAAACCATCCTCTGCTAAGATTGTTTCACTTTTATATGT
>NC_133362.1:71419636-71652136 GCF_049309525.1 Garra rufa
ATGGATTGAAACCATCCTCTGCTAAGATTGTTTCACTTTTATATGTGCTCAGGTGCTGCAAGACAAGTTAGAAATGTGTGCCAGAATCAAGTGATGTTGAAAAGACCAGTGCACGAGTTCCACATCAAGTCAAGCAGAGTGGCGCAGCGGAAGCGTGCTGGGCCCATAACCCGGAGGTCGGTGGATCGAAACCATCCTCTGCTAAGCTTGTTTAACTTTTATTTGTGCCCAAGTGCTTCAAGACAAGTTAGAAATTTGTGCAAGAATCATGTTATGTTGAAAAGACCAGTGCACAAGCTCTACATCAAGTCAAGCAGAGTGGTGCAGCGGAAGCGTGCTGGGCCCATATCCCAGAGGTCGATGGATCGAAACCATCCTCTGCTAAGCTTGTTTCACTTTTATATGTGCCCAGGTGCTGCAAGACAAGTTAGAAATGTGTGCAAGATTCGTTATGTTGAAAAGACCAGTGCACAGGCTCTACATCAAGACAAGCAGAGTGGCGCAGCGGAAGCGTGCTGGGCCCATAACCCAGAGGTCGATGGATCGAAACCATCCTCTGCTAAGCTTGTGTCACTTTTATATGTGCCCAGGTGCTGCAAGACAATTTAGAAATGTGTGCAAGATTCGTTATGTTGAAAAGACCAGTGCACAGACTCTACATCAAGAAAAGCAGTGTGGCGCAGCGGAAGCGTGCTGGGCCCATAACCCAGAGGTCGATGGATTGAAACCATCCTCTGCTAAGCTTGTTTCACTTTTATATGTGCCCAGGTGCTGCAAGACAAGTTAGAAATGTGTGCAAGATTCGTTATGTTGAAAGGACCAGTGCACAGGCTCTACATCAAGACAAGCAGAGTGGCGCAGCGGAAGCGTGCTGAGCCCATAACCCAGAGGTCGATGGATCGAAACCATCCTCTGCTAAGATTGTTTCACTTTTATTTGTGCCCAAGTGCTTAAAGACAAGTTAGAAATTTGTGCAAGAATCATGTTATGGGTAAAAGACCAGTGCACGAGCTCCACATCAAGTCAAGCAGAGTGGCGCAGTGGAAGAGTGCTGGGCCCATAACCCAGAGGTCGATGGATCGAAACCATCCTCTGCTAAGCTTGTGTCACTTTTATATGTGCCCAGGTGCTGCAAGACAATTTAGAAATGTGTGCAAGATTCGTTATGTTGAAAAGACCAGTGCACAGACTCTACATCAAGACAAGCAGAGTGGCGCAGCGGAAGCGTGCTGGGCCCATAACCCAGAGGTCGATGGATCGAAACCATCCTCTGCTAAGCTTGTTTCACTTTTATTTGTGCCCAAGTGCTTCAAGACAAGTTAGAAATTTGTGCAAGAATCATGTTATGGGTAAAAGACCAGTGCACGAGCTCCACATCAAGTCAAGCAGAGTGGCGCAGTGGAAGAGTGCTGGGCCCATAACCCAGAGGTCGATGGATCGAAACCATCCTCTGCTAAGCTTGTGTCACTTTTATATGTGCCCAGGTGCTGCAAGACAATTTAGAAATGTGTGCAAGATTCGTTATGTTGAAAAGACCAGTGCACAGACTCTACATCAAGACAAGCCGAGTGGCGCAGCGGAAGCGTGCTGGGCCCATAACCCAGAGGTCGATGGATCGAAACCATCCTCTGCTAAGCTTGTTTCACTTTTATTTGTGCCCAAGTGCTTCAAGACAAGTTAGAAATTTGTGCAAGAATCATGTTATGTTGAAAAGACCAGTGCACAAGCTCTACATGAAGTCAAGCAGAGTGGCGCAGCGGAAGCGTGCTGGGCCCATATCCCAGAGGTCGATGGATCGAAACCATCCTCTGCTAAGCTTGTGTCACTTTTATATGTGCCCAGGTGCTGCAAGACAAGTTAGAAATGTGTGCAAGATTCAAGTTATGTTGAAAAGACCAGTGCACAGGCTCTACATCAAGACAAGCAGAGTGGCGCAGCGGAAGCGTGCTGGGCCCATAACCCAAAGGTCGGTGGATCGAAACCATCCTCTGCTGAGCTTGTTTCACTTTTATTCGTGCCCAAGTGCTTCAAGACAAGTTGGAAATTTGTGCAAGAATCATGTTGTGTTGAAAAGACCAGTGCACGAGCTCTACATCAAGTCAAGCAGAGTGGCGCAGCGGAAGCGTGCTGTTCCCATAACCCAGAGGTCGATGGATCGAAACCATCCTCTGCTAAGCTTGTGTCACTTTTATATGTGCCCAGGTGCTGCAAGAAAAGTTAAAAATGTGTGCAAGATTCGTTATGTTGAAAAGACCAGTGCACAGGCTCTGCATCAAGACAAGCAGAGTGGCGCAGCGGAAGCGTGCTGGTCCCATAACCCAGAGGTCGATGGATCGAAACCATCCTCTGCTAAGCTTGTTTCACTTTTATTTGTGCCCAAGTGCTTCAAGACAAGTTAGAAATTTGTGCAAGAATCATGTTATGGGTAAAAGACCAGTGCACGAGCTCCACATCAAGTCAAGCAGAGTGGCGCAGTGGAAGAGTGCTGGGCCCATAACCCAGAGGTAGATGGATCGAAACCATCCTCTGCTAAGCTTGTGTCACTTTTATATGTGCCCAGGTGCTGCAAGACAATTTAGAAATGTGTGCAAGATTCGTTATGTTGAAAAGACCAGTGCACAGACTCTACATCAAGACAAGCAGAGTGGCGCAGCGGAAGCGTGCTGGGCCCATAACCCAGAGGTCGATGGATCGAAACCATCCTCTGCTAAGCTTGTTTCACTTTTATTTGTGCCCAAGTGGTTCAAGACAAGTTAGAAATTTGTGCAAGAATCATGTTATGTTGAAAAGACCAGTGCACAAGCTCTACATGAAGTCAAGCAGAGTGGCGCAGCGGAAGCGTGCTGTTCCCATAACCCAGAGGTCGATGGATCGAAACCATCCTCTGCTAAGCTTGTGTCACTTTTATATGTGCCCAGGTGCTGCAAGAAAAGTTAAAAATGTGTGCAAGATTCGTTATGTTGAAAAGACCAGTGCACAGGCTCTACATCAAGACAAGCAGAGTGGCGCAGCGGAAGCGTGCTGGGCCCATAACCCGGAGGTCGGTGGATCGAAACCATCCTCTGCTGAGCTTGTTTCACTTTTATTCGTGCCCAAGTGCTTCAAGACAAGTTGGAAATTTGTGCAAGAATCATGTTGTGTTGAAAAGACCAGTGCACGAGCTCTACGTCAAGTCAAGCAGAGTGGCGCAGCGGAAGCGTGCTGTGCCCATAACCCAGAGGTCAATGGATCGAAACCATCCTCTGCTAAGCTTGTGTCACTTTTATATGTGCCCAGGTGCTGCAAGACAATTTAGAAATGTGTGCAAGATTCGTTATGTTGAAAAGACCAGTGCACAGACTCTACATCAAGAAAAGCAGTGTGGCGCAGCGGAAGCGTGCTGGGCCCATAACCCAGAGGTCGATGGATTGAAACCATCCTCTGCTAAGACTTCTGAGCTTGTATATATGACAGAGCCCCCAAAAAAGAGAAATGTTCAGAGCCTGTTCTTGAAAACCTGAAGTCACTTGGTCCTCTCACAAAAGTTGTTCATCCAGAAGCTGAATGAGATGAAGAACTAAAAGAAAAAGAAAACAGCTGCATGACAGCCCCAGTGGCCTAATGGATAAGGCACTGGCCTCCTAAGCCAGGGATTGTGGGTTCGAGTCCCATCTGGGGTGACTTTCAGCAGAGTGGCGCAGCAGAAGTGTGCTGGGCCCAGAAGTCGATGGATTGAAACCATCCTCTGCTAAGATTGTTTCACTTTTATATGTGCTCAGGTGCTGCAAGACAAGTTAGAAATGTGTGCCAGAATCAAGTGATGTTGAAAAGACCAGTGCACGAGCTCCACATCAAGTCAAGCAGAGTGGGGCAGCGGAAGCGTGCTGGGCCCATAACCCGGAGGTCGATGGATCGAAACCATCCTCTGCTAAGCTTGTTTAACTTTTATTTGTGCCCAAGTGCTTCAAGACAAGTTAGAAATTTGTGCAAGAATCATGTTATGTTGAAAAGACCAGTGCACAAGCTCTACATCAAGTCAAGCAGAGTGGTGCAGCGGAAGCGTGCTGGGCCCATATCCCAGAGGTCGATGGATCGAAACCATCCTCTGCTAAGCTTGTGTCACTTTTATATGTGCCCAGGTGCTGCAAGACAAGTTAGAAATGTGTGCAAGATTCAAGTTATGTTGAAAAGACTAGTGCACAGGCTCTACATCAAGACAAGCAGAGTGGCGCAGCGGAAGCGTGCTGGGCCCATAACCCAGAGGTCGGTGGATCGAAACCATCCTCTGCTGAGCTTGTTTCACTTTTATTTGTGCCCAAGTGGTTCAAGACAAGTTAGAAATTTGTGCAAGAATCATGTTATGTTGAAAAGACCAGTGCACAAGCTCTACATGAAGTCAAGCAGAGTGGCGCAGCGGAAGCGTGCTGTTCCCATAACCCAGAGGTCGATGGATCGAAACCATCCTCTGCTAAGCTTGTGTCACTTTTATATGTGCCCAGGTGCTGCAAGAAAAGTTAAAAATGTGTGCAAGATTCGTTATGTTGAAAAGACCAGTGCACAGGCTCTGCATCAAGACAAGCAGAGTGGCGCAGCGGAAGCGTGTGACACTGTCACATTAAGTTAAGTGTTCCTTTGAAAACAGAAATGCTTAGGATTGCTCAGGAGGTATTATATTGGTTCACATAATGTTTATGTATGATGAATGATACTCCTGTGTATTTCTGTGTGATATGCTTAGCATCCACTGTGTATGTTGGTAAGAGGAGATGTCTCTTTAAAGCTCGGCCGCCCGCACTTGCGAGGAAGGCGTGCCTAAGCTTATGAATGGAGGGTGAATCAGGAAGGAGAGGAGGGGTGTTTGAATTCATGGCGCCAGCAGTGTTTGCTGCAGCTGTAATATTTAAAGCTTGTTTCTTATGGTTTGATAGCTTTTTCAAACGTTACTTTAAGAGACTGCTTTAATGGTGGAGAGAGGACGAAAAATATTCAATCACCTGGATTTTTCACTCGTGTACACATCTCTGGCAAACGGATTATTCTCACGGACTAATTGTTTTCTTTTTTGGTGTGTTTGTGGATTACTTTTTTGTCTCGTTCCGATCGAGGATCATTCCCATGGACTAATGGACTAAACGTTTCCCCGGTTGGAAAGACTGTAGCGAGCTCATGAGGCAGCCCGGACATTTTTTTTTATTTATTTTTCCTGTACGGGGTGTTTGAAGGTGGTGAGTGCACGGGATTATTGTTTCATTATAATATACTGCGCTCAGCGCGTCATTCAATTGAGTTGTTTTGTGTGTTTATGTTTATGGTGTTCAGCGCCGTCTGAATATTATTGTTATCTTTTCTGCTGGATGACTTATTTACTATCATACATCGGCTCGTGCTAATTCATATGTTAGAGAAAGCATTGATGTAGGTGACAGAATTGAAGCTTTGATGATATTCGCCATTATTATATTCATTCCAAAGAATCTCCTTGTGCATTGATAGCAACTCTGCTGTTTAAAAAGAATAGTTAAAGGGCGGATTGTTACAAGCGTGCTGGTCCCATAACCCAGAGGTCGGTGGATCGAAACCATCCTCTGCTGAGCTTGTTTCACTTTTATTCGTGCCCAAGTGCTTCAAGACAACTTGGAAATTTGTACAAGAATCATGTTGTGTTGAAAAGACCAGTGCACGAGCTCTACATCAAGTCAAGCAGAGTGGCGCAGCGGAAGCGTGCTGGGCCTATAACCCAGAGCTCGATGGATCGAAACCATCCTCTGCTAAGCTTGTTTCACTTTTATATGTGCCCAGGTGCTGCAAGACAAGTTAGAAATGTGTGCAAGATTCGTTATGTTGAAAAGACCAGTGCACAGGCTCTACATCAAGACAAGCAGAGTGGCGCAGCGGAAGCGTGCTGGGCCCATAACCCAGAGGTCGATGGATCGAAACCATCCTCTGCTAAGCTTGTGTCACTTTTATATGTGCCCAGGTGCTGCAAGACAATTTAGAAATGTGTGCAAGATTCGTTATGTTGAAAAGACCAGTGCACAGACTCTACATCAAGAAAAGCAGTGTGGCGCAGCGGAAGCGTGCTGGGCCCATAACCCAGAGGTCGATGGATTGAAACCATCCTCTGCTAAGCTTGTTTCACTTTTATATGTGCCCAGGTGCTGCAAGACAAGTTAGAAATGTGTGCAAGATTCGTTATGTTGAAAAGACCAGTGCACAGGCTCTACATCAAGACAAGCAGAGTGGCGCAGCGGAAGCGTGCTGGGCCCATAACCCAGAGGTCGATGGATCGAAACCATCCTCTGCTAATCTTGTGTCACTTTTATATGTGCCCAGGTGCTGCAAGACAAGTTAGAAATGTGTGCAAGATTCAAGTTATGTTGAAAAGACCAGTGCACAGGCTCTACGTCAAGACAAGCAGAGTGGCGCAGCGGAAGCGTGCTGGGCCCATAACCCAGAGGTCGATGGATCGAAACCATCCTCTGCTATGCTTGTTTCACTTTTTTTGTGCCCAAGTGCTTCAAGACAAGTTAGAAATTTGTGCAAGAATCATGTTATGTTGAAAAGACCAGTGCACAAGCTCTACATCAAGTCAAGCAGAGTGGCGCAGCGGAAGCGTGCTGGGCCCATAACCCAGAGGTCGATGGATCGAAACCATCCTCTGCTAATCTTGTGTCACTTTTATATGTGCCCAGGTGCTGCAAGACAAGTTAGAAATGTGTGCAAGATTCAAGTTATGTTGAAAAGACCAGTGCACAGGCTTTACATCAAGACCAGCAGAGTGGCGCAGCGGAAGCGTGCTGGGCCCATAACCCAGAGGTCGGTGGATCGAAACCATCCTCTGCTGAGCTTGTTTCACTTTTATTCGTGCCCAAGTGCTTCAAGACAAGTTGGAAATTTGTGCAAGAATCATGTTGTGTTGAAAAGACCAGTGCACAAGCTCTACATCAAGTCAAGCAGAGTGGCGCAGCGGAAGCGTGCTGTTCCCATAACCCAGAGGTCGATGAAACGAAACCATCCTCTGCTAAGCTTGTGTCACTTTTATATGTGCCCAGGTGCTGCAAGACAAATTAGAAATGTGTGCAAGATTCGTTATGTTGAAAAGACCAGTGCACAGGCTCTACATCAAGACAAGCAGAGTGGCGCAGCGGAAGCGTGCTGGGCCCATAACCCGGAGGTCGGTGGATCGAAACCATCCTCTGCTGAGCTTGTTTGACTTTTATTCGTGCCCAAGTGCTTCAAGACAAGTTGGAAATTTGTGCAAGAATCATGTTGTGTTGAAAAGACCAGTGCACGAGCTCTACGTCAAGTCAAGCAGAGTGGCGCAGCGGAAGCGTGCTGTGCCCATAACCCAGAGGTCAATGGATCGAAACCATCCTCTGCTAAGCTTGTGTCACTTTTATATGTGCCCAGGTGCTGCAAGACAATTTAGAAATGTGTGCAAGATTCGTTATGTTGAAAAGACCAGTGCACAGACTCTACATCAAGAAAAGCAGTGTGGCGCAGCGGAAGCGTGCTGGGCCCATAACCCAGAGGTCGATGGATTGAAACCATCATCTGCTAAGACTTCTGAGCTTGTATATATGACAGAGCCCCCAAAAAAGAGAAATGTTCAGAGCCTGTTCTTGAAAACCTGAAGTCACTTGGTCCTCTCACAAAAGTTGTTCATCCAGAAGCTGAATGAGATGAAGAACTAAAAGAAAAAGAAAACAGCTGCATGACAGCCCCAGTGGCCTAATGGATAAGGCACTGGCCTCCTAAGCCAGGGATTGTGGGTTCGAGTCCCATCTGGGGTGACTTTCAGCAGAGTGGCGCAGCAAAAGTGTGCTGGGCCCAGAAGTCGATGGATTGAAACCATCCTCTGCTAAGATTGTTTCACTTTTATATGTGCTCAGGTGCTGCAAGACAAGTTAGAAATGTGTGCCAGAATCAAGTGATGTTGAAAAGACCAGTGCACGAGCTCCACATCAAGTCAAGCAGAGTGGGGCAGCGGAAGCGTGCTGGGCCCATAACCCAGAGGTCGATGGATCGAAACCATCCTCTGCTAAGCTTGTTTAACTTTTATTTGTGCCCAAGTGCTTCAAGACAAGTTAGAAATTTGTGCAAGAATCATGTTATGTTGAAAAGACCAGTGCACAAGCTTTACATCAAGTCAAGCAGAGTGGTGCAGCGGAAGCGTGCTGGGCCCATATCCCAGAGGTCGATGGATCGAAACCATCCTCTGCTAAGCTTGTGTCACTTTTATATGTGCCCAGGTGCTGCAAGACAAGTTAGAAATGTGTGCAAGATTCAAGTTATGTTGAAAAGACTAGTGCACAGGCTCTACATCAAGACAAGCAGAGTGGCGCAGCGGAAGCGTGCTGGGCCCATAACCCAGAGGTCGGTGGATCGAAACCATCCTCTGCTGAGCTTGTTTCACTTTTATTCGTGCCCAAGTGCTTCAAGACAACTTGGAAATTTGTACAAGAATCATGTTGTGTTGAAAAGACCAGTGCACGAGCTCTACATCAAGTCAAGCAGAGTGGTGCAGCGGAAGCGTGCTGGGCCTATAACCCAGAGGTCGATGGATCGAAACCATCCTCTGCTAAGCTTGTTTCACTTTTATATGTGCACAGGTGCTGCAAGACAAGTTAGAAATGTGTGCAAGATTCGTTATGTTGAAAAGACCAGTGCACAGGCTCTACATCAAGACAAGCAGAGTGGCGCAGCGGAAGCGTGCTGGGCCCATAACCCAGAGGTCGATGGATCGAAACCATCCTCTGCTAAGCTTGTGTCACTTTTATATGTGCCCAGGTGCTGCAAGACAATTTAGAAATGTGTGCAAGATTCGTTATGTTGAAAAGACCAGTGCACAGACTCTACATCAAGAAAAGCAGTGTGGCGCAGCGGAAGCGTGCTGGGCCCATAACCCAGAGGTCGATGGATTGAAACCATCCTCTGCTAAGCTTGTTTCACTTTTATATGTGCCCAGGTGCTGCAAGACAAGTTAGAAATGTGTGCAAGATTCGTTATGTTGAAAAGACCAGTGCACAGGCTCTACATCAAGACAAGCAGAGTGGCGCAGCGGAAGCGTGCTGAGCCCATAACCCAGAGGTCGATGGATCGAAACCATCCTCTGCTAAGATTGTTTCACTTTTATTTGTGCCCAAGTGCTTCAAGACAAGTTAGAAATTTGTGCAAGAATCATGTTATGGGTAAAAGACCAGTGCACGAGCTCCACATCAAGTCAAGCAGAGTGGCGCAGTGGAAGAGTGCTGGGCCCATAACCCAGAGGTCGATGGATCGAAACCATCCTCTGCTAAGCTTGTGTCACTTTTATATGTGCCCAGGTGCTGCAAGACAATTTAGAAATGTGTGCAAGATTCGTTATGTTGAAAAGACCAGTGCACAGACTCTGCATCAAGACAAGCAGAGTGGCGCAGCGGAAGCGTGCTGGGCCCATAACCCAGAGGTCGATGGATCGAAACCATCCTCTGCTAAGCTTGTTTCACTTTTATTTGTGCCCAAGTGCTTCAAGACAAGTTAGAAATTTGTGCAAGAATCATGTTATGGGTAAAAGACCAGTGCACGAGCTCCACATCAAGTCAAGCAGAGTGGCGCAGTGGAAGAGTGCTGGGCCCATAACCCAGAGGTCGATGGATCGAAACCATCCTCTGCTAAGCTTGTGTCACTTTTATATGTGCCCAGGTGCTGCAAGACAATTTAGAAATGTGTGCAAGATTCGTTATGTTGAAAAGACCAGTGCACAGACTCTACATCAAGACAAGCCGAGTGGCGCAGCGGAAGCGTGCTGGGCCCATAACCCAGAGGTCGATGGATCGAAACCATCCTCTGCTAAGCTTGTTTCACTTTTATTTGTGCCCAAGTGCTTCAAGACAAGTTAGAAATTTGTGCAAGAATCATGTTATGTTGAAAAGACCAGTGCACAAGCTCTACATGAAGTCAAGCAGAGTGGCGCAGCGGAAGCGTGCTGGGCCCATATCCCAGAGGTCGATGGATCGAAACCATCCTCTGCTAAGCTTGTGTCACTTTTATATGTGCCCAGGTGCTGCAAGACAAGTTAGAAATGTGTGCAAGATTCAAGTTATGTTGAAAAGACCAGTGCACAGGCTCTACATCAAGACAAGCAGAGTGGCGCAGCGGAAGCGTGCTGGGCCCATAACCCAAAGGTCGGTGGATCGAAACCATCCTCTGCTGAGCTTGTTTCACTTTTATTCGTGCCCAAGTGCTTCAAGACAAGTTGGAAATTTGTGCAAGAATCATGTTGTGTTGAAAAGACCAGTGCACGAGCTCTACATCAAGTCAAGCAGAGTGGCGCAGCGGAAGCGTGCTGTTCCCATAACCCAGAGGTCGATGGATCGAAACCATCCTCTGCTAAGCTTGTGTCACTTTTATATGTGCCCAGGTGCTGCAAGAAAAGTTAAAAATGTGTGCAAGATTCGTTATGTTGAAAAGACCAGTGCACAGGCTCTGCATCAAGACAAGCAGAGTGGCGCAGCGGAAGCGTGCTGGTCCCATAACCCAGAGGTCGATGGATCGAAACCATCCTCTGCTAAGCTTGTTTCACTTTTATTTGTGCCCAAGTGCTTCAAGACAAGTTAGAAATTTGTGCAAGAATCATGTTATGGGTAAAAGACCAGTGCACGAGCTCCACATCAAGTCAAGCAGAGTGGCGCAGTGGAAGAGTGCTGGGCCCATAACCCAGAGGTAGATGGATCGAAACCATCCTCTGCTAAGCTTGTGTCACTTTTATATGTGCCCAGGTGCTGCAAGACAATTTAGAAATGTGTGCAAGATTCGTTATGTTGAAAAGACCAGTGCACAGACTCTACATCAAGACAAGCAGAGTGGCGCAGCGGAAGCGTGCTGGGCCCATAACCCAGAGGTCGATGGATCGAAACCATCCTCTGCTAAGCTTGTTTCACTTTTATTTGTGCCCAAGTGGTTCAAGACAAGTTAGAAATTTGTGCAAGAATCATGTTATGTTGAAAAGACCAGTGCACAAGCTCTACATGAAGTCAAGCAGAGTGGCGCAGCGGAAGCGTGCTGTTCCCATAACCCAGAGGTCGATGGATCGAAACCATCCTCTGCTAAGCTTGTGTCACTTTTATATGTGCCCAGGTGCTGCAAGAAAAGTTAAAAATGTGTGCAAGATTCGTTATGTTGAAAAGACCAGTGCACAGGCTCTACATCAAGACAAGCAGAGTGGCGCAGCGGAAGCGTGCTGGGCCCATAACCCGGAGGTCGGTGGATCGAAACCATCCTCTGCTGAGCTTGTTTCACTTTTATTCGTGCCCAAGTGCTTCAAGACAAGTTGGAAATTTGTGCAAGAATCATGTTGTGTTGAAAAGACCAGTGCACGAGCTCTAAGTCAAGTCAAGCAGAGTGGCGCAGCGGAAGCGTGCTGTGCCCATAACCCAGAGGTCAATGGATCGAAACCATCCTCTGCTAAGCTTGTGTCACTTTTATATGTGCCCAGGTGCTGCAAGACAATTTAGAAATGTGTGCAAGATTCGTTATGTTGAAAAGACCAGTGCACAGACTCTACATCAAGAAAAGCAGTGTGGCGCAGCGGAAGCGTGCTGGGCCCATAACCCAGAGGTCGATGGATTGAAACCATCCTCTGCTAAGACTTCTGAGCTTGTATATATGACAGAGCCCCCAAAAAAGAGAAATGTTCAGAGCCTGTTCTTGAAAACCTGAAGTCACTTGGTCCTCTCACAAAAGTTGTTCATCCAGAAGCTGAATGAGATGAAGAACTAAAAGAAAAAGAAAACAGCTGCATGACAGCCCCAGTGGCCTAATGGATAAGGCACTGGCCTCCTAAGCCAGGGATTGTGGGTTCGAGTCCCATCTGGGGTGACTTTCAGCAGAGTGGCGCAGCAAAAGTGTGCTGGGCCCAGAAGTCGATGGATTGAAACCATCCTCTGCTAAGATTGTTTCACTTTTATATGTGCTCAGGTGCTGCAAGACAAGTTAGAAATGTGTGCCAGAATCAAGTGATGTTGAAAAGACCAGTGCACGAGCTCCACATCAAGTCAAGCAGAGTGGGGCAGCGGAAGCGTGCTGGGCCCATAACCCAGAGGTCGATGGATCGAAACCATCCTCTGCTAAGCTTGTTTAACTTTTATTTGTGCCCAAGTGCTTCAAGACAAGTTAGAAATTTGTGCAAGAATCATGTTATGTTGAAAAGACCAGTGCACAAGCTCTACATCAAGTCAAGCAGAGTGGTGCAGCGGAAGCGTGCTGGGCCCATATCCCAGAGGTCGATGGATCGAAACCATCCTCTGCTAAGCTTGTGTCACTTTTATATGTGCCCAGGTGCTGCAAGACAAGTTAGAAATGTGTGCAAGATTCAAGTTATGTTGAAAAGACTAGTGCACAGGCTCTACATCAAGACAAGCAGAGTGGCGCAGCGGAAGCGTGCTGGGCCCATAACCCAGAGGTCGGTGGATCGAAACCATCCTCTGCTGAGCTTGTTTCACTTTTATTTGTGCCCAAGTGGTTCAAGACAAGTTAGAAATTTGTGCAAGAATCATGTTATGTTGAAAAGACCAGTGCACAAGCTCTACATGAAGTCAAGCAGAGTGGCGCAGCGGAAGCGTGCTGTTCCCATAACCCAGAGGTCGATGGATCGAAACCATCCTCTGCTAAGCTTGTGTCACTTTTATATGTGCCCAGGTGCTGCAAGAAAAGTTAAAAATGTGTGCAAGATTCGTTATGTTGAAAAGACCAGTGCACAGGCTCTGCATCAAGACAAGCAGAGTGGCGCAGCGGAAGCGTGTGACACTGTCACATTAAGTTAAGTGTTCCTTTGAAAACAGAAATGCTTAGGATTGCTCAGGAGGTATTATATTGGTTCACATAATGTTTATGTATGATGAATGATACTCCTGTGTATTTCTGTGTGATATGCTTAGCATCCACTGTGTATGTTGGTAAGAGGAGATGTCTCTTTAAAGCTCGGCCGCCCGCACTTGCGAGGAAGGCGTGCCTAAGCTTATGAATGGAGGGTGAATCAGGAAGGAGAGGAGGGGTGTTTGAATTCATGGCGCCAGCAGTGTTTGCTGCAGCTGTAATATTTAAAGCTTGTTTCTTATGGTTTGATAGCTTTTTCAAACGTTACTTTAAGAGACTGCTTTAATGGTGGAGAGAGGACGAAAAATATTCAATCACCTGGATTTTTCACTCGTGTACACATCTCTGGCAAACGGATTATTCTCACGGACTAATTGTTTCCTTTTTTGGTGTGTTTGTGGATTACTTTTTTGTCTCGTTCCGATCGAGGATCATTCCCATGGACTAATGGACTAAACGTTTCCCCGGTTGGAAAGACTGTAGCGAGCTCATGAGGCAGCCCGGACATTTTTTTTTATTTATTTTTCCTGTACGGGGTGTTTGAAGGTGGTGAGTGCACGGGATTATTGTTTCATTATAATATACTGCGCTCAGCGCGTCATTCAATTGAGTTGTTTTGTGTGTTTATGTTTATGGTGTTCAGCGCCGTCTGAATATTATTGTTATCTTTTCTGCTGGATGACTTATTTACTATCATACATCGGCTCGTGCTAATTCATATGTTAGAGAAAGCATTGATGTAGGTGACAGAATTGAAGCTTTGATGATATTCGCCATTATTATATTCATTCCAAAGAATCTCCTTGTGCGTTGATAGCAACTCTGCTGTTTAAAAAGAATAGTTAAAGGGCGGATTGTTACAAGCGTGCTGGTCCCATAACCCAGAGGTCGATGGATCGAAACCATCCTCTGCTAAGCTTGTTTCACTTTTATTTGTGCCCAAGTGCTTCAAGACAAGTTAGAAATTTGTGCAAGAATCATGTTATGTTGAAAAGACCAGTGCACAAGCTCCACATCAAGTCAAGCAGAGTGGCGCAGCGGAAGCATGCTGGGCCCATAACCCAGAGGTCGATGGATTGAAACCATCCTCTGCTAAGCTTGTGTCACTTTTATATGTGCCCAGGTGCTGCAAGACAATTTAGAAATGTGTGCAAGATTCGTTGTGTTGAAAAGACCAGTGCACAGACTCTACATCAAGACAAGCAGAGTGGCGCAGCGGAAGCGTGCTGGGCCCATAACCCAGAGGTCGATGGATTGAAACCATCCTCTGCTAAGACTTCTGAGCTTGTATATATGACAGAGCCCCCGAAAAAGAGAAATGTTCAGCGCCTGTTTGTGAAAACCTGAAGTCGCTTGGTCCTCTCACAAAATTTGTTCATCCAGAAGCTGAACGAGATGAAGAACTAAAAGAAAAAGTAAACAGCTGCATGACAGCCCCAGTGGCGCCAAAGCTGGGGAACAATAGTCTGTTAAGGGGGGGGAAGAAAAGGAAGGAGGGGGGAGAAGGGGGAGAAGGGGGAAAAGAGAAAAAGAAAGAAAAGAGAGAGAGAAAAGAAAAAAATGAGGAGAAAAGAAGTGAAAGGGAATTTTATCTCTTTGTCCTTTAAAGCAATGTTTTTGGAGTGTATATTTACAATAAATTATCTGAAAAAAAAAATGTTTTCTCTATTTTCCTGTAAATTTATATGGGAGTAAGGATGATCACAAGCTTCCCAGTTCATATTACAGCGTTGCCATACATTGAAGTGTTTACTGAATGTTTTATTTATCAGTAATTATCACATGAATGATGTCCAAATGAATGAAATCACTTTTGAAATGACAAATTAATATTTTATTAGATTTATATTACTGATTATTGATATTTTATTCAAAGTTTTTGCACTTTAAATATATTTCGGCTGTAGTTATGTTCTAAAACTTATAGTACAAAATTTTTTACAAATCATCCCCAAATTTATCAACATTTTTAAAAGGGCATATAACTGTTTAATGATACTGTAACAATGACAAACAAAAAGAGTTATTTGATCATGACCAAACTTTTATTTTTCAATCAGTCATAGCCAATTATTCATTATTCTTTTTTTTTTTTTTACATTTTTATTCTTATAGTTATGTTGCATGTGCAGAAAACAGAATAATATCTCTTAATAATACTTTCTATTGTCCATGACTCCTGTGCCTTTTTTGCAAGTGCAAAAGAACAGAAAACAGAACTATACATATAAATAAAACTGTCCAATGTCCATGGCTCTGTCTTGTGCATCAACTGCAAGTGAAAAGAACAGAAAGCACAAAACAATACAAATGAATAAAACTTTAAAATATTAATGACTCCTGTGCATGTTTTGAAAGTGCTAAAGAACAGAAAACAAAACTATACTATTAAATAAAACTGTCTTAATGTCCATGGCACTAGTGCATTCATTGCAAGTGCAAAAGAACAGAAGGCAGAAAACAATACACATAAATAAAACTTTATCCCCTTTCTTTTTTGGACTCTTATGGATGGCACAGAGCTTGAAATGGTCTCTATCAGGCGACAACAATCCGACCACTGGGCAAGTGGGGCAGCGGTGGTGAATGTATGCCTCTTCACGCTCTCCACCCCTGGAGTGAACCTGTGTCCAGCCTGCTCTGGTGTCTGGCAGCAAACACCACTCTCTTCTTATCGTAATCCAGCAGGTTCTGCCAACTATATTGCTCACCTAAGCAGAGAGAGCATATAATACAAGGCAAATGAGAAAACAAAACAAGTGGTAGTGTTAACATATGACAGGTCAAGAAGAGAAACTGACCTGCTGGTTGGTGAGAGCCAGAGATGGCTGATTCCTGAGCTCCACAAGATACTCCGCAAGGCTGTCCACTTTGTCCAGCACACCAGCACTATGCAAATCCTGTGAGAAAAATACAAACAAAAAGAAAAAAATGAAATGAACAACATTATGAGTTCAGTGAAGTGGGACAAAAAACCCAAAACAAATAAATATATATATATATATTTTTCTAGATGTTTTTTTTTTTTGTCAACTTCAGTCAAAAAGCTACAGGTCAGCACAAATTATTATGTTTTCCCTAGAAATGTTACAGTATTACATAAAACATAATTACATACATAAATTAAATGAGACATTTACATACCACAGACTCGTCAGGGGATGCTGAGGCACCTGGCGTGAAGGAGGCATCAGGCTGAGTGGAGGACAGAGAGAAGCTTGGGTCATCAGTAAGACTCGACTCAGTAATGTCAAGTGTTTGGTCCACCCTGAAGCCCTCGTCTTCTTCATCCTCACCTTCATCCACATCCTCCAGCATGTTCTCTGTCTCTTCTGAGTCAGGGTCCACTACCAGGGGCTGTCCAGTCTGATCAAGCAGCTCTCCTATGAAAAAATAATAATAAATAAAACACACAAATACAGGATTAGTCAAAAGTTTGGACACATTACTATTTTTAATGTTTTTGAAAGAAGTGTCTTATGCTCATCAGTCCTGCATTTATTAAATAAAAAATATAAAAAACATTAATAATATTATACAATGTTAATACAGTTTAAATTTACAGTTACATGTACTTTAAATTTAATTTATTCCTGTCATCAACGCTGAATATATTTAGCAATCATTTTAGAAATCATTAAAAAGTTATATAAAGAACAGCATTAGAAATCAAATAGAAAATCTTCTGTAACAATATACAGTCCTGTTCAAAAAATTTTTTTTAAGAAATTAATTCTGTTGTTTTTAACTTTTTCATCATCAATGAATTCTGCAAAACGTATCACAGTTTTCATTAAAAAATAAATACAAATATGCAGTACAAATTATATTGCTGTTTTTTCTGTATTTTTGATCAAATAAATGCAGGCTGAATGAGCAAAAGGCACTTCTTTCAAAAACATTAAACACAGTCACGTGTAAAAATGTTTGACAAATAATGTACACATTCATATTCTACAATGAGATACAGGTAACTTTACCTTCTGGTAGAGGCTGTACCACTTCCGCTGCCGTGGTGCTGGTCTGTTGCCTCCAGACGGACAAAACCCCAGAGCTGGCAAAAGTCCTCAACCTGGCCATCCACTCGCCATCACCCATGACCTTGTGGCTCTTTGGCTTAGTGCTCATCTAAATATAATAGGGAAATAATAGTTAGTAATGTGCATTTTGCAGGTATTGGACAACTACACAAATGTTTTTAATTTTTTTATAATGATACAACAATATATATTCAAGCTGACTAAATAATGGCATCCATTACAACAATTAAACATTATTTTATTGCTAATAAAGCAAAACAAGGTTACCCATTTATTTAAACTTTTTAACATTTAACTACAATTATACATATAAATATTTGAAAATGAAATTACTACATGCAGTTACGATAGGGATAAGATTATTGTTTTGTTTGGTTTACAGTTAGTTGCATCCAATTATGCATAATTTACTGTTATTACTATAGTAACTACATATAGCACGTATTAATGACAATGTAAAATAAAGTACATTGTTAGTTAAAAGCTGTGGTTATACATATGATAATCAATCTGAGAGAAAAAACAAAAAACAAAAACAAAAAACAAAAAACATAGTAAGTACACTTTACTTAAACCATGGTTAATTTTTGTAAGGGATGTCTATATAACATTGCATTTTCATTTAAATTATTATTTGCATCTGTGTTTATATAAATAGTAATCCATCTGCAAACACAAAACTTGATTACTACATTCACACATAGCAAAATCACATTAAATGTTAATTAGAAATGATAATGTCTACAACTAAACATATTTTTTAAATCCAAATCAAACTTTAAATAGAATAGATGTGTTTACTATGCAAAACTACAGGCAAATGGTGTTTTATATGTGATATTATAGGCAAATCATGGAAACAAAACATGATTACTTCACTATAGTAAAAGCATGGTAAATTACTTGTTTATTTATAGTAAGACTGTGTTTACACTTAAAGAACGAGTAAACTGAGTTTAATAAGTACGATTACAGGCACAATTGTGTTTAATATGTGAGATTATAGGCAAGTCGTGAAAAGAAAACATGATTACTACACTTTCACTATAGTAAAAGCATGGTAAATTACTTGTTTTTTTTTTCATTCATATTTTTATTTATAGTAAGACTGTGTTTACACTTAAAGAACGAGTAAACTGAGTTTAATAAGTACGATTACAGGCACAATTGTGTTTAATATGTGAGATTATAGGCAAGTCGTGAAAAGAAAACATGATTACTACACTTTCACTATAGTAAAAGCATGGTAAATTACTTGTTTTTTTTTCATTCATATTTTTATTTATAGTAAGACTGTGTTTACACTTAAAGAACGAGTAAACTGAGTTTAATAAGTACGATTACAGGCACAATTGTGTTTAATATGTGAGATTATAGGCAAGTCGTGAAAAGAAAACATGATTACTACACTTTCACTATAGTAAAGCCATGGTAAATGACGACAAACACAAGCACAACGTTTTTTGTTGTTGCTGTTCATTCAGATTTTCATTCATAGTAAGACTGTGTTCATACAGTTGTAATCGATCAGCCAAAAACACAACATGGTTACTACGATTCACTATAGTAAAAACAAGGTAAATTGTCATAAGAAATGACTGCACTTACAGCTGAAACGCGTTTTCCCCCCATTTAAATCGAACTTAAGAACGTGTAAATAGATGTTAGAACGTTAGATTTTATTTAAACAGTGTTTCATTATGGGCAATTCGCGAGTCAAAAGTTTGTGAACACCAAACACGAATGAATGACGGACGAAAACGTAACGAGTTACCAATTGAGAACATTGTAAACAGAGAGAAAGAAAGTAGAAAACATGTATTACTTACTTTGAAAAGTTATCCTATATTCCGTTCGTCTGATTTTTGAACCTGACTTAGAATGAAACTAAGCGCGGTGAGTGGCTCTCAACAATGGAGCTCGAGCGACGCGATTGGCTCTCATCCATTCTCACAATGGACGGCGAGATCGGCGATTGGACGAGGAGACGGCCGCGGAAACAGACGATCCTGCTCCAGGTAGCGCCTAATGGATAAGGCACTGGCCTCCTAAGCCAGGGATTGTGGGTTCGAGTCCCATCTGGGGTGACTTTCAGCAGAGTGGCGCAGCGAAAGTGTGCTGGGCCCAGAAGTCGATGGTTTGAAACAATCCTCTGCTAAGATTGTTTCACTTTTATATGTGCTCAGGTGCTGCAAGACAAGTTAGAAATGTGTGCCAGAATCAAGTGATGTTGAAAAGACCAGTGCACAGGCTCTACATCAAGACAAGCAGAGTGGCGCAGCGGAAGCGTGCTGGGCCCATAACCCAGAGGTCGATGGATCGAAACCATCCTCTGCTAAGCTTGTGTCACTTTTATATGTGCCCAGGTGCTGCAAGACAAGTTAGAAATGTGTGCAAGATTCGTTATGTTGAAAAGACCAGTGCACAGGCTCTACATCAAGACAAGCAGAGTGGCGCAGCGGAAGCGTGCTGTTCCCATAACCCAGAGGTCGATGAATCGAAACCATACTCTGCTAAGACTTCTGAGCTTGTATATATGACAGAGCCCCCAAAAAAGAGAAATGTTCAGAGCCTGTTTGTGAAAACCTAAAGTCACTTGGTCCTCTCACAAAAGTTGTTCATCCAGAAGCTGAATGAGATGAAGAACTAAAAGAAAAAGTAAACAGCTGCATGACAGCCCTAGTGGCCTAAAAGCTGGGGAACAATAGTTTGTTAAGGTGGGGGAAGAAAAGGATGGAGGGGAAGAAGGGGGTAAAAGAGAAAAAAAAAAAAGAAGAGAGAGAGAAAAAAGGAAAAAATGAGGAGAAAAGAAATAAAAGGGAATTTTATCTCTTTGTCCTTCAAAGCAATGTTTTTGGAGTGTAGATTTACAATAAATTATCTGAAAAAAATATGTTTTCTCTATTTTCCTGTACATTTATATGGGAGTAAGGATGATCACAAGCTTTCCAGTTCATATTACAGTGTTGCCATACATTGAAGTGTTTACTGAATGTTTTATTTATCAGTAATTATCACATAAATGATGTCCAAATGAAAGAAATTATTTCTTAAATTACAAAAATAATATTTAATTAGATTTATATTACTGATTATAGATATTTTATTCAAAGTTTTTGCACTTTAAATATATTTCTGCTGTAGTTATGTTCTAAAACTCATAGTAAAAAAAATTGTACATTTATTTATTAAATAATCCCCAAATTTATCAACATTTTTTTAAAAGGGCCTATAACCGTTTAATGATACTGTAACAAAGACACACAAAAGGAGTTATTTAATCATGACCAAATTTTTATTTTTCAATCAGTCATAGCCAATTATTCATTATTCTTTTTTTTTTTACATTTTTATTCTTATAGTTATGTTGCATGTGCAGAAAATGAATAATACCTCTTAATAATACTTTCTATCGTCCATGACTCCTGTGCAAAAGAACAGAAAACAGAACTATACATATAAATAAAACCGTCCAATGTCCATGGCTCTTGTGCATTAACTGCAAGTGAAAAGAACAGAAAGCACAGAACAATACAAATGAATAAAACTTTAAAATATTAATGACTCCTGTGCATGCACTCAAAAAAATGATTTTTCAGTTTTGTTCACTTTAACTGAACAATTCATGTTAAATGAATGCCATTTGGGCTATTTTTCATTTCAACATGCACTCAAAAAAACAGCACTTTGGTTGAACGTGATTTAATCGTGGACAGTGTTTCCACGTGATTCCACCACATTATCTTAACAACAATGGATGATCTTAAACCAGCTTGCAATATTTGTGTTCATTTAACATGAACAGATGGTATTCACTAAACATGATCTAAATACTACATTTTAACTTGAATTAATGTTTTTTATTGAACAGAAGTTAAAGGTAATGAGATAATTAGTAATTAATTAAGTGATGATTGATCATTATTGGAGACACCTGATGTTAACAAGCAGAATCACCAAAGGAGAAAATCAATTTTTTTAAAAGAAACCATTACAGTGGTCAGTGTTTGCATTAGTTGGGCTCTTGACCCTTACATCTTTAACATTAGATCTTGCTGGGCTGTTTTGTTTGGGAGAAAACAACCAGACAAGCCAAGACCACAAGTCATCAGAGGATGATGGTTATGATTTAATGTAATCATTGCTTGACCTGAATCATTGAACTCAATGTAGAGTCAAATCTCTGAGTTATTTTCCATTAAAGGAACTGTAACTCAGAGATAAGTTTCTAAAAGTGTTCAGTCAAATAACTGCTGTAAATATTTAGTCTCATGAGTCCACAACAAACAATACTCTCCATCTATCATTAAAATGTACTTTGGAAAAATTTCTCACAAATGAAAACTTGTTTGTTTAGACACACACAGACATCAAGAACCAGCGTATGAATCTCAACAACGGTGACAAATGACATATTCAGATAAACAGATAAACTCTGAACATCACAAAACAAGTTATTAAAAAGTCACATAAAAACAACAAAAACAAATGAAAATAGTAAGAATAAAATAAATTATGAAGACAATTCAGCCCATAATTTATTCATGCCGCAATGCATAATGGGAATCATGGATGAGTTCTGATTGGCTACAACATGCTTTTTCTGATGGTCACCGTTGTTGTGATTCTCACACTGATTCTTCATGTTTACGTGTCTTAATAAAACTTTTTTCTTTTTACATATCTGTCTGACTATATGCGACTCTCAATTATAGAGATTATTCATATAACTAGTGATAAAACCCACCTATTACTTCACAAAGATTTCTTGAAAACATGATTGCCTTTAGTCTGGTTTGTCTGGCTGTTATAACACTGCTACAGCAGCCAAACAAAATCTGCTTTTACAAACGTTAAGCTCAAGACCCCAACTAAATCAAACACTGACCACTGTAATGGTTTCTTAAAAAATTTGATTTTCTCCTTTGGTGATTCTGCTTGTTAACATCAGGTGTCTCCAATAACGATCAATCATCACTTAATTAATTACTAATTATCTCATTACCTTTAACTTCTGTTCAATAAAAAACATTAATTCAAGTTAAAATGTAGTATTTAGATCATGTTTAGTGAATACCATCTGTTCATGTTAAATGAACACAAATATTTCAAGCTGGTTTAAGATCATCCATTGTTGTTAAGATAATGTGGTGGAATCATGTGGAAACACTGTCCACGATTAAATCACGTTCAACCAAAGTGTTGTTTTTTTGAGTGTGTTTTGCAAGTGCTAAAGAACAGAAAACAAAACTATACTTTTAAATAAAACTGTCTTAAAGTCCATGGCACTAGTGCATTCAAGTGCAAAAGAACAGAAAGCAGAAAACAATACACATAAATAAAACTTTATCCCTTTTTTTGGACTCTTATGGAAGGCACAGGGCTTGAAATGGTCTCTATCAGGTGACAACAATCTGGCCACTGGGCAAGTGGGGCAATGGTGGTGAATGTATGCCTCTTCACACTCTCCACTCCTGGAGTGACCCTGTGTCCAGCCTGCTCTGGTGTCTGGCAGCAAACATCACTCTCTTCTTATCATAATCCAGCAGGTTCTGCCAACTATATTGCTCACCTAAGCAGAGAGAGCATATAATACATGGCAAATGAGAAAACAAAACAAGTGGTAGTGTTAACATATGACAGGTCAAGAAGAGAAACTGACCTGATGGTTGGTGAGAGCCAGAGATGGCTGATTCCTGAGCTCCACAAGATATTCCGCAAGGCTGTCCACTTTGTCCAGCACACCAGCACTATCCGAAGCCTGGGAGAAAAATACAAACAAAAAAAATTAAATGAACAACATTATGAGTACAGTGAAGTGGGACAAAAAAACAAATAAATATATATTTTTTTTTTCTAGATGTTTTTTTTTTGTCAACTTCAGACAAAAAGCTACAGGTCAGCACGAATTATTATTTTTTCCTTCGAGAGCTATCGAAAGCAGGGTGACAAAAGGTGGCTTAAGCAGGAAACACCACATAGGTTTGTGGTGTCTTGGGGTACAACGGTAGCATGGCTGAATCCAGAACAGACGGTTGCATGTTCCAATCACATCAGTTGATCTCTTCTTGACAACCATAGTATAAAGTCTACAGCCCTTTACCGTGACTGATTTGCAAATTGAATCAAAGCAATTAAGCAAGGAACGCCGTCTTGTTCTCTCGACCTCGTGGCCGCGACAGAGTGCGCCTGACCCCGGATCGGGAGGTTGCGTGTTCCAATTATGTTGAGGTCAAGCGATCTGTTCTTGACTTTGTGAGTGTAAAGACTAGCTGATTTGCATAGTTTATCAAAGTGCTTAAGCATGAAACACTAAATAATAATCTTGTAGTGCAACGGTAGAGTGTCTGGCTCCAAATCACCTTGAGGTCAGACGATCTGTTTTTGATCTCCTGAGTATGAAGTCCAACATCAAGAATGTTCCTTGAGCACCATATATTTACTGATTTGCATTCTGTGTCAAGGCGGTTAAGCAAAATACATCACCTCTGGGTTCAGGACCTCGTGGCGCAACGGTAGCGCGTCCGACTCCAGATCAGAGGGTTGCGTGTTCAAATCACGTCGGGGTCACGTGATTTCTTGTTGACTTCTAATGTGAAAAGAGGTCCTGTCGTTGTGTGCTGCAGTGGTTTCGAATCCCACAGTTCTGTTTGTCTCCCTTATTAAACACACCTGATTCAGATCATTAGCTCGTTAGGAGAGAGCTCCATGAACTCATCTGGTTGTGTCAGAAAAAGGAGACAGACAAAATATGCAGGGCCGCGTTTTCCAGAGTCATCGTAACCCTAAGTTGATTGTAACTCTATTGGTTTCAATGCGTCTACGTTGTATTAAGGATTGCAATGCTTTTGGGAAACACAGCCCAGAGCAGGGGGTCCCCAGGATCAGGATTGAAAACCACCGGTGTACTGTGATAGATTTGTATCTTGACCTGTTATTTTTATTAAGCCTGAGATCTCATGTAATAACCATTCCTGTCATTGTGTACTGTGACAGATCTGCCTCTTGATGTGTTCATAATTTAATGTATTATAAATAAATCAATAAATAATCTATTAATTCTGCATGTTTGGTTAAATCCAACTAATTAGGATCTTGATAATTAGAGATAGGTTAGTTTAGTCAGGTTAAAACTGAACTTTTAAGGAAGGTGGATCTCCAGGAAAAGGATGCATCCCAATCTGTTTCACTTTAAATACTTTATAGCTACTATAACTTAAAATAAGTCTTTGGGGAAAACAGTTATTATGCATCTTTACCATATATTATATGTGGTATATAGTCAAACATGTAAAGTAGTCAAAGCGAGTTCAAATCAATGGATTTATTAACTACAAATTAGAAAACATTCAATTCAGGTTAGTACAGCTACATATAGCCATAAATGTAAATACACAAAAGTACAAAATTGCTATTACGGACGCAGTGCGAGTTCCCTCGACTGTAACCCTGATAAAGGAAAAAAGACACTGGGTCTCTTTGTCATACCTCTCCATGTCTGGGAGCAGCTTGCTTCATCACAAAGACTAACTCTGTTGCGTGCTAGCATCCCTTTGTAGCATCCAAGTATGCCTTCACATTACGTCATGACGGTGTCACGCCCCATGGGCTGTCTGTTTAGTTTACTCACCCCCACCCCCCGTTAGACTGTTGTATTTGGTTTTTCCCTCTGCCCATATTTGATCCTTCCTGTTCCTGTTCTCATCATGTGCACTAATTATCAAATTACCCACACCTGTCTTGTCTATTTAAGCTGTGTTCAGTTCAGTCTTCCTTGCACGATATTAACATTGTTGATGTGATTGGAATATTTTCGTTCATGCTTCAGCAACTCTACAATGAGGGGAACCCCAAAGTTTCATTACAGATGCAGTTTTTCCTTTCCTTTATTAGGGAACAAGTGTTACAGTTGAAACCCAAAACGTTTTGCATGTTTGCAGTGCAATATTTGCATGAAATGGGTAAAAATTACAGCTATTTCAAATATTTATTTACATTGTATTACACACCTTCCAGTCACTCAGACTTGAGCATTCAGACACATTGTTTAAATGTATGTAATAATAAACAAAAACAAAATAGTTTTAGGCTCAGCCTTAAGGTTAAGCTTAAGGAATCTGGCGAACCCACAAATTACAGTCCTCCATCCAAGGCTGCGAATATAGCAATCTCGGGTCGCAGCACCCCTTTACCCATGGTCATCAGGACCCATCACAAGACCATCGGCAAGCCTGGGGCGTGCCCCGGACAACCTGCAACCGCCAGTTCCTGCTCTCCTCCCCTTTCAACGGAACATCAGCGTGAGCCTGCAGCTGGCTGCAAAACACCATTTGCCGGCCATGCCTTACCACACTCCAAACACCCTCCCCTACCCATGGCCTGCAGCGCCACCATCCAATTCCAGCACGAGCATGCCTCTGCTAACGGTGCAAGCCCCACCACTAGCTATTCCCCCTCTCCTTCCCTCTTTTTCTTCTGCCCCAGGAATCGCCCATAGCATAGCAAGCATGCCTCCACTGTCATTCCCAGCAGCTTCTTTTCCTCCTTCCCAGGCTAGACCTCCCTTCACACTAGCCTCTTCCAAACAAATTTTTAAAACAGTTAAATTTTTTTTCAAATTCTGTTTTTATTTATAATTATTTTAATTCCTCTTATTTACAGCACTTTGGATTATCATTATGTATGAAATGTGCTATATAAATAAACTTGCCTTGTGTAACACTTGGGAGTCGGGAGACAGACGTTCGGATCCAAATGCAGGCTTTATTTAGAAAGCATGGTAAACAGACAGGGTCAATCACCGGCAAACAACAACAACGAGGATAATCCAAAGAGTAGTCAAACACAGGCAGAAGGTCGAGGCTGGCAGCGAGAATCAAAACATGGGGAGGAGTCCAGGAATCAAACACAGGGAAAACAAACACGGAAAGAAACGCTCAGAAATAAAGACCAGATGGAACAATAAGACTTCACGCCGGAAGTGTGTGTGTCAGTGGCTTAAATGCATGAGAGTCAATGTGAAACAGATGTGTGCAGCAATCAGTGCAGTGGGAAACGAGGAGCAGGTGTGTGCAGTGATAGGTGCAGTGGCTTATGGGGAATGAAGTCCAAGAAGTGTGGTGCAAGAGTTCATGATGACAGGATCGACCAGATACGTGACAGAGCCCCCCCCCCCCCCCCCCCAAGGAGCGGCTTCCAGGCGCTCTAACCACCTAATACAACCTGGAGGGTGGTGGAGCGGAGGCGGAACAGGGGGAGGGATGGAGGGCCAGGTCCATGTAGGGATACTGGAACGACGAACTGAGGCGAAGCCGACGGAGGGAGAAGCCATGGCGGAGGAAGGGTTGGCTCCTGCATGGGGCTGACCGACGGAGGTGGAGCTGGTGGAGCCCGAGGGAGAATCGGAGAGTCGACGGTCCTAGGTGACACAGAGGATCCGGAGGGCCAAGGCGGAACCCAAGGCTCTGGCGACCCCGGCGGAGATGGTGGTCCGGAGGTACGCAGCGGAGCCGGAGTGACAGAGGATCGAGGCTGTGCCCACGGGAGGGTGGAGGTCCACAGAGCCAGTAGGACGGAGTGACGAGGCGCTGCCGGAGGAGTAGAGTCCAGAGGCGAAGGTGGGGGGACGACTGACCGGGGCGGAGCCGGAGGGACAATGGAGCCAGGAGGAGCTGGTGGGCCGACGGCCGACAACGGAGACGAGGGAGCACAGAGCCGGGGTGGAGCCGCAGGGTCGGAGGGCCGAGGTGGAGTCCAGGACTCTGAGACTGGAGGTGATGGTGAGGGATCCTCCAGTCTGGACACCGATGGAGACTGGCAGTCCCACGGCAAGTCCTCTGCACCGAAGGTGGGATGTGGGTGAGCAGAGGGACTGTTCATGATGACAGGATCGACCAGATACGTGACACCTTGCCTCTGTCAGTTCCTCTAAATGCCACAGCTCTGGATCCAACCCCCGTACCTAATGCCATCAGGACCCAGATTTTGTCAGGTGCAGATATTGACCCTTTTCCCCGCTATCTCCTATTTCTCCTTCATCCTCAGATCGCAAAATCAATTGTGGAGAATTTTCAGTATCCCTTAAAAACTCAGCTCACGACCCATCCTGCATTCTGTCGTTCGCTGAATTCACCATCGCTTTTAACCGATAATCGCTGAGCTCACATTATCATACGGAGACACATTTCTATACTTGCCAAAAGCTCTTCTCAGCCAAATGTGCAGTCACATTGGACCCTGAACTTCACAGCAGGGTATTTTTAGGCTGCCGCAACATATTTTCCACAGTCTGCAGCTCCATCTCCCACTCCGCCATCACCTGCCCCTTTATAAACCCATCTGCCTGAACCTTCCCAGCCAAAATCTACCAGCTATGTCCCACACCTCATGGATACCCCTGACACCCCCACTCCCTCACCCCCTCTCCTAGAAGCTTTTATTATTTCTATTCTTCAAGCCATCTACCCCAGGACCCTTCAGTCTTACCTAACAGCATGGAATGTTTTAAAACATTTCACTCAGCTTACAAATTTTTCCCTGCTATCGATTACCACAAACATATCTTACCTCAACATCATCAAAACCTCCAACTTGGCTCAATCAAAGGGTACCTAAGCTGGATCAAATATTTTCCAGGAATCCAAAAAACCCACCCCATTGGCCAGGACACCCGCCAACCTATAACCCTAAAAATTCTAAACATTTGCATCTACACTCTCTGTAAAGTCTACCAGTCCATCCACATCGCCCGTACCCTAGATGCCATGTTTATCCTGGCTTTCGGTTTCAGGATTTTTGGGAAGAGCTCACACGGATAATTAACACAGCCAATTCATCATCAGTAATCACACTCCCTATCCAATCAGCACGAGAAAGAATCCCTGTAAATAACTGTAAATTACTGCCGAGCTCAGAGCCCTCTCCCGGACAGCATGCCAGATACGCCTAACCTTTCAAGTCAAGTCAAGTCAAGTTTATTTATACAGCGCTTTTTACAATACAAGTTGTGTCAAAGCAACCTTACAGTATTAAAATAATAAGATAAAATGTCAATAAAAGTGCAAAAGTTCCATATTGCAGCAAAGTCAAATTGGAGAGGACTCATCTGGTTCCCATGGCCTTGTGCCGGTGGCTGTTTAGGGTAGGAGTTCTTTCTGATGATCTGTCCCTGGGGCTCATCTAGTTGACACGGTATCCGCTGACATTCGGCTGTAGGTGTTTATCCACCTCTTGGTACGGACTGGATCCGGGGGACTGCAGTGACCATCTGATCTGGGTACGGACTGGATCTGGTGGCTATGGTGACCTGGGAATAAGAAACAAACAGACTAATATTAATGTAGATGCAAGAGTTCCAAGTTGCCACAAAATCAGATTGGAGAGGACTCATCTGGTTTTCGCAGTCTTGCGTCGGTGGCCGTCTAGGTGATGGGGTCTTCACTGATGATCTGTCTCTGGGGCTCATCTAGTTGACACGGTATCCGCTGACATTCGGCTGTAGGTGTTTATCCACCTCTTGGTACGGACTGGATCCGGGGGACTGCAGTGACCATCTGATCTGGATACGGACTGGATCTGGTGGATATGGTGACCTGGGAATGCGTCGGTGGCCGTCTAGGTGATGGGGTCTTCACTGATGATCTGTCTCTGGGGCTCATCTAGTTGACACGGTATCCGCTGACATTCGGCTGTAGGTGTTTATCCACCTCTTGGTACGGACTGGATCCGGGGGACTGCAGTGACCATCTGATCTGGATACGGACTGGATCTGGTGGATATGGTGACCTGGGAATAAGAAACAAACAGACTAATATTAATGTAGATGCAAGAGTTCCAAGTTGCCACAAAATCAGATTGGAGAGGACTCATCTGGTTTTCGCAGTCTTGCGTCGGTGGCCGTCTAGGTGATGGGGTCTTCACTGATGATCTGTCTCTGGGGCTCATCTAGTTGATGTGGTCTCTGCTGACATTCAGGGCTGTAAAGGATATCTCTAGGTGCTGATGGGTACAGACTGGATCCGGGGGACTGCAGTGAACGTCTGATCTGGATACATGATCGGTGGCTACAGTGACCTCGGAATAAGAAGGAAAGATACTAGTATTAGCGTAGATGGCATTCTTCTTCTGATGCAACGAGTACATCAGGTGTTTTGGGAAGTGTCCCTGGTTCCGGTTGACCTAAATAATGCAGCCTAACAATCCTTTAACGGATTTGGATTGAAAAATGTATTAAGTGTAGGCCAGGTTAAAGAGATGGGTCTTTAATCTAGATTTAAACTGACAGATTGTGTCTGCCTCCCGAACAGTGTTAGGTAAATTGTTCCAGAGTTTGGGCGCTAAATGTGAAAAGGACCTGCCGCCCGCAGTTGATTTTGATATTCTAGGTACTATCAAATTGCCGGAGTTTTGAGAACGCAGCGGACGTGAAGGACTATAATATGATAAGAGCTCGCTCAAGTACTTAGGAGCTAAACCATTCAGGGCTTTATAAGTAATTAGCAAGATTTTAAAGTCTATACGATGTTTAATAGGGAGCCAGTGCAGTGTTGACAGAACCGGGCTAATATGGTCATACTTTCTGGTTCTAGTAAGAACTCTAGCTGCTGCATTTTGGACCAGCTGGAGTTTGTTTATTAAGCGTGCAGAACAACCACCCAATAAAGCATTACAATAATCTAATCTTGAGGTCATGAACGCATGGATTAACGTTTGACATCGAGAGCATAGGTCGTAATTTAGATATATTTTTTAGATGAAAAAATGCGGTTTTGCAAATGCTAGAAATGTGGCTTTCGAAGGAGAGATTGCTATCGAATAGGACACCTAAGTTCCTGACTGATGATGAAGAATTTACAGAGCAGCCATCTAGTATTAGACTGTGTTTTAGGTTATTACTTGTAGAGGTTTTAGGTCCAATAATTAACACCTCTGTTTTTTCAGAATTTAGCAGTAAGAAATTTCTCGCCATCCAATTTTTTATTTCAACTATGCATTCTGTTAGTTTTCCAAATTGGTATGTTTCACCGGGCCGCGAAGAAATATAGAGCTGCGTATCATCAGCGTAACAATGAAAGCTAACACCATGTTTCCTGATGATATCTCCCAAGGGTAACATATAAAGTGTAAAAAGTAATGGCCCTAATACTGAGCCTTGAGGTACTCCATACTGCACTTGTGACTGATATGATACCTCGTCATTTACTGCTACGAATTGATGCCGGCCAGATAAGTACGATTTGAACCAAGCCAGTGCACTACCACTAACGCCAACATAATTTTCAAGTCTATTTAAAAGAATATTGTGGTCAATGGTATCAAATGCAGCACTTAGATCTAGTAGCACTAATAGAGAGATGCATCCACAATCAGAAGACAGGAGAAGGTCATTAGTAACTCTAATAAGAGCAGTCTCAGTGCTATGATACGGTCTAAAACCTGACTGGAAATCCTCACAGATACCATTTTTCTCTAAGAAAGAACACAATTGTGAGGACACTACCTTTTCTAGTATCTTTGACAGAAAAGGGAGATTGGAAATTGGTCTGTAATTGTTTAATTCATTGGGATCAAGTTGAGGTTTTTTAATTAAAGGCTTAATAACAGCCAGTTTGAAGGTTTTGGGGACATATCCTAATGATAATGACGAATTAATAATATTCAGAAGAGGATCCATGACTTCTGAAAGCACCTCTTTTAGTAACTTAGATGGAATAGGGTCTAACATACATGTTGTCGGTTTAGATGATTTAATAAGTTTACACAGCTCTTCCTCTCCTATAGTTGAAAATGCATGGAATTTTTCCTCAGGAGATCTATAGCATATCTGATTTGATACTGTAGCGGATGGCTGCATAGTTACAATTTTATCTCTAATACTATCTATCTTGGTAGTAAAGTAGTTCATAAAGTCGTTACTGCTGTGCTGTTGGGAAAATTCAACGTCTGTTGGTGCTTTATTCTTCGTTAATTTAGCCACTGTATTGAATAAATACCTAGGGTTATGTTTGTTTTCTTCTAAGAAAGATGAAAAATAGTCTGATCTAGCAGATTTTAGTGCTTTTCTATAGGATATGTTACATTCACGCCAGGCTGTACGGAAAACCTCTAGTTTTGTTTTCTTCCAGCTGCGTTCCATTTTTCGTCGTGCTCTCTTCAGTGCGCGAGTGTGTTCAGTATACCACGGCGTCGGACTGTTTTCCTTAATCTTTCTTAAACGCAGAGGAGCAACTATATCTAAATTGCTAGAAAAAAGAGAGTCAATAGTTTCTGTTGCATCATCAAGTTTTTCTGAGCTATTGGACATGCTGAGGAATTCAGATAAATCAGGAAGATTACTTACAAAGCAGTCTCTTGTGGTAGAAGTATTTATACCGAGGAGTTAATTTTACAGATTTAGTTATCTGGAGTATACATGAGACTAGATAATGATCTGAGATATCATCACTTTGATGCAGAATTTCAACGCCATTTACATCAATTCCGTGTGACAATATTAAATCTAAAGTATGATTTCGGCAATGAGTAGGTCCTGACACGTGTTGTCTAATCCCAATTGAGTTCAGAATGTCTATAAATGCTGATCCCAATGCATCTTTTTCATTATCAACATGGATGTTAAAATCACCCACTATTAAGACTTTATCTGCGGCCAACACTAATTCGGATAGAAAATCAGCAAATTCTTTAATAAAGTCTGTATGGTGCCCTGGTGGCCTATATACAGTAGCTAGCACAAGCTTCACAGGAGATTTAGCATTAATACTTGTTTCTTTGGATAATGTTATATGGAGCACCATTACTTCAAACGAGTTATACTTAAAGCCCGTTCTCTGGGAAACACTGAACATATTATGTTCAGTTTCACTCAGTTTATGATCTGTAAGAGTGAACTTGTGAAAGAAAAACTAAATTAAATCACTATTGACATTAAAACAGAACATTTATTGATTTGTCTTTTGTTTCATCAATCTTATTAGTTTCTTTGAAATTCTTGCACTTAACTCACTCAAGGTGAGTTTAAGTAAACTGCAAAAAAATTGTAATAGATGCAATGAATAAGTACAATCCTTCAAAAATTAAGATGAAATTGGATCCCATTAAAATCCTGTAGAAATGATCATGCAGCATATTTATGCCTTGTCTTATAAGACAATCCTATAAGACAATTCCTAATTGGTTCCAAAACTGATTATTACAGCCTTCCACAAAGCTGCCAATGTAGGTGGTAGAAGTGAGCAAGTAACTGGTGTGTGCAAATTAAATTCATGCACACTGATGTTAAAATGCTAACAGTGTCCTTTATTGTGCTTCAATCAAAAAACAGTGCACTTCCTGTGAGCTCTCCTTCCAATTCATGATATACAAATGTGAAGTTCTTACATTGTAGACAGAGCAAACACATTGTCCATAGTCCATATTATTCCTTGCACGTTTATGCATTAAGCTCAGTCCAACACAATAGAGCTAGTTGACACAGTAAAGTGTACCATGGACAAAACACATTGCTTTAAAAAGTGAATTAGAATTTCTATCATTGTAGGAGCCCTTTATAGGATTCTTATTGGAATCCTTTCGGATTGTTTTGACAAGGGAACGTTTTGCAGATTCTGAAAGGGGGTGTAAACTTTTGATCTCAACTGTAATTGTGGTTGCAACAATGTGGTTGCTAAGAAACAAAGAGGTGTAAGTCTGTAGAGTAATTTACAACAGCTTTGATTGTGGCCAATCAGAATCAAGGACTGGAAATGTCCATTCTAGACATTTTGTTTGAAACTCTGTCCATGCTAAGGGGATCTGTTAGACTTCTCTTTATTGTGAATTTTCATGTGCCTGTTTAGGCTTCCTTTTTGACTGAAACGGTTTCCACACTGTTTGCATGTGTAAGGCTTCTCTCCAGAGTGAACTCTCATGTGAATGTAAAGGTATAGTTTACGAGTGAAACTCTTTTCACACTGTTGGCAGGTAAAAAGGCTCCCTGTAATGTGAACATTCTGGTGAACTTCAAGGTTTCCACTTTCACTGCAACTCTTTCCAGACTGAGGGGATCTGTGAGGCTTTTCTCTATTGTAAATTTTTATGTGACTTTCAAGTTGTCCTTGTTGCCTCATGTGAACTCTCATGTGAATGTTAAGGCATTCTTTACGATTGAAACCCTTTCCACACTGGCTGCATGTGTAAGGCTTATCTTCAGTGTGAATTCTCATGTGTCTGGTAAGGCTTCCTTTTTCAGTGAAACTCTTTCCACACTGTTTGCATGAGTAAGGCTTCTCTCCAGTGTGAAATCTCATGTGCATTTTAAGGTGTCCTTGTTGGAAACTCTTTCCACACTGCTTGCAAGAGTAAGGCTTCTCTCCGGTGTGAATCCTCATGTGCCTTTTAAGGTGTCCTCTTTCTTTGAAACTCTTTCTACACTGATAGCAAGTGAAAATACTCCTAGTTCCAGTCTTCTGAGCACTTTTTTGTTTAGAAGTCTTTTCAGACTCTAAGGAACAAAAATACTTTTCTCCAGATACGAAATCATGAAGATTCTCAAACTGATCTTTCTCTTCAGTTTCATTTAGATCTTCTCTCTCCTCTTTCAGCGCTGTTAGATCTAAGGTGGAAAAACAAAAAGATAAAAGTTAACCCCAGTTTAATGGCACAAAGCAATTAACATCAAAACATGTAGATATGTAATGCATGTATGCTAGATCCTATACTAAGGTGTCCAGATTAAGTTGGCTGTTATACAATTAATTAAATCTAGGAAATCTATACAGACCTATCTCAATTATTATATACCATTTTTATGTCACCCAGGGAATAAAATTCAACAAATTTAGAGAGAGACTAGGAAAAAGAAAGGGGACAAACTCCGCACTCAACCGACAGATGGAAAATTCATCACACAATAATTACTTCTGAGGTTTTATGAAGGGGGCAATTATGTTAGCCAATACTACAAGTTGGCTATTACACTGACCTTTTAAGTAGAAAACACCCCAAAACTGACTATCAGAGAAGCGGTGGAAAACGGTCATTAATCTCTCAAAAATCTTATTTAAATAAAATTAAATCACTCGATTTAAAGTATTTATGTCAAAAACATTAGTAATATTATAATTAAACCTCTGGAAACATAAAAAAAAAAAAAACTAAATTTAAACTTCCAATTGAAAGTGAAAAATCCTGTCTGTTACTCTGCCTGAGGATTTTATTAAAGACTTTGCCTTTACTCCTACGCAGCTTCAGGGAGCGGAGAACTTATCTAAACGACGAGAAGGGAACTTTGATGCTCACTTTGGGAATGTTGAACTCATAGGCGACTCTCGAGAGCGAGGAGAGCACTGCTGTGCTCAACTATAAAAGAATTGGCTCTCAGATCGAGAGAACTCACATGTTCCATCTGAGACTGGTAGCTTTATCAGGCATTACATGCAGACAAAATGAAAATTACATCGAAAATGTTCTGAAGAATGTTCTCTTGGAATGTTCTGAAGGTTTCCTTCAGAGATACAGTGATATAAAACAATGATTTTGAAGCGTACAGTTCTCATGTTTGTTCAACAAAGTTAAAGCCTTTTGGAAAATCTATTTGTGGTGGTCAGTTTTGATATTGTGGTCATGTTATATGATATTTGTGTCGCCACAAATTAATCAATGTATGGGAAACACCACAGAACAACCACCTGAGCCCAACGTAAGCCAACTCATCACCTTAACCTTAAGTTGGGGTAGAGTTAAATTAATGCCAAATCTTTGCCTTTTGTTTTTTGTGTACACACCCCAGTTTGAGAACCACTGGTTTATATTGTTCATATGTTAAAATACAGTACCTTGGTGTAAGTATGACCTACTGCTCCACTCTGATGCCTCCTGAACAGTGGTCATCTATTTATTTACTTGATTATATTGATATTCAACAGATATCTATCTGGTTATATATTTAATATATTTTGTTCCTTCTCTTTTTCCTTTTTTCTAATTTTCCTCCTTATTCCCCATTTTTAAATGACTTTATATGCACACAAGATATAGAGCTGTGCAACTTATACATTACAATCTTACACCTCACATAATTACATCAGAGTTTAACTTCAATGTTTGTGCTTTTGTTTTGGCTTATTTTTTATTTTTTTGTCAGACTTGCTTTATATTTACAGCACTGTTTTTTGTACTGTTTTTCTGTATGTCCTACATTGTCTTGTTCTACAAAAAAATGGTAAATGAAATGATCTTACTAGAAAAACTGCATGAAAAAGTGTAACCTGTTCCATCTGTATAGTCTCAGTGAGCTTTTATGAGTTTTCACACATGCACAGTAAGGCGAATTTAACGTTTCTGACATTTCAGTGTGGATGAGAAAATTTTTAGAAAATGCCTGAAAACGCTTATGTGGATAGAGAAAATAAAAAAAGCTGTTTTTAATTGTATGCGGATTAATTTAGGTGTAGCCTAAGTGTTTACTTGTTTATTTGCTTACCAAATACATTAACAAATGTAGATAGCAAGCAGAAGCCAAACATGATTACTCACATTTCAAGGTTTGCTTTGTTACTTTTGCATAAGTAGACAAAGTGCTAGAAATCAATGGTTTTATTTTTTTAGAAGCAGAATGAGATACTAGGTTTGATGTTACAGAAAAAAATATAACTTTAGTTTAGGCTAATTCCATATTATTGTTACAACTTAAATGCGCAATCTCATAATAACAAATGGCCAGTGCTAAAGTAAGATCTTCTCAGCTGTCTTTGAAGGCAGCATTAGTATGTGATCTCAACACTTCTGTCAAATGTCAAAACATTTCTACACTTGTGTGACATTATTCATAAATATCATTCATTTCTGTAGTGAATTCAGGTTTGAGAATAAAAACCAACCTGTTTGTTCCTCAGTATCTTCATGTTTGACTCTAAATGCTTCTTCAGTCCATATGTTTTTACTCTCCTCTTTAATAAACCCCACGTTTGTTTGTTCCTCAGTATCTTCATGTTTGACTCTGAATGCTTCTTCAATCTTCATGTCTTCACTCTCCTCTTTAATTAACGCCATCTTAACAGTGTGTTACATGGATCTCTGTTGATTCTCCAGGAGTTTTTCTGTGTGTTTGAACACTTTGTCTTGTTTAAGATGAGAATAAATAATAGAAAGAAAAATCAATGCGAACTAAATCTCTGGGTGCGTCTCAATCAGCTCCTAGTAATTTTATTTCAACCAATATAATTGTGTTTTTTGCAGTAATGATTGTCACACCTATGGACTGTCCTTGTGTTTTTTTGTTGTTGTTTTTTTACAATGTGCTCCTTGTCCTTGTTTGTCCTGGTGTTCTCTAATGGTGTTCTCTAATTTGGTTTTCCTGTCACTGTTTTCATTGTGTTGATCAGAAAGATAAATGGCATTTAAATTTTAAATGAATATATTTAGCTTTAGGAGTGTGTGAATATGAATGTGAAATGATGCTAAGTGTCATCTTTTGTCTTTATTGGCTGTTGATGTTTCTGCCTCATTTCTTTAATTGGTGTCTTTGTTTCTGATCAATATCTGAGTTAAATATGAATGCAGAGGCTGAAGGTGAGACTTTCCCTGATCTCTGTGATAATGAGTCTATAGTTCTGCTGATTGGATTAGAGTCACTGAAAATCTGGACAAATTCCTGTAACTGCTTACATCCTTTGCATATTTTATCTTCTAATGACGATCCTGAAATCTGAATAAAACTCCAGTGATTGAGTGTTTTAGTCAGTCTGGATGACCGCAGCGACACACAGTAACATCTCAATCAAGAGTCTCCTGATCTTCTCTTCTGAGTTTACTACAGGTCTAACTGGATATTGTAGGTATTTTGCTTTTAATTTCACTATAATCATGTAGATATTGAAGATGTAGCTCATGAGCTCATTAAGAAATGGAGTGAACTGAATATGTTGGCATATTTTTGCCAATTAACGAAACTGAAAAGGTAACAATGAATTAACCATATTCCTTTACACTGCAAAAAACAAAAAAGTATTTAAAACCAAATCACCATAAAAAAAAAAAACATTACCACTGAAATAGAAACGATCAAATACAGACCATATTATCTTTCCATCCAATCCTTACAGAAGATTTGTTCGTTTTCAGTCTGTATCTCTTATTAATGACTTTTCTTTGTAAATGCATTTCCAAAACTGAAATCTTAATATGTTACTTGTTTATATTATAATAATATTTTATCACAGATTATATACAAATTTAAAAAAGTAATAATACTCTGGGGAAATCTAAGTCATGTTTCATTATACATAAACTTCTGTAGTGGTAAATAGAAACTGACACATTTGCTTCAATAGCAAAATAAAAATAAAAACCCTGACAGTGTTTCAGCAACTTTCCAAAAGGAATAAACAAACAAACAAACAAAATAACAAGAGATTGATTACAATAGTCAAAAAAGTGCTAGATCAAATTTGCCATCATACAACCTTTGTAACAGTTACACAGCAGCATTAACTAGATTAATGTGAATTTAATGGCAAGGTATATCAACATAAAACAAAGTGTTATAAATGTACATAAAAATAGAGAATAATATTAATAGATTCACGATGTTAGTAACTTTAGAAAAGCATCATCATATGGGTACGAAATTCTATTCTATATACAACATTTCTATGATATATTTGTGATTCAAGAGAGCAGCGCACCAATGGGACTTTTATTTTGCTCTGGTGATGTGACGTCATAAAACTGCGCCGCGCTCCTCATCTGTTGTGAGTCGCCTGAAGAAAGGTTTGTGGTTTTAAAGTTTTTAAACCAATGAATACTGCTGCATCAATAAAGCGTTTTTTACAAGCTATGTAAAGTAAATGCATCATTATTAAATATAACGTTGTAATGCTTTAGAGATACTGAAGACGTTAGTCTTTAGTAACAGAAATTGTGAATCAATCGTGTGATGATAAGAAGTGATGAGAGAAACTGAGAATCCGAATCATTTGAACCAAATCATTTGTGAAATGATTCAGTGATTCGATTCAGCGACACGCGGACTACAAACGACAACAACAAACACAAACGAGTGATTTCATGAAAGTGTAATATATTAGATATGATGAACAAATAATTGAATACCAGTTATAAATTAAAAAATAGCCTGCCTAAATATAAACCTTTTTGGTAATTTGTATATTTTATACATTTTATATATAAGTCTATTAACTCTCTGACTGTCTCACTAGTGCACTGACTACTGAACTAGGAGCTGATTGAGTTTGCATTGATTTTTCTTTCTATTAATTACTGTCATCTTAAACAGGACAAAGTGTACAAACACACAGAAAAACTCCTGGAGAATCATCAGAGATCCATGCGACATGAAGTTTGAAGAAACATTGAAACAAGAAGATATTGAGGAACAAAGAAAGATGGAGTTTATTAAAGAGGAGAGTGAAGACATGAAGATTGAAGAAACATTCAGAGTCAAACATGAAGATACTGAGGAACAAACAGGTTGGTTTTTATTCTTAAAGATAAATAAAAGATATTAATGAATAATGTGTGTAGACATCATGCATTTGGTTCAGTTGTAACGATATTATGGAATTAGCCTAATATATATATATATATATATATATATATATATATATATATATATATATATATATATATATATATATATTAGGGCCGGGACTTTAACGCGTTAATTTAGATTAATTAATTACACAAAAATAACGCGTTAAAATTTTTTAACGCATTTTAATCGCAATACGTTTTGCACCGCGGAACGTTTCTCACTAGATGAGATTCGGCGGACCGATTATACTGGAGCACAAACAAGCCAAAGACGTCCGTCCTAAATAGTATTGTATGTCCCAAATCGTAGTATGTTTAAAAAGTATTCCAAAGATTCCCGGATGGTCTACTACTTAACGATCAATGCACACTCTTAACTGCTTATATTGCCCGCAGCACACTGCGCCGTGAACGAGGATTCGATTAGAACTACAAACACGCATAAAAAGTGTTAAAAAACTACAAACATGGAGGATATACGCGACCAACGGACAGGTAGAGAAAGGGGTTTGAGTGATAAATAATCAGTGTGTAACCTGATAAAAACTATTTTTTAAATGTTATCCGCGTTATATTCCATGTGCAGCAACATTTATAATGATAGGTTTGGTCATTAAAGTTTAAATGCATAATTAAGCAAACACAAGAGCAGAGTTCTCGGAATGAAAGACTCGTTAAAGAACGTGCCTCTTGCTACACTTTTAATGGCAATATTGCATTGGTCTGTTGGACTTGGTTGAACAAAAATAAACAATATTTTGTTGCTTAAGCTTATGTATTCAGTCATTATTCAATGGTATACTAAAAATCCATGTAAAAATCTTAATTCTCACTGTTCTCAGGTCAAATATTTACATGCGATTAAAATGCGATTAATTTCGATTAATTAATTACAAAGCCTCTAATTAATTAGATTAAAATTTTTAATCGAGTCCCGGCCCTAATATATATATATTCCATGGAATGTCTGGATACTGGATTCTGATTGGCTGGCAGGTGTGCAGTAAAACCGTTTAATGCACAGGTAGTTCCAAGTCAGTTTAATCACCGTTCTATATTAATGCGCTGCTTTAATTGATGCACGCAAAGGCACAGAGAGAGAGAGAGAGAGAGAGAGAGAGAGAGAGAGAGAGGTCGCAGATCACATTGTGCTGCGCACATACATAAACTTCTTGTCAGCGTTTGCCTGCGATCCTTATTACAATATCCTAGATACTAGATCGCTACATTATATTCCTCAGCAACGGGGCGGTAAAACTGCTGTTTTTGAATGAATTGTTGTTTGTAGAGAGAGACGCACAGCATTTTTTTCTTTCTATTGTCTTTTTTAAAAAACTGTAATTTTTAAAATACAGTTATATTCCTTAACAATAACATATCCTCTCAAACTACAGACTTCACTATTCATCTATCATACATCACTGTGATATCCTACAGAACAATATTCTCTTAAACACTTGTTTACTAATATCTGAAAATTATAGCATTTAGCATGTAATCCTCTTCTCGTAAAACACGTAGCTGGTGTCAACAAGGAGATTTGTTTATCCCCGTTGCCAACGTAGTGCATAGCAACAGTGAAAATGTATCTTTAGTGGTTATTTTGGGAAAAAAAAGGTGGGGGGCATTTTCCCCCACTCTACCCTATATATATATATATATTAGGGCCGGGACTTTAACGCGTTAATTTAGATTAATTAATTACACAAAAATAACGCGTTAAATTTTTTTAATGCATTTTAATCGCACTAAGTTTTGCACCGCGGAACGTTTCTCACTGGATGAGATTCGGCGGACCGATTATACTGGAGCACCAACTAGCGTTCAGACAAGCCAAAGAACTTATACCAAAGAAGCTGCGTCCGTCCTAAATAGTATTGAATGTCCCAAATCGTAGTATGTTTAAAAAGCATTCCAAAGATTCCCGGATGGTCTACTACTTAACGATCAATGCACACTCTTAACTGCTAATATTGCCCGCAACACACTGCGCCGTGAACGAGGATTCGATTAGAACTACAAACACGCATAAAAAGTGTTAAAAAACTACAAACATGGAGGATATACGCGACCAACGGACAGGTAGAGAAAGGGGTTTGAGTGATAAATAATCAGTGTGTAACCTGATAAAAACTATTTTTTTAATGTTATCCGCGTTATATTCCATGTGCATCAACATTTATAATGATGGTTCGGTCATTAACGTTTAAATGCATAATTAAGCAAACACAAGAGCAGAGTTCTCGGAATGAAAGACTCGTTAAAGAACGTGCCTCTTGTTACACATAATTGCAATCTTGCACTTGTCTGTTGGACTTGGTTGAACAAAAATAAACAATATTTTGTTGCTTAAGCTTATGTATTCAGTCATTATTCAATGGTATACTAAAAATCCATGTAAAAATCTTAATTTTCACTGTTCTCAGGTCAAATATTTACATGCGATTAAAATGCGATTAATTTCGATTAATTACAAAGCCTCTAATTAATTAGATTAAATTTTTTAATCGAGTCCCGGCCCTAATATATATATATATATATATATATATGTATTAGGGGTGGAGCCGAACCCGAATATGGTATTCGGAAAGGCACAAATAGTGTGTTTTTTACAAATACTTATTTCGAACAAATACTTAAAAAAAATATTTGTATTCGGGAACAAGAAAAACTTTATATCAAAAAGCTGCATTTCCTCATGAGATCGCAGTGCATGCCCGCATGAGTGAGTGAGTTTACCATGTCTCCCACGAAAACGTGGACTGGTTCGCGGACTCGTTCATAAAAAAACAGAATCTACTATAGCGCGGAATGCCACGGAATTCATTGATTTTTGGATTAATAAATCAAATCGCTATATGGACTTGTGTCTGTGAAAACTGAAATGCAAAAAGACTGTTTTAATATGAATCCTGCATGTTCCGTTTGCCTCTGTCTGTATGAATGGTGGAGACACATTTTTTTTTTCTTACTACACGCATCCTGAGGCACGCATGATGCTCCCGCTAATTTTTGGCATTTGCATCTCATATGAACAGATAAACTCAATCTCCAAAGCTGCTGTGAGTTTTAAATTTCACTGTTTCATTTGAGAAAACTAGCAGCATATCATACTGTACAGAGAAACTTCACAGCAACCTGTCAAAATAAAAGTACGGTTTAACATCAAACAGAACAATATTAGTCTTGTATTACTTTTGTACAGTATAATGTAAGTGTTTATATATTCCTATTTAAATAATTGACAAAACAATATATATGATAAAAATAAATATTACAACAAGATTAACCGCTTAATTGTAAAAAAAAAATATTACAATTATTATTTAAACGTTTTAAATGAATATAATTTTTCTTCCATGTATTGATTTTAACAGTAAACCCAAAAATTAAAATTATGCTTTAATTTGATTATCAGAAAAATTAAAAAGCACAAGAAAAAAAAAAAAAAAAGCAAAAGATTGTAGAGCCCTATTGTTCAAAGTGTTAAAATAGAGAGTTTTGGACTTATTTTTTCAATGAAATAAATGTTTTCATTATTACACAAAGTAGGCTAAAGTACCGGGAAAAAAGTAACTTTTGTTCTGCCAGATCTCCCAGTCAGAGGTTTATAAAGTTTAGTTCTTGGAATTCTGTGCATTAGAAAGAAGTTCTTTCAGAAGAAGAACAGTTCTTTGAAGTATTATTTGTTTTTATTCTGTCTGTTCAGCATCCTCCAACAAGGACGGGTGGTGGTGGGATTCATAATGTTCACAATGGTATTCTGTTAGTTGTTGGTTTAACCATGGATGAGGTAATGGCTGTTATGTTATTTTCTTTTCAATGATGTTCCTTGTTACATGTTCAAAGACACTAACCAATATTGCATATCCATTATTATTATAATGGATATAATTAAAGAATACTTACACTATAACTTAAATTAGAAGTGTAATGCAAAAAAACCTGTTTTGAATTTTACTCGAATACAAATACTTTTACCCCCTCAACAAATATAAATACAGATACAAATACCGGCTGCTGTGCACACCCCTAATATGTATATATACTTATTTCAAACAAGTACTTTAATATAATGTTGACAGACTGTATAGAGCGACTGATTTAAGAAACTCTCTTCGATACAGAAACATACTGTGTGACTTACTGTTTTTCATCTTTAAAATATGAGCAAGTGTGCAATTTTCTCTGAATATTCAAATGATTTCAAATGTTGATTTTATAAGTTAAACAAAAAGGTAATATTAAGTGAACATTTTACATTTTAAACGTAGCCTACATTTTAAACACTGCACTGTCAATATTGTCAGATTTTACAACAAAGCAATAATAGATCCAACGAAATCCACAACAGAACTGTGTGAGTCTCCAAGAAACGGCAGCATTTCATTAGTGATCGAATCTACAGCTTGCAAGTTTTTAATGTCATTTTCATTTTGTCTGCATGTAATGCCTGATAAAGCTACTAGTCTCGGATGTAGCATGTGAGTTCTCTCAATCTGAGAGCTAAGGACTTTTCTCCATGAGCTCTGTGTGCAGTCATATTAGGTTCTTTTTCCCCTTCCCTGTTATTCTGCTCCTGTCTTTGAACTTGGCAGTGCTCCCTTCACTCTAGAGCGAGGACTGGAGTTGGGAAACGCTGTTCTAGAGCAGAGAGAACGAACTCCGGTCCTGGAGAGCCTCCGTCCTACAGAATTCAGCTCCAACCCTAATTAAAACTCACCTGCCTGTAGCTTTCTAGTAACCCTTCAGATCTTGATTATGTTGTTCAGGTGTGTTTGATTAAGGGTTGAAGGAAAACTCTGTGAGGCTGTGGCTCTCCAGAGCAGATGTTCGCCACCCTGCTCTTGAGGGTCTCCAATTAGCACATCGCTCCCAAAGAAAACATCTGGGCCCCCCTCTCATCTATGAGAATGAAGTCCTCTGCTCCATGGAACTTCGTGAGGCAATCATACCAGGTGTCTTATGCTTCTGCATGCTTCTCCCAGGAGCTCCCATCATGTGACTGCCCTTATGGCTTAGTTGGCAGTGCTATCCTAACCCTAACTCAATTTAGAGGGTTGCCTATGATCATGTCACTCCCAAGGTGAGCCTCTAAGTTCTCCTTTGATTTCTGAGAGTTGAGTCCTATGCTCTCTCATGTTCCGTGAGGCACCAAAAATTGTTAGTCCACCTTTGCCTCTCTTAGGTGGCTATTATGGTTGAGCACAGCAGTGCTCCCCTCACTCTCAAGGGTCGCCGATGAGTACAGTGTTCCCAAGGGGAGCATCAGAGTTCCCTTTTCGTATCTTAGAGTTGAGTCCTCTGTTCCCTGAAGCTGGAGCTCAGGGGTGGACTGGGACAAAATTTCAGACTGGGAAGTCTCACACTCATCCAGGTCATCCCATATACCCACAACAATCTCTGAAACATGGACAACCCTATTTTTGTATGGTCATCACGTAAAAAAAGGTTTAAATCGTTAGACTATGCAACATGTAAAATAATTCAAAGTCCTCTCCTGAACTGCACCTTCACTTCCATTTTACTTTTCAGTCCCTTTATTTTGTCCTGATCTCTCACATGACTTTAATACTCAAAATTCAGCATACTATGCTTACTAAATAGCCTAAAAGTTCAAATTACAACAGTGGGAAAAATAATTATTTGATCCCCTGCTGATTTTGAATAACAACAACAGCAAAAAAGCAGAAAAACGCATTTCAAAAAAGTTATAATTGATTTGCATTTTAATGAGTAAAAAAGTATTTCACCCCTTAGAGAAACATGACTTGGTATTTGCTGGCAAAACCCTTTTTGGCAATCAAAGAGGTCAGACGTTTCTTGTAGTTGGCCATCAGGTTTGCAAACATCTCGAGGGATTTTGTTCCACTCCTCTTTGCAGATCCTCTCCAAGACATTAGGGTTTTGGGGCTGACGTTTGGCAACTTAAACCTTCAGCTCCCTCCACAGATTTTCTATTGGATTAAGGATTAAGCATAATATTTTCACCTCCATGTTTAACTCCAAGGGTGTTTGGGGATGCTAGAACAAAGCAGGTTATCATGCATACTTCTGGTTTAAATATCCAGGATGGTTTATTTCATTGTTTATTTTTCTTTCATGACAGCGTCTTAGTAATCGATTCAATGTGGCAAATACCACAGATATGCTTATTTATGTTTGAGCTTATATAACTGTATTGTTGCTTATGAATAAATTAACAACAAATGGTGGAAATAATCGTACATATAACAAACATTTACTTGAATGAATCTATGATTGATTTAGTGTTATGTCAAGCTCTGGGGGAAAGACTAAGAAAAGTCAAAACCTGACTTGAGATAAGATAACAAATCAATCTGGGTTAAAGTGGATCCATAAATGACCACTTGGATGGATTTATTGCAGAGCACAAATTCACCATCTTCACATCTTACTTCACTTTCAATTGGTGTAAAAATGTTGCCTGTTCTCTTTTAAAGGATATGTTCTGTGATGTGTTTGTTTGTTTGTTTGTTTGCTTTTTACAGTAAGTTTTTGGGCATTTTCCATTCAATAGGTCATTGTAACAGACCAGTAGTTCCAACCATGTTCCTGGAGGCACCCAACATTGCATATTTTGCATCGCTTCTTTGTCTGACCATTTGTCATCCATTTTAGGTCTTGGTGCAGGGGTGCCCAACCCTGTGCCTAAAGATTTACCATCCTTCAAAGTTTAGGTCCAAACCAGATCAAACACACCTGAACCAGTTAATTAATCACTTAATTGGAGAAACATGAAAAACATGCAACATGCAACATTGCCCATTAATAAAACCTCAGAAAGAATTATTGTGTGATAAATTGTTCATCTGATGGTTGAGTGGGGAGTTTGTCCATTTTCCTAGCCTTTCTTATTTTTGTTGCATTTGATCCCCTAGAAGACATTAAAAAAATGCTACATCATAATTGAGATCAATCTTTATCTAGGTTTCCTAAACTATTATTAGATTGAATAAACTGTATAAGAGCCAGCTTAAACTCTACAGGACACCAGACTATGATCAGGTTTGGACACCATGATATGCAATCTAGCATACATGCATTACAAATCTACATGATTGGTGTTACCTGCTTAGTGGCATTAAACTGGGGTTAACTTTTATTTCTTTGTTTTCCCACCTTAGGCCCAACAGCACTGAAAGAGGAGAAGGAAGTACTGAATGAAACTGAAGAGAAAGATCAGTTTGAGAATCATGTTTTCATAACTGGAAAAAAATCATTTTGTTGCTTACAATCAGAAAATACATCTACACAAAAAAGAGCTCAAAAGGCAAGAACTAGGAGTTTTTTCACTTGCTTTCAGTGTGGAAAGAGTTTCAGTGAACAAGGAGAATTTAAAGTCCACAAGAAAATTCACACCAGAGAGAGGCATTTCATCTGCCAACAGTGTGGAAAGACTTTCAGTCACAAAGGAAACTTTAAGGTCCACAAGAAAATTCACACCGGAGAGAGGCGTTTCATCTGCCAACAGTGTGGAAAGAGTTTCACTCGAAGAGAAACCCTTAAAGACCACATGAAAATTCACACAGGAGAGAAACCTTTCATCTGTCAACAGTGTGGAAAGAGTTTCAGTCAAAATAGAAACCTTAAAACACACATGAGAATTCACACAGGAGAGAAGCCTTTCATCTGCCAACAGTGTGGAAAGAGTTTCAATCAAAATACAAACCTTAAAGTCCACATGAAAATTCACACTGGAGAGAAGCCTTTCAAGTGCCGTCAGTGTGGAAAGAGTTTCAGTCAACAAGGAGAATTTAAAGTCCATATGAAAATTCACACTGGGGAGAAGCCTTTCATCTGCCAACAGTGTGGAAAGAGTTTCAGTCAAAATACAAACCTTAAAGTCCACATGAAAATTCACACAAGAGAGAAGTCTTTCATCTGCCAACAGTGTGGAAAGAGTTTCAGTCACAAAGGAAACTTTAAGGTCCACAAGAAAATTCACACCGGAGAGAGGCGTTTCAACTGCCAACAGTGTGGAAAGAGTTTCACTCGAAGAGAAACCCTTAAAGACCACATGAAAATTCACACAGGAGAGAAACCTTTCATCTGTCAACAGTGTGGAAAGAGTTTCAGTCAAAATAGAAACCTTAAAACACACATGAGAATTCACACAGGAGAGAAGCCTTTCATCTGCCAACAGTGTGGAAAGAGTTTCAATCAAAATACAAACCTTAAAGTCCACATGAAAATTCACACAGGAGAAAAGTCTTTCAAGTGCCGTCAGTGTGGAAAGAGTTTCAGTCAACAAGGAGAATTTAAAGTCCATATGAAAATTCACACTGGGGAGAAGCCTTTCATCTGCCAGTGTGGAAAGAGTTTCAGTCAAAATACAAACCTTAAACTCCACATGAAAATTCACACAAGAGAGAAGTCTTTCATCTGCCAACAGTGTGGAAAGAGTTTCACTCAAAATAAAAGCCTTAAAGTCCACATGAAAATTCACACTGGGGAGAAGCCTTTCATCTGCCAGTGTGGAAAGAGTTTCAGTCAAATACAAAACCTTAAAGTCCACATGAAAATTCACACAGGAGAGAAGTCTTTCATCTGCCAACAGTGTGGAAAGAGTTTCATTCAAAAAGCATCCCTTAAAGTCCACATGAAAATTCACACAGAAGAGAGGCGTTTCATCTGCCAACAGTGTGGAAAGAGTTTCAGTGAAAATAGACAGCTTAAAAGGCACATGAGAACTCATACAGAAGAGGAGTGTTTCATCTGCCAACAGTGTGGAAAGAGTTTCTCTAGTAGAAGATACCTTAACATTCACATGAGAATTCACACTGGAGAGAAGCCTTACACATGCAAACAGTGTGGAAAGAGTTTCAGTCAACAAGGATACCTTTACAAGCACATGAAGATCCACACTGGAGAGAAGCCTTACACATGCAAACAGTGTGGAAAGAGTTTCAGTCAACAAGGATACCTTTACAAGCACATGAAGATCCACAATAGAGAGAAGGCTGACAGATCCCCTCAGTGTGGAAAGAGTTTCAACCAAAATGTATAAAAATTCTGATTGGTTGAGCTACATCTGAATCTGTTGTAAATTACTCTACAAACCGTCATTATTTGTTGCCTATGTGTTACTCGGGAAAAAAAAAAAACAATGTAGGGTCTGGACCAATCAGACACAGTTCATTAGATTTACCAAATAATAAATTTTTCATTAGATTAAGAAATGATCACAGACCCCCTCACCCAATCCACAACACTGGCAGCCATGATAAATGGTCTTACTATGGCATCCAGGACTCCTCTGCCAGACCAGATAATCTTTACGACTCAAAAGTATGAATTTTATTGAATTTTAATAATTCCAACTAATACTCAAAAAAAGGACACATACTGCCATAGGAACTGACTTTTATTAATTCTTGGAAAAAAACTTACTGTGAACACACATATCCTTAGATCATTGTGTATTTTATTACTGTTCATTTCTTTTGTATTGTGTAATGTTTTTATTAATGTGTTATGATAGATCACTATGTAGTATAACCACACATATAACACATTTGGTCTCATTGAATTTGTATTTTGATGATCTAAAACATGCTATATGTTATCTTTTGATACCATTGCAACATATTAGTGTTTTAAGAATCATAAACTTTCCCTCCAAAAGCAAAAAAGTCACCACTGGCTCTCTAGCCTTCCAATTATCAATTACCCTGGCCTCCCAATTACCTTTATCTCCTAACAGTGACCCCCATAGAAGATAAAGGCTTCACATAGTGACTTGCCTCAGTTCTCAAGGCTTTTTTCAGTTCTTTTAGTCCCATGTCTCATCACCTTGCCATCTTCTGGTTGACAAGTCCCAGAGCCGATGCTTCTGCACCTGGCAGGCCTTGAACTCCTAGGAAGATGAGCTATAACTCTCCAGAACCCTAAGCCTGTGCCAGGCCCTCTCTCAGCTTATAATTCTTCTTCACTTTCCACCTTTGAAGAAACTCCCAATCACCACAGAGTCAGGACACCTTTGGAATGCATCGCTCTTCAAACACGGAAAAACGAGATCCCAATTCCAAAACCTTGAAACCATCAAGACTTTCATCCGAGACTGCATCCAAACACTTGTCAATGACCAAGGCAATGCAAGTATCATAAATTTAACTAGAGGTTTAGTTAAATTTGTAAACCCCGTTGTAAAAGGGCACTGATGGTTTCATTTAGTTGGTCAAGTCTTTTCATAGTCATTTTTCTTGTTTCTCTAATGGCTCCATTTATCCAATCTAACTTGCCCTTCCTTCATGTATGAGTGATTTTATGTTTGTTTATTTAGATTAGTCATGTGTTAGTCCTTAATTAATAAAACTCTTGTGCACAAATTACATGAGTCTCTGATTCTGCATTGTAAATTAATGTCCCTTTACGATTCTGATCAAGCTACATGCTCTAATGCATTATTACTGTAAGAATGTTATTTTTTTGCGGCCAAGAAAATATCATTGTTTAGAGTTGTTGTGAAATTACCCTGAATGTTTGCTGGACGAACAGATTAGTCGATGGTGATATTTAAATCTGCTTCAGTTAATACTGGTAGCTGATATACATTCACGAATTCGCCCTTACATCTAATCTGCTTGAGCAAGTAAAAAGTATATTTTGGTGTGCTGTCCTGGGGGAGGGCTCAAGGCCCGGAATACAGTCCGAACCCAGAGAACTCCCCCATCCCTAGTATGGGATAAAAAGAGATTAGAAGTGGGGAGTTGGGGTGGAGGAGGGATGCCAAGAAAGGGTCGCTGGACGGAGGTAAGATGGCTGTCTATATATGCATGTTGTGCTAATAGGATGATTGGCTAAACGAGTTACACCTGTGTCGAATTAATTGATTGTCTGATCGTGCTCCTCCCAAACCTTGTTAATAAAACATCATTTCAGGAGTTCGCCCTTACATACAGGCTGAACTCAGAGAACACCACAAAATAAGCTTTTATGCATAGGACAGGCACCTTGGAGCAAAATTTTTTTGGTGGTGATTAATGTGAATAAGGCGATTGATGGAGGGACTCTCGCTGCTTCTGAAGGGAGCTGCAGCTCTGCTGCACCGGTAGGGATAGTCCCCCTTGCGGGTGCGCATAGGATGGAGGGCTCACACTGTGACCAAAGGGAGCCGTGACTCTGCTGCATGGTAGGGAGAGCCCATCTGCTGTTGAATATGCAGCATAACTCGGATGACAGATGGAGGGCTCACGCTGCAACCGAAGAGAGCCGGGGCCCTGCTGCACCAGAGGGGAGAGCCCAGTCCGATGCTGAATAGGCAATAAGATAAGACAATTGATGGAGGGACTGTCACTGCTTCCGAAGGGAGCTGCGGCTCTGCTTCACTGGAAGGGAGAGTCCCCTTTGTGAGGTTTGGTGCATCGGATGGAGGGCCCTCACTGTTACTGAAGGGAGCCGTGACTCTGCTGCACCAGTAGGGAGAGTCCATCCGCTGTCGAGTACACAGCATAAATCAGGTGACAGACGGAAGGCTCATCCTGCGACCCTGCTGCACCAGAAGGGAGAGCCCAGTCCGATGCTGAATAGCCAAAAAATTAAGGCAATTAATGGAGAGACCCTCACTGCTACGGCTCTGCTGCACTGGAAGGGAGAGTCCCCCTTGCGACTGAATGCAAGGCGGGGTTTGGTAAGTCGGATGGGGGGCCCTCACTGCAACCGAAGGGAGCCGTGACTCTGCTGCACCGAAAAGGAGAGCCTATCTGCTGCAGAGTACGCAGCGTAACTCATAAAACAGACGGCAGTGGCGGAGCCAGAGGGGTGTCCGCTGTGGCACTGGACACCCCTGACATCCGATTGGCCACCCCGGGTGCCACCCCAAAGTTTTATTTGCTGCTGGCAGTACCTGATGCTGATTGACATCTCATTTGTCTAAAGAAGTTTTAGAATTTTGCCGGTAACGCGCATATGCCAAAGACATGAGCATGGTTTCAAGGTAAGACGAATAATAAAACATATTTGAAATACGTTTTATAGTTTATCATAAGGTTTGTTTGCTGAGTAACATTTATTATCCGTTGTGTAATTTAACTAGGCGCCGACGACATCAGTTAACTTAATGAGATTAGAGAGATCAATTCACACTTTAGACAGTTAACGCTGTACTTCATCTCTGCTAGTATTACATGTACATACCATGTATGTACAGCTATGTATATACCATGTATGTACAGGGCTCGAAATTGCGACCGTTTTGTTGCATATGCTCCCAAAATTGAATTATATTTTATGCAAGAGCGAGAAATTGTTGTGGTGCGACTTGGTTTCATTTCTTTACAAAACTTTTGCTAGCAGCCTAACTACTGCACAGACTGCTGTGAGCTGATGCAGTGACAGGTCGCTGTTCGCTCCAACATTACATAACCATTTGAACTTTTTTACATTTAAAGTCTCAGTCTCAATATAGGCTACTGTACAACTCGGCAGACATTCACATCAGGTGATAACTCAGCGGGAGACTTGCATTCACGCAAGGGCGTAATTTTCACTGGGGACACGTTTTTCAAAATCACGTTGGTGTCCTCCCACTTTCAAAAGGTTTTGTTAAAGTAATCTCTTGTATTGTAGAATGCAGGCTCAGCGCTGCTGAGAGTTTCGCGCGATCATTAAAACGAAACCAAAATTAAAACGCACACCGCATTCAAAAGCAATTTTAATAGCCCACGTTTAGAGATCGACTCCCCAATGCGCGAGAATTAGGCTACATAAATTATAGAAGCCGTTATTAAATATTAGTATGTGGGCTATAATAAATTGTATAGTTGTCTATAGCTCTGTATCATGCTTGAAAGATTCGGTCTCTATTTGCACACTGAATATTGAAAGAGTAGCCTACCGGTACTTTGATTATGGCTGCATTTATTGTCTACATGACTAAGAAAGAACTGTGTCGTTTATTTTTTGTTATTTATAACATATTTTATACATTATTTATGTAGGTTGTTTAAAAATGCAGTGGTTGCCTCTAATTTAAATGGCTGTACCTATAATAGAGAAAATAAACATCTTGTTCATGTACTCATATTATCATTCATTCTTGTCCCTTGCTTAAGGCATAAAATAAATATGTAAAAAAGGCTTTCAGAATCAGCCCATTTGCTTGTAAAACATCAGAAATCAGAATAGAGCATGAAGAATCAATATTGGTGCATTACTAAAAAAGAAATTGGGTGCTCCTACATTTCTTTGGTAAAAAGTAAAAAGGATAATTTTGTGCCCTGTATGTAAGTTATTATATTTAATTAACAATTTTATTTGGACTTTGTAAAATTTCTCGTTACACCAGTGAGCAATGCAACTTGCGAGAGAAGCTTCTCTGTGTTAAAACTTATTAAAACCCACCTTAAGACGACAATGTCTGATGACAGGTTAAGTCACCTATAGGGATTCATGGAGGGCACGCTCCCTCAACATGGATGAATTCGTGAAACGTTTTGCCAGTTCTCATCAGAACCGCAGAATTATGTTGTTTTTTAAACATACCTAGGATAAGTTTGTAACTGATGACTAAAATTGTGTTTTTGTTTTTCTTTTCAAATCCGGGTTTGATGTCTGCTATGTCTAATTGCAGTATTTTTTGTTTGGTTGTTTTTTCTTTATGCTAATGTTTTTGTAAATAAAACTTTAGAATTCCTTAATTTATTATTTCAACTTTATGAGTACAGTGCATGTGTGTGGACCCCCTGAAATAGCAGTGGCCACCCCATGTAAAAAATTCTAGCTCCGCCACTGACAGACGGGGCTCACACTGCGACCAAAGAGAGCTGCGACTCTGCTGCACCGGAAGGGAGAGCCTTGTCCACTGCTGAATGAGAAATTATTAAACTAAATTTCGAAGGCTGGGGGTTATGGTGAGTAGGGTTGGGCGATGTCGACCAATTTGGCATCGTACGATGTCTAATGTGAAACATCGCGATGGACGATGGCATCGTCTGCGGGGGGCGGGGGTTAGGGATGGTTGTTGTTAAATTATTTATTCATAACGAATTAATTAATTGTAGCCTACCGTGTCCACCAGTGCTTAATTTGAGCCCGATCCTGTTCTGGAAAATGTCCGATTTTGGATTTTTGTGTTCCGGTATTTGTTTTTAAAGATCCAGCATTAACAAGTGCATTAGATTGTGACAGTGCGTGCGTGCAGACGAGACAAGAGCAAGCGCGGGTTTATATAGATGCATTCGGAGGATGTGTGTCCTTAACATATTTTCGACCAGTCAGCTTTTTTAAGTTCAATAACGCTCTCATTGTTTGCTTACTGCTTAATCCACTCTCTCCAAACGCATTTACTGAGCAGCAGAATGTTTAGAGAGAAAGGGTAATATCAGAAATAATACCAAATCAAGGGAAATATTATGTATTAACATTATAAACACTATAAACATAGCTATAAGTTAGTTACCCTGACTCCAAAACGAATGATTTAAATGTAGAGGTATTTAGAACAGAAATGAAACAAAATATATGAAGTTAAGAAACTAAAACAAAGCGAAACTAAAAATAGCGCGTTGGGCTCACGCACCTCTGTTTTTCGGCACAAATCCAAGTGTTTCCATATTCCCAATGTATTTGAATGATAAAGTGTTATTTATAATGTATACTAGGCTTTGTATTGTACATTCGTATTTCGATGGAAAAAAAGATATACTCTTGTTTTTGTTCCAAGCTCTGTTCATTATGGTAAAACCATGAAAAGGGCATATTTGGTGTAGTTTATTTAATCTAATTTAATTAAAATTATTTAGATTTTTTTCTGCTGTTTTTGTATGCCTCATTTATTAATGTAAACGAACTTTCATGTAATTCGTTAGGAGTTCACTGTAATTTGTATTGTGATCACTAACAACTTCCTTGTTATAATTTCCTCATAATAATAATAATAAAATAAGTAAAGATGCAGAAATTGAAAGCATGCATTTCATTTGGCTATATAGTGATTAAGTGTGTGTTTTTCGTGAGCGGGTTGCTGCTGCGGCGGGGGCGGGGCGGGGCGGAGGATCGCGATGCCGGCTCAGCATCGTGATGTCTATTGGCCATCGGCGATGGACGATGGCATCGTCTATCGACCCAACCCTAGTGTACTCTACAGCTACAAATTCCTCTCTCACATGTGTTCAGTAGTTTTGCACCTAAAATACCTCCATACAGCCCCTCCTAACTTTACTTTCATGAGTGTCTGCAGAGCTGTTAGGAGAGTGTTAGGTGGTGTAGCAGCTCTTTTTAAAGATGTCTATCAATGCAAGCAAATGTCATTTGGTCAGTATGTCTTTTGAATATCTAGGGATTATGCTGAAAGGTGCTCCACGCATTCTATTTATCATTATTTACAGGCCACCAAAATACTCTCCAGTCTTTGTTGAAGATTTCACAGAACTGCTATCAATGATTTGTTCAGAGTTTGACTGTTTTGCTATTGCAGGGGATTTAAATGTTCACATAGAAAATGCAGAAATCAAAACCACAAAAGAAATTAATCGGTTTGAACACGTTTGACCTGATTCAGCATGTGCATGGGCCTACACACAATCGTGGACACTCTTGATTTACTCATCAGTAAGGGTCTAAACATTTCATCCACTGTTATCAAGGATGTAGCACTATCTGATCACTTCTGTATTTTCTTCTCTGCTCCTAATGAATCTAGATCTGTCTCTGTCAGAAAGAGATTCATTAACGATAACACTAGCGTGCTATTTATGAAGGCTATATCTTCAATGCCAAGCATTTCTGCAGACTCTGTTGATCTTCTCCTGGAGTCCTTTGACTCAAAAGTTAAGAATGTCATTGATGACATTGCACCTGTGAAAATCAGAATTTCTGGTGAACAGAAATCGCCGTGGAGAAAATCAACAGCAGTACAGAGTATGAAAAGACAATGCAGGAAAGCTGAGCGGATGTGGCGGAAGACGAAACTCGAAATTCACTATAGCATCTATAAAGACAGCCTTCATGCTTTCAATGCTGAACTAGGTAAAGCTAGACAAATGTTCTTTTCAAACCTTATGAACAGGAACTTAAACAACACTCGCACTCTTTTTGCTACCGTTGAGAGACTAACAAACCCCCCAGTCAGATCCCTAGTGAACTGCTCTCCGACAGCAAGTGTGATGAGTTTGCTTCCTTCTTTTCTGAGAAGATCAATAATATCAGAAAGACAATTAGCACACCCTCAAGTTATGCAGAGGTCAGACAGATTCGACCGCAATTTCAAAAAGAAGTGATTGTCTACTTTTGAAGAAATCGATAGCAACATTTTGGAAGAAACAGTACAGCACCTCAAATCGTCAACCTGCTACCTTGACACACTTCCCACATCTTTTTTCAAAAGTGTGCTTAACTGTTTAGAAGCAGATATTTTAGAAGTGGTGAACACCTCACTTCTTTCTGGAACTTTTCCAAACTCCCTGAAAACTGCAGTTGTTAAGCCCCTTTTGAAAAAGAGCAATCTTGATAACACCATACTGAGCAACTATAGACCAATATCAATTCTTCCTTTTGTAGGCAAGATTATTGAAAAGGTTGTTTTTAATCAGCTGAATCACTACATAAACTCAAATGGATACCTGGACCATTTCCAATCTGGTTTCAGACCACATCACAGCGCAGAGACAGCGCTCATAAAGATAATAAATGATATTCGCCTAAATTCTAATTTTTGCAAAATATCAGTGCTGGTACTACTAGATCTCAGTGCTGCGTTTGACACAGTCGATCATAACATTCTTTTAGATAGACTGGAAAACTGGGTCGGGCTTTCTGGGATGGTTCTCAAATGGTTCAGGTCATACTTAGAAGGGAGAGGTTATTATGTGAGTATAGGAGAACATAAGTCTAAATTGACGTCCAGGACATGCGGAGTCCCACAAGGCTCAATTATAGCGCCGCTGTTGTTCAGCCTGTATATGCTCCCACTAAGTCAAATAATGAGAAAGAACCAAATTTTTGTCTTTATTGTTGTGATTATTATTTTAAATTTTTATGATCTATATGCTATTAAAATTTTAATTCCTTTTATGTACAGCACATTAAATTACCTTTGTGTATGAAATGTGCTATATAAATAAACTTGCCTTGCCTATTAAGAATGTCATCTAAGTTGCTTGTTTTGCCTCTGAAAGACAGGTTTTTTGAGGCCATGTGTAGGGTAACATCTAAAAGTCTCTCCAGGATGGCCCTATTTTTCTCAGTTTCTGTTTGGAACTCCCTGTTTAACAGAGAGTCTATACCTTTATCTTCTAAAACAGATCTTTGCAGTTTTTCCATCTTAAGTAGCAGTCTCTGTGTGCATCACTCCTCTCATGGATTGGGAGTTTATTGTACATGTGACGCCACATCACATGACACATTTTAAAACCATTTTGACTAGCCAGTGCACTACAGGAAGGCTTTTTCTGTATATTTGACAAAACTGACTCTGTATAATTCAAGTATTCAGGGAACGGCTTCCCCCTGATTCGCATGGCATTTTCACTATCTTTACTCTCAATTTTCTGACCTTGTCCTCCCTATCCTGATCAGTACAAACTGCTTGTCACAAACCAGGGTCGTTTGTCACAAGATTTTCTTCCCTTTCAAATCCCTCAACATTCAGTCCATCATCGGCATCTAAATTCTCATATCCATCTTCACTCTCTGCTATCTGTGTCTCACTTGCATCTGTACCCTCTTCCATCTCTTCCTCCACTTCCTCAGTTGTCCTTGACAAACAGGAAGACGGTCCTGGAACTATGGAAGTATATAGCATTTCCTATAGCCAATCTTTTCCACTCTACAGATGGCTCTTATATTTTGTGTGTATCACTTTCAGACATTAAAGGTTGTATCTGCGATTTCTAGCCTGAAACATAAAGTGTCAAATTTAGCTGACCTCACGATCCGCTCGCTGCCTGCCCCATAAATTGTCTGTGAAAAAACCGCGTGTCTCTGGTCAGCCTAGGGTCCGAGATATGCCGAAAAAACAATCGGCACTACCAACCTTTCCACAGATAAACAAACTGTGTTCCAACAAATCAGTGTCAGGGGTTTGGTGTTGTGGACTTTCGCTCCGCCTCCCTCTCATCCCAGCACCAGTAGGAAATTTTATGTTTTAGGCTAGAAACACTTTATGTTTTAGGCTAGAAATCGCTGATACAACCTTTAATGTGTTGCCATTAACCCAATACTAATAGCCGCTTACCTTCTTCTTTTTCATGTGGGAGCGCAGGGGCTGATTCAGGGGATGCAGGAGTTAGGGGTTGGGAGACAGCCGGACCAGTTGCTGCTGCTGGTTCATTTGACTCTGTTTGGAACGAGGCATGATTTTGACAACGCACCCGCTGCACCCTGCTCTATCGAAACGTGCTAACTTGTCGAAAAATGGTACCATAGAGACCTTGGTCCTCATGAACAAAGCGTGTGTACACACAGAAAAGTGACGTAGGCTACAATCATTGTCACGGGCAGTCCACTAACAATTTAGGCCTACTTACAAAACCACCTTTTCTTGTGAAATATTGGGTAACATACTGTTGACCCTTTGCCTCTTTCACTACACTTATTATCATTTTTGACTTCCAGATTTTTGAGGCATTTTCACTTCTTCCATCAAGCTGATATTCTGTCAATGCTATAAAGTGAAGTCAAGCTGTTTGTGTTGCCTGGATATAATTTGGGCGGATTGAACCATTTTATGATAATTGAGAGGGGGAGAGGGACCCACGTACGTTTGTGTTTCTTAAACAAATACATTTTTTTGACACCAGGAAACAGCAAGTAGAATAATTTAAAGTTAAAATTTTTTACTATCAAATATTTCTTTAGCACCATAATTTTATTGGGGGATTCTCTGGGCCCCCTCTCAGTCATGGGCCCCGAGAATTGTCATCGTTTATATTTTTATTGGGGGCTTCTCTGGGCCCCCTCTCAGTCATGGGCCCCGAGAATTGTCATCGTTTACCCCCCCTCCCCCTTTACAGTGCCCCAGCTTGCGTAATTATAAAGTTAGGGTCACTTGTTATTATAAAGTTAAACACTTACCAAACAATGACTGCTGTTGCAGGTTTTTGGATAGAAGCAAACCCAATCAGATTTTGATAATTTAAATTTTTCCCTTCTTTTCTGTAACTTTGCCTTGTAAGGCTGACCAGTCTTGCATGCAGGACATGTTTTGAAGGCCACATTTATAATGGCCTTACAACAAGGACATGTCTTTTTTGCGCTCCCGGGCATTCCTGGAAAAATAAAAAACCTTAGCAGTAGTACTGTACCTTTAAAAAAGCATTTCCCTTACCCTGCAAATTAGCATTCTCTTGAAGGGTTGAGATTTTACATTCCTTTGCACATAAACCAACACCACTAGCCCATAGACTGAGGTGGAAAGCTACGGAACTCAGGCTGTTCTTGTTATACACTGGTCCTTTGTAATGTACTGGCCCCACCAGTGTACAGTCATGTTATGCTTTTATCAGTTGCAATTCATATTCTTCATAAATACTGCTTTGTGTTGAATGGCTTTGCTCACACATCTTTTGTTGAACATTGGATTAGTGCACCTCTTTGAGGATGTAAAGCAGCATGGGAATTTAGATGAATTTTCTGCTTTTCCACTTGAAAATAATTTGGGCTCTCTTAAAAAGCTTGTGAGAAGACCTTGAAATCCTTTGGCTCAAGTCATTCGAAGACTATCAGAAATAAATGTCCAGGACAATACAGTACACGAGAGCATCAGTAGCCTCAGACGTGAACACAATGATGGCCCTGTTCCACTGAAATTTTCAAAATCAGTTAGTCAGTTACATGAGGTCATTCTTGATGGTTTAGTCATCAAAAACAACAGATGGAGACAACTGTGTTAAAATACAGAACTGGTTGCCATTGTTGTGAACATTATAACATATTATTAAGAATATTAATATTAAGAAGTATGTTAGGTTGCCTCTCCAAGACAGTTTTAATTGTTTTACCACTACTACACACTACACAGACTGCAGAAGATTAAATGTGGCGTATGTGGCGATAAACCAGTAGAAACTCTGATGTTGGTAAGTATGTTTCCAAATTATATTTTTATTTATTTCCACAGTGCCAGTTCACTTGAGTGTCTGCAGCCAATAAAACCTGTTTTTATTTCAAGAAAAGCAGCAGTGGACGCTTGTAGGCCATTTTCTAGAAAAAAGTAAGTGCAAACTGTGCAAAACTTTTACTTTTGTGTCCAAAATTGTTGTTTTGAAGGATCAGTTTACTTCTAGAACAAACATTTACAGATAATTTACCTCAGCATTTTGTCATCCAAGATGTTCATGTCTTTCTTTCTTTGAGGAAAACATTGCAGGAATTTGTCCATATAGTGGACTTCTATGGAGCTTGCGAGTTTCAACTTCCATAATGCAGTTTAAATGCAGCTATGAGGGTCTTGTCCATTGAAACGACTGGTCATAAATAAATACGTTCCTTAAATAAATTAACATTTAAGTCGGCGCCATTGCGCTTCAGGCGCCTCGTGTTCGAATCCCAACTCGAGGACCTTTCCTGATCCCGTCCCCTATCTCTCTCCCATTTCGCTTCCTGTCAATTCTGATCTGTCCTATCACAATAAAGGCAAAAATGCCAAAAATAAATCTTAAAAAAAAAAGTGTACTCTGTGCATGTAGAAAAACTCCGATCTCATTTTCTCCTCCAACTTCAAAAGCATCCTACATCGCTGCAGAAGTACCAATTTTGTACTGGGATTAGTAGTTATTTTGAAATTGGTGGGGGAAATGAGATGAGAGTTTTTCCCACATACCCTAACTGTATTGAACCGGAGCACACAGAGTACTTATGCCTACTGCAGAGCTAGACAAGATGAGCATCTGTGGTTTAAAAAATGTATAAATGTTAATTTAAGAAACTGAAAGATCATTTCACTAGATAAAGACCCATATTCATCGACTGGGGTCGTTTAGAGAAAATTGGAGAAATGTAGAAAATTCTTGAAATGTTTTCCTCAAAACACAACTTCCTTATGACTGAAGAAAGAAAGACATGAACATATTGGATGACAAAGGTAAAGTGACTGGACATCTTGTAGTCTATTTTAGTCGTAGTCTCCTAGTCTTGTAATCTATGATATAAACAAAAGTGTTATGTTCTTTTTTTTCTTCATTTGTGTGTGTGTTCATTAGGCATGTTTCATATTGTTGCATTTGTGGAGACTAATGAGGTGAAGGTGGTGCCTAGTAGCTGGTTACACGATGAGCAGTGTGTCTGGCCAAATCTGAAAGGAGCACAAATAAAGAGTTAAGCTTCTCTACACAAAAGGCTCTGGTATTCAGTTTTTAGGTTAAATCGATTAAAAAATACAAGTCACTTCAACTCGCGACAATAAAATTAGACATTTTTGTAAATAAATGTTGCAGTGCTGCAAATCTTTCTACCACAGTAAGAATAGCAATGTATATGCAATGCAAGATTTACTTAGCTACTTTTTCAAGAGTGGATTTGGACAATATTGACAGTTAATACAACACCCTGACTCTGATGAACTTTTCAGTGTGCACTTTGTTTTTTTTTATATTTTATGAAGATACTCCTGTTAGCTTCTACATTTACACAAACATTTGGATGTTGGCAAAAAAAAAAAAAAAAAGAGTAAAAGATCTGGGAGCAAAACTACTTAAGAATGTCTGAACTGGGGACCACGTTCATTTGTGTGGATCTTGTTCTGCTTTAACATTAACATTTTCCTGCTCTGAACTTTTTATTCAGTTCAAGGTACATTATACTCTTAAAATTATTGAGAATCTCCATACTCTAAAATATCAAATAACAAAAAGAAACACTGGAAAACACTATGCCAGTGATATACTCCGGCATCTAAAAATAGTTTTTGACAGTTTAGTCGATGCCTTATTAGAAAAATGTATGCGTATATTAGAAAAAACAATAACATATTTTCAAATGCTTCTGCATTATGCAGATTAATGTAAACTAATTACAAAAAAGTTAACTTCATCAGCTTGCACATTTTAGATATACATTTTTAAACAAGCTTTCAGCCTCCTTTGCTTCCTCTGATGGACCCTCTCTGGGTGTACACCCAATTGTACAAATAATAATAATTTCTCAAACTAAAGCAACCAGTTTTTCGGCTTTCATGTGTTTACTTAACTCAAATCTTTCTTCTTACTGTTTCACAGATCACTGTTGCAAACAACCATTGAGATTTACACCATTACCACCATTACTTATCCAAGAATGAGGAAAGGAAGTGAAGTGAGGCCAAGTATGGTGACCCATACTAGGAATTTGGGCTCTGCATTTAACCCATCCAAGTGCACACACACAGTAGTGAACACACACACACACCGTGAACACACACCCGGAGCAGTGGGCAGCCATTGCTGCGGCGCCCGGGGAGCAGGTGGGGGATCGGTGCCTTACTCAAGGGACTCACCTCAGTCGTGGTATTGAGGGTGGAGAGAGTGCTGTACATTCACTCCCCCCACCTACAATCCCTGCCGGACCTGAGACTCGAACCTGCAATCTTTGGGTTACAAGTCAGACTCTCTAACCATTAGGCCACGGCTGCCCCCGAGCATGTCAACCATGAGCATGTCAACCATCCCTAAAGAACCCTTCATCTCCACTGATGAGCTCATTACAGCCCTCGTCACTGGGCGTTGGTGGGCGATAATGGAGGTTGAAGACATTTTACACTTCAACTGAAAAGGGTGAGTATTTGCATTTCCCTTTATATTATATGTTTTTGTATTAGCCAGTGTTGGTTAATAGTGAAAGAAGCACCTTCCCTAAGGAAGCACCTGCTCTGGCCAGGTCCCCTGAGGGAGCACCTGTTCCCTCTGTATTCCCTGAGGGAGTCTCTGTTTCAACTGTGTCCCCTGAGGAAGCATATGCTCCAGCCAGGTCCTCTGAAGGTGCCTGTTCTTACCACTGCCTCCAAGGAAAAACCTGCTCCGCCCAGGTCTCCTGAGGGAGTACCTGTTTCTACTGCATTCTCAGAGGAAACACCTTGTCCAGGTAGGGACACACAGAGAAGAAAATAATGGTCCTTGAAAATATGAGGCTGTACCTGAAAAGGGATGTTATTTCAACATCTTTGCCCTTAAGGCCTCCAATGAGACCAGCTCCACCTTCCAGGGCCCCTGTTCCTACCACTTCCTCTGAGGGAGCACCTGTTCCCACTGTGTTTGGTGTTGTGGACTTTCCTACTGGTGCTGGGATGTGAGGGAGGCGGAGCGAAAGTCCACAACACCAAACCCCTGACGCTGACTGGTTGGAACACTGTTTGTTTATCTGTGGAAAGGTTGGTAGTGCCGTTTGTTTTTTTGGCATATCTCGGACCCTAGGCTGACCAGAGAGACGTGTTTTTTTCACAGACAATTTATGGGGCAGGCAGCGAGCGGATCGTGATGAAAGGTCAGCTGAATTTGACACTTTATGTTTCAGGCTAGAAATCGCTGATACAACCTTTAAGTACCTTTTTTAAGGCCTGAACAAAAAATAAATAAATAAATTTAAAAAATAAATAATTATAATGACTGTAAAAAGCATGATTTACAATTCAGATGCAGGTTTCACAAAACAAAAAAATATTTCTTAAATTATAAACTTCACATTCCAGCCTTCAAGAGTCAAAAGTATCAATTCTTATGTTAATTTAAACAATTATTGTCAATCAAGTATTTCATTATTTTGCTGCCTTAATTGTTTAAATTTGTATAACACATGATCTTGTCGATCCATCAGTTCACATTTACAACTCTAGGTGTTTGCTGTTTAAAACATGGATTGATTTTTTTTTACATTGACAGCAGACAAACGAGCTGATTAAAAATGTCAGATCATTGTCTTCCAGCAGGAGGCGCTATCAGAATGGTACACAAAGCAGCACCGCAGCTGACTTTGAAACGTGCAGCGCTCATATTTATTCAATGGATAGCCTTATAAACTTTCATCGCAATTCTTACCTATTAGTCCCCACATTTAAGACAACCTGAAATCATAAGAGGCTGGTCGACATGACATTTTCTAAAGACAACCAGTTGGGCCACTATTATATGATGAATGAACCCAATATAACATTGCATGGATATTAGCTACCCTGTAGTAAAACTGAATGTTGACATGAAAGACAGCCCCCCATGCTCTCAATGTTGTTGTAAAATACTTTTGTGGATGTGCACAATTTTCCTGTTCCATAAGAATTATATTTGTCTAATAGTGAGAAAAAGGTTTTGTCAAAAATATAGGTATGCATTGGAAAATATATAGGAATCTGGGTAGAATACTCATTTTATAGTATTTCTTATGCCTCCTAATGATAATGGGCTCCAACATTCAAAGTATATATTTTTTTTGAACCAGTACGTTTATTTATGTTGTAAGCTTTACAATATATATTATTACATCTCCATATAAATGTTACATTCAAAGCTTTCCACATTCGTACCAAATATTGATATAATAAAAAAAAACAAAAAAACAAAAATAGAATAAAATCAAATAAAGCAGAACAGTAAACAGAGAACAATTCGGCAAACTATTGTCATATACATCTTAAATCGAAATCCTCCACAGCGGAAAGAGTGAGAGTAGTAATAATCGTAATAATACCTCTCTGTACCTTTATACATAAATACTGCCTTACAATGTTAATTTCAAGTAGTTAATCAAAGGGATCCACCTTTTTTTGAATAGAGTAGTATTTAAATTAAGCATAGCTGTAATTTTTTCCATTGTATACACCTCTAAAAGTTTTTCCTTCCATTTACTAACAGTAGGCGGCAGCGGTTTATACCAAGATATGGTTATCATCTTCTTTGCCACTAATACAAGTACTCTTAGAAGATACTTTTTTTCTTCATTCAATATATTTGGAGGGAGCACTCCGAAGATGAAGATCAGCGGATCCCATATTATGTAAGTTTGCAAAATGTTAGACAATTCCTCCCGGATTTCCTCCCAATAAGATTTCAATTTAGGGCAGTCCCAAAAAATATGTGTGTGGTCCCCAATTTGTCCACATCCCCTCCAACATAAATTTGTTTTATTCTTATCAAATTTCGAAATAATAACAGGAGTTTTAAAAAATCTAATGATCACTTTACAATTAAATTATTTCCATAATGGACCTCTGGTTAACTTATGTCCATCTTCACATACTTGTTTCCAGGTGTTATCCTCAATAATTGTATTCATCTCTAGTTCCCACTTCTCCTTTACTTCAAGAGTACTCCCCGACATAAATGGCTGCAGACACTTGTACAACTGTGACACTATTTTATCACATTTTAACTTCTTGCTTGCATTAATAAAGAAAGCTTCTAGGTCAGTAGGTTGCCTTTTAAGCAGTAACCATTCTTTATGAGACATTAAATAACTTCTTAATTGTAGGAATTTGTAAAAGTCTTTTGAAACTAAACCATATTTATCTTGTAACTGTATATATGACTTCAGAAACTCCCCTTCAAACATATCATCTATAAAAATGAGATCTTTAGCTTCCCATTCTTTAAATCCTAGATCTAACTTTCCTGGTAAAAAAGTCTAATATTTCTGTAATCTTCATTGCTCTGGAGATAGATTGGGGGGCGTTTATCTTTTTTCTTATCCCACACAAAACCCTGTGGGTGCACCTCATCCAGATATTACTAATTTTCTGCTTATTCCAGGTTTGTTTAGAACAAAACAACAAAGCCCGAAGCGACACCCCTATTCTGCCCTTGTTTGTTGCTGTTGATAACTTGGCAGATAGCTAACAGGGTTCATCAATAAACACCGAGCCCGCAGGTACGTTTTGAGATGTTTACTGTAGAAACACTGTGAAACTGCAATACAAAGATAAAAAAAAAAAAAAAATGTTACATGCTGTTTGTCTTGTTCTTTAACATAAACAATTATCATACATGACGTAAATATTCATAAACAGGTTGAATTCTTAATGAACTGATCACAAAGAATAATTAGCGATTAGCGGCGATTAGCTTAATGCTAACGTTACATTAAAAATGCCATTGACAAGCTAGCACATTAGCATCGCTTCGTTAAAGTTTTCTCACACAACTAAAGAACTGTTCCTAAATCTTCGACAGTTAAGCTCCACACAAAAACGACCAATACTCACAGACATATATGCCTTCCAGGGTACAGCTGAGAAAAAATGAATGTGTAAAACTGAAAACAATAGCTTCACTCAAGCTTCCTGTCTGAGGAGAAGAACTAAGGCAAGTCTGAAGTGACACACAGAACACTAGAGTCCAAAATGCCCCTGTCTTTTAAAGGGGCGGCACAACCCCATTGCATGAACTTTGCTCCAAAGACAACCAAGTTGTTTCTTTATTATTTCTCAACCACTCAACTGCCCCATTTGTGCTGCCCAATAATAAAATTTCAAATTAGGGAGGTTAAGACCTCCATGTGCTTTACTACCAGTCAATTGTGAGAATTTTATTCTGGGCTTTTTCCGTTGCCAAATAAAAACTGATATCATCTTTTGTATTTTTTTGAAAGTGGCCGTTGGAATCCAAATAGGGAGAGACAGAAATAGATATAACAATCTGGGAAGAATATTCATTCTAACTGTTTCAATCCTCCCAAAAAAGGAAAGTGGTAGAATTTCCCATTTTTTCCAAATCTACTTGAATCTGATCAACCAATTTTCCATAATTAGCCTTATACAATTGAGAGGTGTCCGAAGTAATTATGATGCCCAGGTATCGAAATCCCTGGGTTGGCCATTTAAATTTAACCATCTCGTTTAATTCCGCTGGCCAGTTTCCTTTCATCATCATGGCTTCTGACTTTGATTCATTAACTTTATACCCAGAGACTTCACTGAAAATTTTTAGACATTTTAAGAGCTCTGGTATAGAGGATTTAGGGTCCCTAATATATAATATAACATCGTCCACATATAGCGATAACTTGTGTGTTTTCACTTTATCTGAGATGCCCAAGATCGACGGATTACTCCGAATTAACTCAGCTAATGGTTCAATACTAATTGCGAATAAAAGAGGTGACCAAGGACAACCCTGGCGAGTTCCTCTTTTTAACTGAAATCTGTCCGAGATATGACCATTAACACGTACACTGGAGGTGGGGTTAGTATACAGTATTTCAAACCAATCAATAAAATTTTTATCAAAACCCATCTCATTCAGGACATGCTGCAAAAACTCCCAGTCTACCCGATCAAATGCCTTCTCAGCATCAAGGCTAAGGAGCATTGATGGGTATGGCTTCGTTTGAGCTAATGACATTATATTTAGAGTACGCCTTATATTGTTTATTCCATGACGTCCAGGTATAAATCCTGTTTGATCTGCACTAATTAATTTATTAATAATCACTTGCAGCCGTCTTGCCAATATTGCACTTAATATCTTAATGTCATTGCACAATAAACTTATTGGCCTATAAGAGGCACACTGCGTGGGATCTTTCCCATCTTTATATATCACAGAGATAACTGCCTCAGCCCATGTTTTTGGAGGGTCTCTCTCTCTTAAAGCATAATTAAACACCCTTTGCAGAAGAGGAATGATCTCTGCTTGAAAACACTTATAAAATTCCCCAGGAAACTCATCCACACCGGGTGATTTGTTATTTTTAAGTTTTTTGATAATATGTTTTATTTCATCCTGAGTTATAGGTTCCACTAATACTTTAGAATCATTTTCATCCAATTTGGAAAGATTAACCTGTTGAAGAAACTTTTTTATTCTTTCTGATTTATTAGGTATGGCAGGGGAGTCATACAACTGTTCATAGTATTTAGAAAAAGCATTGGCTATTTCTTTAGGATGGGACACCACATTCTTAGAATAGGGACACATAATTTTTGGGACGATTCGACTGGCTTGTGATTTTTTTAATTGGAAAGCTAATAATCTACTGGCTTTGTTGCCTTGTTCATAATATTTTTGATTACTAAATCGTAATGCACCTTCAGTTTTGTGTGTTAGTAAATCGTTTAACTCATTTTTACTTTTATTCAGCTGAATCAAAACTTTATCATCATTTGTCTTTTTGTGTTCTATATCTAACTTCCTAATCCGATCTTCTAAGTTTTTTTGTTTTTTCTCTCGTTCTTTTTTTAGTTTGGAAGACAGTGCTATTATTTTGCCCCTTAACACCGTCCCATAATGTAGAAGGGGAAATTTCATCTATATCATTTAGCTCTAAATATTCCTTCAGCTCGTCCTTTATATTTTGAACCACCTCAGGATTATTCAAAAGCGATACATTCAGTCTCCATAATTTAAAGGGTTTATTTTGGTCTAAGCTTATAGTCATTACAACCGGACCATGATCTGAAAGAGTTTGAGGCTGAATATAACATTCAACCACTCTGTGGGCTTCTTGTTTAGGTATACAGAAAAAATCTATTCTCGAGTGGCTCTTGTGGGCTTTCGAAAAATGAGTGTAATCTCTTTCTTTTGGATTTTTAAAACGCCATATGTCAATAAGGCCAAACTCCTCCAGGAAGCTACACAGTACCTTAGATTTTAAGGTTTGATGCTTTTGATCCACTGGGAATTTATCTATGTAACGATTTATTACACAATTAAAATCCCCTCCCAATATAATTATGCCTTTTGAGTTTGCTGCCAAAAGTTGAGCTACCTCTTTAAAAAAACCTGGATCCTCTTCATTAGGTGCATAAATATTCATAATTGTAACCATGACCTCTCCTATAGAACCTATCACCATCACCCATCGACCTTTTTTGTCCTCCAGTACTTTATCTGGGACCAAACACAATGATTTATGACAGAGTATAGCTACTCCTCTCTTTTTATAATTTTCATAAGAAGCACAAAACACCTGTCCCACCCACTCCCGTTTCAACTTGGCATGTTCTAGTTGATTGAGGTGTGTTTCCTGCAGTAACCCCAAAGAGCAACTCAACCGTTTTAACTGTGCAAATATTTTTTTCCTCTTTATGGGGTGATTCAGGCCATTTACATTGTAACTAACAATTTTCCAATTACTCATACTGTACTATATTTAAGATCCTTTTTCCCTCCTCCTTCCAAACTGTGTACCTTTTGCAACTGACAAAGTGAACAGGTTTGCCGATAAACCATGAACAAAAAAAAAAAAAAAACCTCCTGAACCAAACAGTGTTTGCAATGAACTTCCAACAATACAGTGGGTCATCCCTTAAGCACCAAAAGATGATCCATACTTTATGTAGAACCCACTCCCGATGTAAAACAGGCAGGGAGACATAGCTCCCTGGATAGAGCACACAAGCTGTGTGAGCAGCAGTCCACATGAAAATGTGATCAAACCTCTGCTGCCTTATACGCCCAGTCTAACTTAATAAAATAAAAAATTAAACGCTTCTCTGCATTCCCATGCCCCGAATTTTTTGTTGTTATTTTTAGTACACGTTATTCAGCCTGTAGTTTCTGCACTTTGATTAACACTTACTCCACTAGTCTTAAATCAGTCAAGTTACGTAACAAAAAGTGTTTTTTTTTTTTTTTCAATCCGACCTCTTTACTCATGTCTCTTCCTTTTAGTGCTGGTCCACACTCTTCATAATGTCTCTGATCTCTCCCGGAGACAATGACAGTCCAAGCTTCCTCTGATTACCTTGTGTTGACCATCTGTCACGAAACAATTCTCTCTCCAGTTCGTCCCGATCATCCACTTCCACCGTTACTCCTAATTCCCTCAGCGTTGATTGCGCTTCCCCGAGTGAAGGGAAGGTCTTAACCCCTGTGTCCAGAAAAACCCTTAGTTGAGCCGGGTACGGTGCTTGAGCTTTGATGTTACGTTCTCTGAGTTTTTTTATCACTTCACGCACTTGCTTTCTTTTTCTTACAACTTCTGGAGAGTAATCTTGGTCGAAATAAACTTTTTTCCCTTGATACTCAATGTCTCTTTGTTTCCACGCCTGCTGTAGCACCACTTGTTTCACACTGAAGTCCAGAAAGCGAACTATTATTGATCTCGGCGGCGCCGATGGCTTCGGTTTCGGTGTCGTAGCTCGGTGGGCTCTCTCCAGAGAGACGATCATATCTTCTTGTAACTTCAGTGCTGTTTTAAAAAAGCCAGTGATAAACGGTATCATTGCTTTGCCCTCTGCGTCTTCTGGTATCCCATATATTCTGATGTTATTTCTACGAAGCCTATTTTCCAAGTCATCCTGTCTTGCCACTAACTTAGCATCTCTGCACAACAGATAGGCTAGCACTCTTTCTTGCCGTATTCCTCTGTCTTCGGTGTTACTCACTCGGCTTTCTACTGTAGTCATCCTTTCCTCCAACTGGCTGATTTGTTGCTTTATTTCTGTCATTGAGGCCTCCAGTCTTGTCTGAGACTCTATAATATCTCTTTGTGCATCTCCAGATTCTTGGCGAAACTTTCTCAGTTCCAATAGCAGCGCCGCTACACCCCCGTTGTCGGTTTTGGCTTCGGAGCTAGCTATGTTAGCTACGCTAGCATCTACCGTTAGCTGTTTCTGTGTGCTTTTTCCATCATCATTTTTTCCAGCTTTGGCGTCCCTTTTACTAAAATTCGGGCTGAGCAGTGTTCTTAAGCGTCCGACTCGGGCATGACGATACCGGAAGTTCTCCTATTGGTTGTTTTACCTTACTGCTTTGATCATGATTGGTTAATCTGGCTGTTATTCAGGAAACTGACAGGTGAAACTGCGCACGCCTTTGTAATTTAAAAAATTTCGACTGTTACCGCATTTCCGAATGAGGCTGTGAGCTGTATAGACTGTATGGGGGCTGCTGCTCACCGAAATTATTCGGTTGGTCCCACATTATTTATATTTTCCTGTAAAATTGTTATTTTGAGTGAATTTGAATTGTGAAATCTCAAAAGAGAACAAAAACTGGAACACAGAGGAAATAGACGTGATCTGCGAGGTCCTGCAATACACAGTAGGCTACTGGCTAAAGGCGCGGTCAAACTGCACTTTTCGAATGCATGCGAATGCATTAGAACGGAAACGCAAAACTGTGCAAAATATTTTTGCATTTCGCTGCGTTTGAAAGATCAAGCTTGGTGAACCAACGAATTCGCATCACATGACTCTGTGGCTGCGTCCGAAATCGCATACTTCCCTACTATAAAGAATGCGAAAACAGTATGCGAGGCAAGTAGTATGTCCGAATTCATAGTATTCGAAATTCAGTAGGCGAGAAGTGCCCGGATGACCTACTGCTTCCACCCGAATTCTGCAGTACGCATACCATGGACACTTTCATATTCCATGAGGCTCCGGGAGAGGAGGCGTCATATTCGGAAAATGGCAGAAAGTGGAAACGCGGCTCTTTTCAAGTGTAAGTACCTCAGGAAAAAACATTGTTTATCGTGATTAAATTACACTTGTTTAACACAATCTAAAATCGATGAGGTGAGTTCGTGAATCGGCTGTAAGAAGTTGTTTTGTACATCTGCTTGTTAACACAGGTTTTTTTTTTTTTAAACGGAAACATTCGTTCAGCAGTTTAATGAGATTAGAAAATTAAACGAATTAAAGCAATTTGTTTCCTCTTTTACTAATATTAATTTTTAGTTGATATTTTGTTGGCTAGTAATAAGTATCCTTTATCTTGTCAATGTAAGTTAGCATTAATGGATTGATCATTATTGTTTTGACATTACAGGAACTGATAATCACACTCGGCTCCTTATTCAGTGGAGAGTGGCGAATGAAGCTTTCTTCACTGGAAAGAGAAAAGCTGCCATCAAAGGTTTTGAGTAAGTAAACAAATTATGTAAAATGTCCTTTTATTCAGGTGCTGTTGACACTGAATGTAGTACACACTAACACTTCAAGCAAAGGTTTTACTGCATTATTTTTTATGCTTGATCTCTGTGCATATATTGTGACAGAGCAGAAGCTTGATGGGAAAATTTCTTCTGCTCAAGTTAAAAGAAAGTGGGAAAACCAAAATCAAAAATATAAAGTAAGAATAAAAAAAATTGGTTCACCCCAAAAGAGTTTTTCATGATTTGATTATGCTAATGTTGTTAATGTCATAGTAATCTAATGAATATAATTGTTCTTGGTATTTTGCTTTTACCTTTTTTGTAGGATCTTAAATGTCCAGAATTTTGTGAGCACCCGAGGTTACAGCAGCATCTTGGAAATGGTATGCTGTCCTGGATGAGGCAATAGGGGGCAGACCATCCATCACAACAGCCACCCTTATTGCCTCATCCGGATCATCCTCGGTGAGGTCAAAAGCTGAAAGAGCAGGGAGGAAGAGGAAGGACATAGATTAGTTATGTATGAGATGGAGGAGAGGGAGATAGAAAGGTAAATGGAAGCAGTAGAAAGGGAGGAGGGGCGATGGGGAGAGATGATGGAAAGGGAGGAAAGAAGAGAAAGAGACAGACAAGAGCACGAGAAGAGACAAGAACAAGAGGCCAGGGAAAGAAGAAAGAAGAGACTGAGAAATGAGAGAGAGAGAGAAGAAAGACGAGACAGGGAGACAAAGGAGAGAGAGGAGAGATTTCTTCAGCTTTTAGAGCTATTTGCAAAAAAAAAAAAAAAAGAATATTAATAAAAACTATACTTTCTTTACATTTGTTTATGCTAGGTTTGTCATTGTTTCATACTGGTTATCAAGTTTTAATGCAGTGTTAGTTTCCAGGGATTTACAGTAGCTAGATTTTGTCAGTTGTGAAGTGCCAATTAATAAAATGATGCATTGAGTAACAACAATTTTAAAGCACTTATGTGCACACAAATTTTTGGTTAGTTTCCAGCTGTTTTTTAAATGACGTTTTATTAACAAAGTTCGGGCGGAGCACGTTCAGATAATTAACTTGGATGAACAGGGGGAACACAATCAGTAATCAACCTAATTAACAGATGGTATTTATACCACAGCCTTCCCTCTGTTCTTTTGACAGTTTTCTAGCATCCCTCCACCACCCCTTCTCCACACTTACAACCATTTTCTGTCCTAACCAGGGGGTATTCTGAGTTCGGGCCAAAATTCCGAGCTCGGAGCCCTTTCATCGGACATAACCCATTTCCCAGTTTATTATATGTAAGTGTGAACTCGTGAATGAAGCAGGAAGTCATGCCAGTCCCCACCTCTGAGGACTGGCGAAGCATTGCCACTGACTTCCTTCATCGGTGGAACTTCCCCAACTGCCTTGGGTCCATCGATGGAAAACATGTTGTGATCAGGGCCCCTGACAACTCGGAGTCTCTGTCTCTTCTGGTATTCTCATATACTGGTTTGATGGTCCTGACCGAATGTAAACGCTGGACTGAGTCAGGCTTGATGGTCCTTCCTGAACCTGAAGGCTAAACTGACTCGGGCTCTCACTCAGCTGGCTCGCCTCACACTGCTGACTGTGTGTGTGTTGTCTGCGCTGCCTGACTGTGCCCGACCATGGCATCCTCTCTTTCCTCTGGGGCCAGGGTTTCTCCAAACCCCACTACCATATTGCTGGCAGTAATTCTATCTTCTAGGAAGGGGTTGAGGAAGCCCATGACCCCACTATAGCGCCATGGCTAAACACTGCTCGCACCTGCTCCACTCCACTTCCTTTCTGCCTCCTTTTTCCTCTCTTTTCTGAAGGTGTCTCTAAGAGGCCTCCACCTTTTTCTGCAAGTGAAAAGACAATAGAATAAGAGATGGAGAAATGTTTATAGAGATTAAGTGTTCAAACGGTGGACTTCTACATTCCGATTGGTTGCCACTGAGCCGTGTCATAGCTCATTACCATAAAGTTGACCTGACTTCAAGTCTCCCCGACGTCCACACCGTGCAAAACACGCCACGCTGCTTCTCGCCGCCGGCTCACACTGAAAATGAATGACTTCTGGGCGGTTTGATGCTTTCGCCGGTTAGAGGGCTCCAAGTGTGGTACAGCAGCAATGGAGGGGCCCACGTTTGATGAGGCAGCACTGGAGGGCTCCATGTTTGGCGAGGCAGTGCTGGTTCCCAGAAATTGGGAGCAGAAAAGAGAGCTGACTGATCCCAAAGTGTGCCCTAATTTGCTTCCAAATTCTAATTGTACTATGTCTAGTGATGCTTCCACGGTAGACACTTATATCTAGAGCCACTCGAGACAGGACAACCGCACCCAAACTGTATGGGTAGCAATGCTGCTGTTCCATTTGAAGCCAGCGGGGGGATTCGGCCAAGTTATCAAACCACAACGAAATTATTCTCATATTAGAGGCCCAGTAATAGAAACAGAGGTTAGGGAGAGCAAGCCCACCAGCTTGTTTCGGTTTACAAAGGTGAACCTTTTTAATTCTGTGACTTTTATAATCCCAAATAAAGGAGAGAATAATAGAATCAAGACTCTTAAAAAAGGACTTGGGCAAAAACACTGGAAGGCATAGAAAGAGGTACAGTAGTTGAGGAAGGAATATCATTTTAATTGTATTGATCCTCCCAATCATTGAAATAGGGAGTGACCTCCAGAATTGAATGTTAGTTTTCAGTTTGGCCACAAGAGGGGGGTAATTGGCTCGGAAAAAAGATGAGAATTCTTTAGTGATTTGAATCCCAAGATAAGTGAAAGTCTGAGATGAAATTTTAAATGGTAAATGTTGTATCAGGGATAGATCCTTTAAGCCAACAGGCATCAACTCACTTTTAGTCCAGTTGATCCTGTAACCAGAAAATGACCCAAAATAGTTAATTTTGTCCAAAAGAGCAGGAATGCTTAATTGAGGCTGAGTAATAAACAAGAGTACATCGTCTGCAAATAACGAAATTTTTTCAGTTGTATCTATAATATTAAGGCCGTGGATACTTAGATCGGTGCGAACTGATTCAGTGAAGGGCTCAATGGCCAACGCGAACAGGAGGGGAGAAAGGGGGCACCCCTGTCTGGTGCCCCTAAATAAGCGGAATTGAGAGGACAGCATTCAATTGGTTAAAATTTGGGCCCTGGGATTTTTGTACAGGAGTTTAATCCAGGCAATAAATGTGTCTCCTAATTTAAATTTGCACAGCACATTGAATAGGTAAGACCACTCTACCTGGTCAAACGCCTTCTCTGCATCAAGAGAGATGACTACAAGGTCGCTGGTGCTGGACTTATTGTGATACATAATGTTGAAAAGACGTCTAAGGTTTGAGAAAGAATTTCTGCCACGGACAAACCCTGTCTGGTCAGGATAAACAAGTGTGCTCAAATATCTATTAAGTCTGTTTGCTACGACTTTGGCCAAGATTTTCTGGTCTACATTAAGTAGAGAAATGGGTCTGTATCCTCCAACTTCCTCTGGGTCCTTACCCTTTTTCGGAATAAGTGTTATAACTGCCTCATTGAGCGTTCAAAGGAATGAGATAACATTTTAAGCATATACGGTGTAAGCATGTTGCCAAATGTTTTGTACAATTCACAAGGTAGACCATCAGGCCCTGGGGTTTTGCTTCCTTTTAAAGTTTTAATTGCCTCTTTTAACTCCCCTGGAGTGATGTCTCCATCCAAGAAAGTCTGATCCTCTTGTGGAAGAGAAGGGAGGTTAATACTGTCAAGAAAGGTTGCTATACAACGGGGTTCTGCGTTAGTTTTGGAGGAATAGAGTGCTTCATAGAATTCTTTAAAACGGTTATTAATATCTTTCACCGAAATGAGACTGTCTCCATCTTTTGATTTGACTTTATGGATTGTGCGATCATTCTCCAGTTTACGCAATTGTCTAGCAAGCAATCTTTGGGGTTTCTCCCCAAATTCTAAATGTTTTTGTTTTAGGTAGAGAAATGATTTTGAAATCTTTGCCGAGGCGATCTGATTGTATTGGAGCCTCAACTGCAAAATATGTTTATATTTATCCAAAGAGGGATGGCTTGCATTTTTTTATCTAACAGATTAATTTGATTTTCTAGTTCTAGTAGCTTAGCTTTATTCAGCTTGTTTCTGCGGCCCATGTAGGAAATTATACAGCCCCTAAGATACGCTTTTAGAGTCTCCCACAATAAACTTGGGAAGGTCTCGGCGGTATCATTAGTTTCGAAAAATATTTCCAATTGCATGCGCAAGTATTCAGAAAATTTAGGGTCGTTAACAAGTTGAGGGTCCATTCTCCATAGTGGCCGAGAGGAGTGTACACCACTTAGATACAGCGTGAATGTGAGAGGACTGTGGTCAGAGATCAATATATCACGATACTTTGGATTATGAATATGAGATAAAAGCTTCGAGTCTACCAAAAAATAGTCAATACGGGTATAAACATTGTGTACGTGCGAATGAAAAGAGTAATCTCTCTCTGTGGGATGGAATAGCCTCCACACATCAGTTAGGTTAGAGTTATTGATGTATGCTTTTAGGAAGTCTCTTGTGTTAGAGTGTGGGGCCCGTTTCTTAGAGGAACTGTCCAATATGGGTCAAGAGTACAATTTAAGTCACCCCCAATAATGAGATTAGTTTGCGAGATATCCGTTAATAGAGAGAACACCTTCTTAAAGAAAGCTGGACTATCACAGTTAGGACCATAAAGATTCACCAGAGTTATATGGGTGGTGTAGATTACCCCAGTGACAATAAAGTAGCGACCCTCCACATCAGTTTTGGTTGAAAGGTGTCTAAATGGAACCCCTAGCTTGGGAGTTATTTTTAAGGTGGGTTTCTTGAAGGAACATAATGTCAGAGGACAAAGATTTCAAATGGGCAAGCACTTTACCCCTCTTCACTGGGTGCTCAGCCCTTTCACATTCCAGGTGGTATAAGTTAGGCCTCCCTGTTGTAGGATTTGTAAAAAACCCACACCAGAATCCGAACTTGAGCCCGAGAACGCGACGAATCTAATTGAGATCACGCCCATGCCGCCCCGTCGATCCACTGACTATTAAAACCGACCAAAGAAAAACACCCCATTCACACTGCCTTCGCCAACGATCCCATATACCGTTTTGAAATAACCGTGACCCTACCAGCCAATAGCTACAGCCCTGCACCAGAATTCAGCGAGTGATGGAGATGTTGTTTGTGTTTTGTGAGTGCCTTGCTCCCTCTCTCTCTCTCTCTCTCTCTCTCTCTCTCTCTGAGTGCATGCTGGGAGTGAGTGGGCGGAGTTGGCGTGCGTGAGCTGGAGTGAGTTCTGCGGTGCGAGTGAGTTTTTCTATCTTTTTTCTATCCTTTGTGGCTTTATTGTTGGGTTAGTAAGTTTTTTTCGGGTGTGTGTGAGAGGCGTCGTCGGTCAGGGTGATCGCTATGGCGGCGTCTCAACACGCAAACTTGGAAAGTTTATCGCGTCGGCATGGCGTTAAAGTCATGCCCGTGGAGCGTTGTTCAGTGGAGGAATGTGTCCTTGCTGTTGCCGCTGTTATTGGTCATGATTGCATCCTTTCTGCGTCTAGAATGAATAGCGCAATAGTGATGTTTTTAAATAACATTGACAAAGTAAACAAAGTCGTAGAGACTGGGATTATTGTGAACGATTCCCTTACTCAAGTCCTGCCTTTAGTACAGCCTGCAAAAAGAGTAGTATTGTCAAATGTTCCACCATTTATTAAGGATGATATAATTGAGAGAGAATTGTCCAGACATGGAAAGTTTGTGTCAAAGATTAGGAAAATCTCACTTGGTTGTAGATCACCACAGTTGAAGCACGTTGTATCTTTTAGGAGGCAGGTGCACATGATTTTAAACAATCAAAACGAAGAGTTGAACTTAGCCATGAAGTTTAGGATTGAGGATTTTGATTATGTCATTTTTGCTACTTCAGAGTCCATGAAATGTTTTCGGTGTGGTTGTGAGGGTCACGTAATACGTGTGTGCCCTGAGAAGAGTGCAGATCAGAACCGTGATACAAATGAAGTGCTAAATAATTCAGAGCAGCTACAAACAAGTGATAAAATATCGTGTGTTGATGAAGAGGGGCATGGTGATTGTGGAGGTAATAAAGCTGAAAGTGTGGCTACAAACGAAAAAATGCAAGAAGGTAGTACTTCTGAGATTAGCAAGCAGACCATAATAGATGATGCTGTGGATGTCCATATGTTAGAGGATCAAAGTCTTTTTAAAACACCGACATTAAAAAGAAAAACTAAAGGCAAAGGAAAAAGGGCTAGTAAGAAAGTCTCTGGAATTGTCACTGAGGATGCAAGAGAGTTGGACTCAGAGCTAAGTAATGTTGAGGAGTCTGCTGTGGATAGCGATTGTGAGTCGTCAGACTCTGTGAGCTCAGTCTCACAGAAGAGGTCTGTACGCAGCGCTTACACATTGGAAAAAATGAAAAAGTTTCTTCAGACAACGAAGGGCATGAAAGGTGTGATTGTAGAGGATTACTTTCCAGATCGTGAGTTGTTCATAAATTCAACTAGAACCTTAATGAAGGAGGCTGGAGCCTTCACTGAACAAGAAGTTTTTAGGCTGAAGAAAATTGTTCAAAAGCTAAAACTTAATCTACTGAATGACGAATTTGAATCAGTATAGTTTCTTTTCTTTCTTTTTGAGGTGTTTGTTTTTGGTGTGCTCAAACTATTTTCTAATGAGTAGTATAAGGTTGGGCACACTAAATTTAAATGGTGCTCGGGACAGCAAGAAGAGAGCAATACTTTATGATTCGATTAAACAAAAGAAAATTGATGTAATGCTGGTCCAGGAAACTCATAGTGATGTTTTCAATGAGAATGACTGGTTAGTGGAATGGGATGGTTTAACTGTCCTAAGCCACAAAAATCACTGTAGTGGTGGTTTAGCTGTACTCTTTAAAAAGAGCTTAAGACCTGTATCATATGATGTGGAGCATGTTGTTAATGGACATCTAATGAAAATAACAGCAAGGTTTGAAAATAGGATCTTAGTTTTTATAAATGTGTATGCTCCTGTTCTTGGTCCGGAAAGAGTTGTCTTTTTGGATAAATTGAGTAATATCTTGTCAAATTGTAAAGGGGAGGAATTTGTGTTTATTGGAGGGGACTTTAATTGCACGGCAAATGACAGAATGGATAGGAATCATAAAGAGCCACATCTAGCTTCTCAATATACTTTAAGAAGGCTTATAGCAGAACATGACTTGTGTGATATATGGAGGACCTTATATAAAGAACAAAGGCAGTACACATGGGCTCAAACAAGAGAGAATTTTATTTCCATGGCTAGATTGGATAGGTTCTATTGTTCTAAATACCATTTTAACGCTATCAAGAAATGTGAGATTTTTCCTAGTGGTTTTTCTGATCACAGTCTAGTTACATGTAACATTTTTACCTCTAATATAAAGTTTAAAAGTGCCTATTGGCATTTTAATGTTTCGTTGCTACAAGATAATTTTTTTAAGGATGTTTTTTATTTTTTTTGGAAGCAATTTAGTTCTAGAAAAAAAGAGTTTAATTCCCTACAGCAATGGTGGGATCATGGGAAAAAGGAAATACAGCAACTGTGCCGTCAGTACACTCTTAATGTATCTAAGGACATTTCCCAGTCAGTGAGAACCCTAGAGACCAAGATAGTGGAACTCCAGAATTTGGCAGAGTCCACAGGAAATAGGGTTTTTTTTGAGCTCCTTAAAGCCAAAAGACGGGATCTGAATAACCTGTTAGGCATCAGAGCACAGGGAGCTTTTATCCGCTCACGTTTTCAGAGTGCAGTAGAGATGGATGGCCCAACTAATTTCTTTTTCAGTCTGGAAAGAAAGAATGGTCAAAGTAGACTTATACATTCTTTATACTCTTTGGATGGCACAGAAATTGTTGAACCTAAAGAAATTAGAAAAAGAGCTATACTGTTTTATTCTGAGCTGTACAGGAGTGAAAATAAAAAGGCGGATGAGTTGGCCAGTTCTTTTTATGTGGGTTTGCCCAAAGTATCGGATGAGACCAACTCTTGGCTCGAGAGGCCACTTTCAGCATCGGAGCTGCATGTTGCTCTGCAGAGCATGGATTGCGGTAAGGCTCCTGGAATTGATGGTCTACCAATCGAGTTTTATAAAACTTTTTGGTCCGTGCTGGGTGGAGATCTGCTGTCTGTGCTCAATGATAGTCTGGCCGGAGGGCTGTTACCTTTGAGCTGCAGGAGGGCAGTCATTACCTTGTTGCCCAAAAAAGGTGACTTGAAAGAAATAAAGAACTGGCGCCCTGTCTCGCTCTTGTGCTCAGATTTAAAGCTCTTTTCTAAAGCTTTGGCCATTAGGCTGAGGGAGGTGGTTGGGCAGGTTATTCATCGAGATCAAACTTACTGTGTGCCTAACAGGTCCATTCTTGATAATATCTATCTAATTCAAGATATCCTGGAAGTCTCTAGGCTATTGGGCATAGATACTGGTCTTATTTCTTTGGACCAGGAAAAGGCATTTGACCGGGTTGAGCACAACTATCTCTGGCGCACACTGGAGGAGTTTGGTCTCAGCCCTGGTTTTATTGCTATGATTAGGGTTTTGTACCGGGATGTTGAGAGTGTACTGAAAATAAATGGTGGTCTGAGTGCTCCGTTTAAAATATTTAGAGGTATTAGACAAGGTTGTGCTCTTTCTGGCATGTTGTATGCTCTTGCCATTGAACCTTTATTGGTTAAGATAAGGGAAAGTATTGAAGGTTGGACCATACCATGTTCTGGAGCGAATTTTAAGTTGTCTGCATATGCAGACGATATTATTGTTCTGATTAAAGGGCAAAATGATGTTGACCTCCTTAAAGAAATTCTTATTAATTTTGGTATAATCTCCTCTGCCAAAGTTAATTGGTCAAAAAGTGAAGCTATAGTAGGTGGGGAATGGTCTCACGGTCTTCCTGAATTACCAGGCGGTTTGTGCTGGAAAAGGGGTGGGCTAAAATATTTAGGAGTATATGTTGGCAATGATTTAATGTTAAGTAAAAATTGGGAGGGTGTTCTAGAAAAAGTAAAAGGTCGGTTGCAAAAATGGAAATGGCTTTTGCCAAAGATGTCTTTTAGAGGGAGGGTTATAATAATTAATAATCTGGTGGCTTCAATGTTGTGGCATCGTTTAGCCTGTGTTGACCCTCCAAATGGGTTTTTGAGTAAAATTCAAGCCATTCTAGTCGACTTTTTTTGGAGTAATTTTCACTGGATACCCCAGAGTATACTCTTTCTACCCAGAGATGAAGGAGGACAAGGACTTATTCACCTCCCAAGCAGGGGGGCAGTTTTTCGACTCCTTTTTATTCAAAGATATCTCACAGGACCTAAGGAACTAGTCTGGAGAAAGGTGGCGGACATCATTTTTAAACAAGTTGGAAGACTGGGCCTGAGCTCTGCTTTGTTTTTGATGGACTCGAGCAAGCTGCAGTGCAGTGAACTTACTCCTTTTTACAGGGGACTTTTTAAAGTTTGGGATTTACTTGAAAAACAGAGGCCAGAGGCGACTTCGTCATTGTACTGGCTTTTGGAAGAACCTCTTGTATATGGAGCTCGTTTTGATGTTCTTTGTGAAGGTATACCTGGATTGTTTTTTTGTTTAGTTCACACAAGGACATTGAAACTGCATAATTTGTTGAATATTGCTGGTCCGGGGTTAAGTAATGCTCAGTTCTTGGCCTCACATCTAGGTGTGCGGTCATTGCGGCAAGTGGAAAAATTTCTGGACATTCTTAAAAGGAAACTTTCAGAGGAGGAAAATGTTAAAATGACTTTTATGATGAGATTTTATGAGATGTTAAAAGACTTTTATGATGAGAAACTGGTGCCTAATAGTACAGATCCTTTTCCACATATTCTTTTTTGTCCCAATCTTAAAGGACTGTCTGGACCTTTTCTGGACTTGAGGGGACTTGAAGGTTTAAGTTTGCACAATGTTCAGAGTAAAGTTCTATATAAATGCATTGTGAAAGTTTTAAATAAGGCAACTTTAAAAGAACGTAATGATACAGTGTGGAGAGAGAAATTGGGATTAGACGATGGAGTTAAACCTGTTTGGAGGGTTTTATATAAACCACCAATTGAAAAACGCATAGGTGATATTCAGTGGAGGGTTTTACACGGCGCAGTTGCTGTAAATTCTTTTGTAAGTGTTATAAATCCTAATGTGTCAAGTGATTGTCCTTTTTGTAAAATGAGGGAGACAATCTTTCACTGTTTTTTAGAATGTTCAAGGTTGTATGATTTGTTTTGTTTTCTTGATATCCTTTTCAGGAAGTTTTCAGAGTCTTTTTCTTCTGAAGTTTTTATTCTTGGCCCTAAGTATAGTGTGGCGAAAAGAATACAAAGTCAGTTGTTGAATTTTTTAATTGGACAAGCTAAGTTTGCTGTTTATGTAAGCAGGAAAAGTAAAATAGAAGGTAGAGACGGACATCATGTGGTAACAGTTTTTAAAAACCTGGTAAAATCGAGGGTAATGCTTGATTTTAAGTTCTATAAAATGGTGAACGATCTAGAAAGTTTTTTGCAAAAATGGTGTTTTAAAGAAGCTATTTGTACAGTTGTGGAAGAAATGTTGATTTTTTCCACCATGTTACAATAAGTTCTGGTTTTTTTTGTGTGCTCTCTGAGTCTTGGAAAATTTGATTTGTTTTAAGTGACTTTGTAATGATTGAATAAAGTGTGGTGAAATCTCTCTCTCTCTCTCTGCCTTCTTGTTCCAGTGTCTGCCGATGTTTGCACCAGGAACATCGCCAGCCAAGAGGGGGATTATGTAGGATTTTAGTTACGCAAAACAACAAGTAACGAACAAATCTCCATACTCCAAGGAAGTTCAAAGATTCTTTTATCTGAACCATTTGCCAAAACGGCGCGAAGCCACTGGGTGCCACTTTGTCTACGCCAAACCTCCGTCTGCTGATCGCCCCAGGAAACGAAGCAGCAATAAAAGATAATCCTATCAAATGAACAACTAGCTATTTGTGCTGAGAGACCCATTAAAACAAATGGAGATTTGTCACCTTCGCCGAACACATGACTAAGAATTCGCTGACACAGGAAGAGGGAAATCTGCGGGATCATCTTCCCCCCTTTCTGAGACCCTCCAAAGAACGGATCGTTTGTCCACTTGTGAATTGAGTTAACAAATTAAGTTAAGAAAAATTATGGATCACAGGATAGCCTTCCTGCTGCGAAACCCCCCCTCAGAATTCCCTTCACACATCACGAAACTGAACCCACGCTACGTGCTTACATGCTATCAAATATGATACAGGAGAAAAAGAAACCAAGAACGCTATTTCAATCACTCGAACTTACTATGCAAAAGGATAGGACACCCTCCTTTCTGTATGTCAATGTGTGCCATGTATTCATGTACTTTACTATACCTTGTGCCTTAATTAATCAAGTTATTAAGTGTGTATCCTATGTGTAACCTTATAGTTCTGTATTTAGTCTCTTTCGAAAGATCATAACGACTGCAGGTTGTCTGAGTGAATGAGAATTTCATATTGTGTATATTGTATGCATTGCAGTAGTTTATGATAATCGATAACCAAATTGAAGATAAATCTGTGTCCTAATAAGTCACATGCCAGAAGGAATTGCATCAAACATGCAACGCCATTGGCCTTCAGGCCCCGGGGTCGTGTCTAACGGACCCCTTAAAACTTACTGACCCGAACCAGAACTTTGGCTTGAATTGTGCTTGAAGCGCCGGCTTGAATTGTCCTTGAAGCGCCGGCTTGAATTGTGCTTGAAGTGCTGACTTGAACTGACTGAACTGAGCGAGAAGAGCCCTGGAAACATCCTGAAAGACTCTAAACTTTCTCTGCCGAAGATCGCCTGCTCGTTCCAGCCACAAGGCATTCTTGCCCTCCAGAACTCACAAGAAACTGCAAAAGACTTTCGCATCTCGATTTGAACCTTCAGAGCCTACGCGCCTCGCAACCCAGGCGCTAATCGAACTCTGAGAGCAACTCCGGTTGTCCAACCCTCATCCTGAGGAATTCCCAAAGACGTCATCCGAAAGACCGACTAGCAAGCAACCAACCAGGGCATCCGCTGAGACGAGCCTCCAGCCCAGACGGAAACCCCATTCCGGCCAAGAGCAAGTAAACAAGGTCTCCCATTTCTTGTTGAAATCTGGTGCGTTTTGTTTAAGTTAGATCTCTGCTTGATGACTTTCTGAGGTTGTGATTTGAGAAGCTAGTAACGGTAACATAAGTCTTGGGTTTTCTCAAAACTCATAAAATCCCATCTCTGAAACTGTGAATGTGTGTGTGTGTGTGTGTGTGTGTGTGTGTGTGTTCGTGTTTTGAGTAGTTTAGCTTTGTAATCCTAGTGTAGTTTTCAATAAATCATTGTTTTCATTGAGAGAATTGTCTTGCCTTTTGTGTTCACAAAGTACTATTTTGCCTAGATCAAGCTACCTGGCTTTAGTTTCCCAAATTAATATTTAAGTTTATTTACGCTCCTGCCAATGAGCGTGAATAGACTTTGGAATTGATAAAGTGTATTGATTTGACCGATTCGGTGGACGACCGGTCAAGAAACATAAACTATTAATTCTAAATTGATTTCCCTGGAGTTTAGATTCGATTCTATACCCGAATCAACTTTAAATTTGAGTTAATTTCTACACTGTCCACTACCTTGAATTACACCACTGTCCTGTATTGGAGAAAGAAAACTTGGCAGAATCTTAGAGTTTCCAGTGCGACACAAAGATGATTTATTATAGAGCAGAATACCCATCCTCCCAACACAAACATAAAGCCCCACATTGTCTGGTCGCTGCTAAAACAGAATGCACGGCATGACTCCATAAGGGAGATATAGAACACTAGAACAAGAGGGAAAAAGATAATCACAAGAAAGTAGCGTGTATAGGTAGATTCCCTATTGTTTTGATAAAGGACGTGCTTGAAGTGGTCGAAAGGGGAATCTACTTATACATATCTATGGCTAAAGCAACGAGCATGATGTGATTGTTTACATGGTCGTCAAGGATACGCAGAGAGAATGTGGACAGCCACGCCATCGTTTTCAAAAGTCTCCAAAAGTTTTGGTCCATTTACAATGAAACGCAACCCTGGAGTTTTCAGACTAAAACACACAAACTAATGCTGTCACCAGATGACCTGATAATAAATTTAGACAGTTTACAAGGATAGGGCCATAATTCTCCTGGACATAACGCAAGTGGAAAGGCAGCCTCTGAAAGTCTAAACAAACGAAAAGACTGACATTAAAAAATAAAGATTTATATTAATTTATAGTATGAGTCCCTTATGTCATATTTTGCATGTTCTCTTGTTTTTTTAAAGACATAAACGAGCAATGTTTTGGGAAAAAGAATGGATTTGTAGCGTTTTGAAAAAATAAATATAAACTTTGAATGTATGATCGACAATATTGTTGTTTCATTTAACAATCGTTGTTTAACATGTTCAGAATGACCCAAAAGACCATTTTAACAGGATAAATTGAATATTAACAAAATATATAGGTCTAGGAAAAAAAATTTAATTTTCCTGAAAACTATTAAAATGGATTTATAGCGTTTTGGAAAAGAGCTCCTCATATACTGTGTAGGTAACTCCGCTGTCATTGAAGTTTACTGAAGTAAAACAAGCAAGCCCACATCAACAAAGAATATAACCAAACAGCCCAAAATGTACCTATTGAAAAAGGTCCATATAATAAATAAATAAAAACATAAAAAGGGACCTTACAGTTCCATCAAACTGTGGGTATATTATGCTTTTCTTTTTTCTTTTTCTTACAGTGTAAAGCAAAGAGTTTAAGATCGCCAAGTGTCTAAAATAAAATGTTAGCAGTATCTTGCCAGAGCAAAACAATCTTGAAAATAAACAATACTGCAGCCGCAGTAGGAGAGATCAAAATAGGGTCTTGTGAACTGGACTAGAGTTTAGATTCTCTGCCCGAGCCCGAGCCCAGGGCCGATATTTCCTGCCACTATCTTCGGGCCGGGCTGGGCCGGGTAGGGCGGGGCCATGATCAAGCATTTGTGTGTGTTTTATTTTTTTTATTTTTTTTAAATCATTACTTAATTAGGATAATTGTGTGGAGAGCTATGCTATAATTAAAAATATTATACGAATATTTTAGCAAAGACGACCTGAGCCAAACGTGACGTGTACAATGTTGCGCAACGCATGTCATGCGCTGCAACGCTATAGCTCCCGCGACTTCTCCACTCGCATCCATAACACCGGGCCAGCTGTGCTGAATTGTGTATGTGTATAGCTTAAGTGCAACATGGAGCTTGAAGACGTACAGACAAAAATTAAAACGGGGGAATTAACTTTGAGCAAGTTTGGAGGAAATCGGAGATATGGAAACATTTTCAACAAGTCGTGGGCAGTGACAACATATGTGTCGGCTTTGTGAAGTGCATTAAGTGCTAAGTTTTATAATAGGCTTTAAAATATTTATTTTGTTTAAAAAATATTCTAAAACTTATATGTATTAAATATGCCATCCAAAGTTAATTACTTCTTCATTTTCTGTGTTTATCATTGTTCATGTTTTTTAAGGCTATTTTTTCTTTCATTCGGATCTATTTGCGATCCATTCTGAATAAACAAACAATGCAGTTTACATGTTTCGTCCTTGTTGCATTTTTCAATAAGATAGGCTATATCTAAACTAATTTCTGTAGTTCAAACAACTAAGAATTGTAATTGAGAACGTCTGGTGTAACGGCTCACGTATTAAAAAATAGTCGGGTTTAAATCGGGCTCGGGCTCATAATTACAGTTAATGTGTCGGACCGGGTCGGGCTCGGACACAAGGTGCACGGGCTCGGGTAGGATCGGGTTTAATTTTTTGGGCCCGATCTAAGCTCTAAACTGGACCAACGTTTTCTCCTTATAGTTAAAATTAGTGGTTATTCAGTTCGTCAGGAGAGAAACGTGAAAACAAAGATCACTTACACCAAATAGATTGAGTCACTTCGTCCAGTTATCAAAGCTACTCAAGTGGCAGCGGCTCCAAAGTGCTGCTCCGCGTACTCATTTGCTCTCTTTGGGTCCGTGAAAAAGTGTTCCATGCCGTTGAATGTGACCCGCAGCTTCGCGGGGTATTGCATGCCAAACCTCACTCCCGGTTTATCCTTCAGCAGCTCTCTGGCTCTTTTGAACAGGGCACGCTGTTTCACGACTGCAGGGGGATAATCCGGAAATATCAGGACCCTTTGACCGCAGTAATTGATCCGCTGCATCTCGGCCGCCTTTCGTAGTATTTCTTCCACATCACGAGTGTAGTGCATTTTAAGAATGAAGGGACGAGGCCGCTTGTCGTCACCAGGCCGGGGCCCATGCACTCTGTGGCATCTGTCGATAAGCGGAGGCGCCGCAAGCGATAGTGCGTCTTTCAGAAGTTGTTCTACAAAATCTCTGGGTTTCTTACCCGCTTCAGCCCCCTCCTTTACATACAGGATCCGCAGGTTTTCTCTCCTACTATGCCCCTCCAGGTCGGTGCATTTGTCGGGGAGTTTGTCCACAACTTTATTTAGACGTCCAACGTCCCGCTCCAGCTTAGTGATCGTGTCAGCGGCACTGGACGCGTTGCGCTCCAGATCCGATAGCTTAGTAGCGTGCTCACTTGAAGTAGCTTTAACAGCTAAAATTGCGGTGTTGGTTTCGTTTTTGAGAGCTGTTAATTTGCCCCTGATGGTGGTTGAGAGTTGATCAATTCTTGTGTCAATTATGTCCACAATCTCCGTTTTTAGTGAGCGTAGTTCGGCGTGGAGGGAAGCAATAGCCTGCAGCACTGTGGAGTTTGGAGCGTCTCCACCCGAGGACTCCACCTCAGGCGTTAATGAGGCTGCAGGGCCTGGTTCAGTATGGCGGGCACCCCTTGGCATGGTCGTAGTTAACGGTCTAATCAAACGTAACGGCAAGAAATGGTCGTGTAGTAATTTATTACAGTTTTTATATCGTTTGTAGGCTGGCTTATTCCATCTCAGACAGGTTTTTTAAAGTTCGACTGCGGGAGTAACTCGCGTCTTACTCAGGCATGGGTGAACAGGAAGTCCCTGCTGTTATCACTTAGGGTGTACTCACTTATGTTGCCAGCTATTTCGATAAAAATGGCTCTATGCAGTTATTGTCGGACGACAGTAAATCTTTACTACTATACTACTATACTGCACATTGACTACTGCATATTTTGCATGTCTCTCTTTGTTAACACGCTTGATTCAGATCATCAGCTCGTTAGAAGTGAGCTCTGCGCATGAACTGTGTTCCAACTGACATGGTCCATTGCTCCCTACTCCCTGAGCAGGGGAAATCCGTTTAAGTTTGCTTCCCTTCGAAACATTCATTCATGAATTTGCACTGAGCCATTGCCTGCAGCGTTTTTACACACAGACATAACTTTCTACAGAAGTTACAACCTAACAAATTTGTCTTCATCTGCATATGTTTAACTATTTTTAATTTTTAGGAGAAGTATATCTAAGTCCTTAATATTAATTTATATAATAAATAGCCTATAATAAATCAGTACACTCGAAGAGGTCATGTGTATGAGTCGACATTGTACTTATTAGTGCATATTGGTGAAAGTGCAGTACTTTTAATGAAATGTAGAATAAATTTCTTAAATTACATTGCTGTTATAATTTTGAGCAAAATAATCTTTTTTATCACTTTCAACATTATACAGCATGTAGTTTGTACTGTTCTGTTTTGTTAACGGGAGCTGATTGCTGGCACCTGCTACCCATTTGCTGATAGCCAACTAGCACTTTACTCATTGGCTCCTCCAGGGAAGAAATCAGCTATAAAAGCCATCAAAAGGCACAAATGTGAGAAGGAAATGACAGAAACAAAGACACCTTTCTCCCCACATAGACCTGCTCTGCAACCCTAAACTACTGTTTTTAGTTTTGGTGTTAACTAACTGATACACAGTGTTAAATGGAAAATCTCTGATAGTGTTTTAGTTAGTGTTGTTGTGCTCCTGCCTTAAGTTAAGCCATAGTTTTTTATTTCTTCCTGTTGAATTTAATGCTTTAGCTGTAATTTGTAGGAAGAAGGGTGCCATTTTCTTTTGTTAATCTTTTGGAAATTATGTCAGCAACTAATTTGTCTTTTGGAAAATGCACATGTCAGCAACTAATTTGTCAGATTCCTCTAATTCTGTAAAAACAAGTAGCTAACAGACGGAGCACAACAGACTAGGAATGCAATAAAAAAATATACATTTTGTTAAAATATTTGTAGTTGAAAATTTAAATGTTGCACATGCAAAATTTTAAACCCACATATAATTGTATTTTTATGATAGAAGTTACTGAAAATTAAATGTAAGCTAGCTAGTACAGCTTTAAATACTAGCTCAAATGTGTTTATGTGTAATCCTCTTATCAGTTAATCGGTAAATCATTTATACATCATATACATCAAACTCATGTATTGTTGTTTTTTCTTTAGTAACTTTTGCCCCTGTTTCTTTACAATATCTCTCCAAAACTTCCATTGCTTTATCTATACGTTTAATACCTTTTACAATCAATGTTGCGTCGTCTGCATATTGAAATACTTTGTTTTGATTTTACTCCTTTTATCCAAGTTCTTTTTCTGGTCTATTTCCAGTTCTAAAGCTTCAGACACTACCTTGTATAATAATGCTGACACAGGGTACCCGTGTCTAATCAATCTTGTTATTTAAAAAAATCTTCAGTTAAAAACCCATTTACTTCTACACAACTAGTTATATAAGAATCAGAATGGTTCACAAAAGATTTTTTTTCTTTTTTTTTTTTTAAGGTGCTCCTGGTACATACATGAACATATTTATGCATTATTTACTCTATATACGGCTGTATAAATAAAGAGAGATGCATATATTTTCATAATACTTGAGAAAGAGGCAATAATTAGAGATGTTCTAGTGCTTCTAGAGTGGTATCAGTTTGTTCTGAAGGATATCTGGAATGATGGTGTTGAAAGTGAAGACAAAGTCCACAAAAAGGATCCTTGCATAAGTGGCATAATTATGTTTTGTCCAGACGTTGGATGTTGTAATGCAATGCCATATTGACTGCATGGGGGTCCAGCAAAGGTCGAGGGCAGGATTCCTCAAATCAAAAAGGGCCAATGCACTCAGAGTTTAGCTCCAACCCTGATCATACTCACCCACCTGTGAGTTTTTAATGATCCTGAAGACATTGATTAGCAGGCTCATGTGTGTTTGATCAGAGTTAAACTCTGCAGGAAAGTGGATCTTGTGGACCAGAATTGAAGATCCCTGGTCTAGGGTCTAATTTAAAGGTGCCATAGAATGGAAAACTGAATTTACCTTGGCATAGTTAAATAATAACAGTTCAGTACATGGACATGACATACCATGAGTCTCAAACACCATCGTTTTCTCCTTCTTATATAAATCTAGTGTTTGAAAAAGACCACTGAAAAATAATCAATTCCAACATAACACCGACTGTTACGAAACATTCCCGAGATCGTTAATAGTTACGCCTCCAACATTTGCATCGCCCAATCATCACTAACGTCAGTACATCAGTAAAACAACGTGAGTCACAGAAGGGACACAGTTAGCTTAATGCTAACGGTAGTCTGTTACATAGCATTTCACTCACCACATAAACAGAGAGATGACTGTGCTGATGATGGTGAATGATTTACAGATCTGGAGAATCAATGTCAAGCAGCTGAACGTGTGTGGTAAGGGAGCACTCTCTCTGCATTATAACTTTACACAGAGCGATCACAGTAATGAAACTAAAATATCCGCGATTCAAAATGGCAGATTCAACAAACCGCATATCAAAAGCGACTAGAGCTCCTAATTAAATATATATTTTTCTCCATGTGCGAGCTATAGACGAGCGGCTCTGTGAAACATACAATCAGAGCAGAGCTCATTAATATTCATGAAGCTTCCAAATAAGGCAAAAACATACTGTTTCATTCTAGGGACAAATTCTAGGGTTGTAAATGGACCTGTAAAACCATTTCTGGAGATTTTTTGCCCTTTCCTATGCCATATACCTTCGATGTAGATATCAGAGAACAATTTAAAATATTCTCTCAATGCATTCTATGGCACCTTTAACTCAAGTAGGCCAACACCAGTCTCTCAAATGCCTTCATGACCACATATGTTAAAGCAACAGGTCTGTAATCATTAAGTCCTGTGATTTTTATTATTATTTTGTTTCTTGGGTACAGGGATGGGGGACTGTACATAACTCCAGGGATCTGTTGAAGAGGGGGAGAGTGTTAATGGCTGTGTTGAGATATGGTCGGTATGGGTGTAGGGTGTCAGACCAGGCTTTTGTTTTGTCAAACCTGCAGTAAATATCGTTCAGGCCTTTAGCCAGTTGTTGATTGGCCTCAGTTCTGGGGGATGGGCTCTTGTAGCTGGTGATGGCTTTCAGACCATTCCACACTGATGTCAAGTCGTTGCTTGAATGCTGTTTGTTTAGCTTTTCAGAGTAGTTTAACTTTTCCACTCTTATGTCCCTATTCATTGTGTATTTGGCCTGTTTGTACAAGTCTTTGTCCTCACTCCTGTAGGTGTCCTCTTTGGCCTGGCGAAGCTGTTTTGGTTTTGCATTGAACCAAAGCGTGTCATTGTCATTTTCCTCATACTCCACCTTACATCTGCATCTTAACATTGCTTTGTCGCAGCCTTGGTGCTACAGGACTTTACAGTCTTGCACATAATGCCCCTGTTCAAGACAGTCTCTGCATGTGGATTAAGGACAATCCTTTTTCTCATGCTCCACACTTGCACAAATCCTGAATGTCTTTACTTGAAGTATTTCACTCATTCAGTCTTGAACTTTGTATTATATAGTAAAGATGTCACTTCTTGTGGAAACTTTGTCTTTTAAAAAAACATGTTCTGTCTGCCACTGTTGTCCCCAGGTGATATAATCTTCTTAGAGGCAAAATGGGAGTTACACCCCAATTGATCAGTTTTCAGATGATTTCTTCATCTTCTATATAGCTGGGCAGGGTAGGGTTCCAGCCCTGCTCCAACACAGCTGTCTGAAATTACCAAGTGCTACCTAAGAGGTTAATTAGCTAGTTTAGGTGTGTTTGATTAGGGTTGGGGCTGAACTTTGTAGAATGGTAGATCTCCAGGTACAGGTTTGGGCACCCCTGTCCTAGACGGTTTGTCTGATTTTCACCAAAATTGGCTCAGATCATCTTTGGACCATGTAGGCAAAAAGTTATGGAATTCAAGTTGATTAGTCGGACTGTTCTTGATTAACACACAAATGTATTCTATGAAAAGCATGCAAAAATTTATGTGAGGCTGTATCTCCGCCACAGTTTGGCATATTGAGCCAAAAATTGGTGTGTGTGTGTGTGTGTGTGTGTGTGTGTGTGTGTGTGTGTGTGTGTGTGTGTGTGTGTGTACCTGGTATTCATCACGTTGTGGGGACCAAATGTCCCCACAAGGATAGGAATACCAGTAGATTTTGACCTTGTGGGGACATTTCTCAGGTCCCCATGAGGAAACAGGCTTATAAATCATGCACAATGAGTTTTTTTGAGGAAGTAAAAGTGTGCACAATCTCCTGTGAGGGCTAGGTTTAGGTGTAGGGTAGGTGTATGGCGATAGAAGGTACGGTTTGTACAGTATAAAAACCATTACGCCTATGGAATGTCCCCATAAAACATGTAAACCCAACGTGTGTGTGTGTGTGTGTGTGTGTGTGTGTGTGTGTGTGTGAAATGATCCATGATTGGTATGTTCCTGATATCATGCTGAAAAACATATGTCATTATTATTATTTATTATATTTCAAATGGATATACATAATTAATTATTCATCATTTATTCTATTGAACAGTAATCTGGCTCAACTATGACTGCATGAGTTTATTTGAGATGCAGGATATCCTGGACAGGAGCTGATTGAATAGAATTTAAACATTAACCCTACTCTACAGTGGGTTCAACAATGGCAAGCAGGTCTGGTTGGTTTTGACTTTACAGTGTACTGTGTTATAGCTGTGAGGCAATGTGCATTATTTCATACCTTGTACTCTTCAGCAGCAACATTTTTGTAATTAGTTTAAAGGTACCCCTTTGTTGCATAAGCAAATGCAGGTTATTGTAGTGCTTTGCTACATTTGCTCCACTGCATGGACTGCAAAAGAGTACTGTTGAACTAGAAAGCACCTCATCCATCTCTTTCAGTGTTGAACAACATGCAAGGAGACCAAAGATGTGCATTGCCAGTGTGTAGTGTTTGGGAATTCTACAAAAAAGCCAATTATTATTATTATTATTATTATTGTGCATTTAATTTCAAACTGTACGTGAAGTGATAATACCCCATAAATACATACTGTTTTTTGCAAAGAGCCTTGGCATTCTTCATGATATGACTCAAACATCTGTGAAGGATGGGGAGGTCAAATGTTTCTGTTGGATGCTGTCCAGTAATCAACAGGAAGTACTTCTGCAGCAGATCCTCCAGGCCTGTTCTGCCGAATGTAATGGAAACTGACTGCATAAGCACAAGGGATCCATCACATATGATCATGACTGTCCTTTTGATTGCCACATTTCCATACATCCTGATGACATCAGTCTGAAAAGCCTGCAAGAAATATGTCACAGACGCTGTGGTGTGGTTGCATGTAACATAAGTTGCCACAGGTAAAGGTGATGCACCCCTGGATGGATTTCTAACAATGATCTCATAAACATAGTATGGACTTTCTGCTGTTTTTCTTTTTTTTAATTACACTCCCTGTCGCATCCAAGTACACTATGTCATTCATGCACCTTTTGTAGAAGACAGAAAGTGTCTTATTTGACCACAGCAACTCCTTTGGGGTGCATCATTACTTTCTGCAGGACATCATTGTCTGTGCCACATTGTTAGTCAGTCAGTGCTTTTAAACTCAGAAGCTCATCAGGATGAGATTGGGCTTTTTCCTTTCACTCCATGAGATGTTTTTAGCACGTTTGCAGTTGGGGCATCATCCCTGCACCCTGAATCGATGACCACTGGTTTAATCTTTTGCATGGACTCCAAATAAAAACTCAGTGGTAATTTGGTTTCTAGGACTTCTGCAGTTGCCTGTTGTGCAGCTGCACGCACTGGCCTTCTTTGCAGTTCTTTGCTGTTGTGGCAAACATCGCCTCCAGCGAAAACCACTGCTGCTTTCTGGGAGCTCTCATCAGCAACTTCCACTCTTACTTCTACTGGGCAGTGTTCAAAACGACAGTACCCCTCACATGTAAAAAATGGAGCCTGTGTCTGTGACCCCAGGGTTTTCACCCTGTGTCGCTTAAAAGTGATTTATTTTTGTCTATCCTTGTCAGGTGTCTGGAATACATAAAAAGAAAAAATTTTACAGATTAGTAGATATAGGCTACATGTTTGTAATATCTTAACCCTACACCTGTCGTGGAATTTCCTTTACTCACAACTATCCTTTACTTTATGTCTTCACCTTTTCCCTGTTTATTAGGTGTCATTCTATATATTAATATCACAAATGTCTTGTAACAGCATAACTCCACAAATTAAAAATTTAATTAATGCAAGTTGGAACATTAAGGCCTCCGTGGACAGAGATAAATAACTGGCTATGTGTTAAAAAGGTAAATGAAAGTTCCCAGTGAATGCTAACACAGACTACATTACAGTAATTATATTCAAACAAGAAAGATTTTTTTTTTTCTCCAGTAGCCATGAAAACATTATTCTACAAAATATTCCCTACGCAATGGATAAATGGCTTGCTCCAAACAAGCTGAAATTTTTGCTTAATTGCATTTGTATTCTCATTTTGTTATCTGTTACATTTAATAGAACAAGTATGGTCAAACTTTTCACGTTCAGAAGCACAATTTGATTCCAAGTTATCTGTCACAGGACAGGAGACTGCATCACTGTCAGCCTTTGTGTCCTGCACATCCTGGAAAGAAAGAGAGGGTGGGGTTATTTCTGAAACAAAGCCTGTGTTACACACCAAATGGCAAGCAAATTGAAGATAAAAAGTCACCAGATTCAAAGATGGACATTCAAGCTCTTCTTTACGGCATGGAGACAAATGACCGTCCTAAGTATTTGAAAATTGTTGAAAAAAAAAATCAGTAAATATCTTGTTTCCCCAAAAATGCTAAGAATTGCACAGGCAATAACATTTACATTTGGCATTAATGGTTGAACATAATGATATGAGAAGCAAAATGCCAGAAAACAAACAAAAAAGATACTCACATTGGAATCAAAAGCTATGATAATATCAGCTAACAAATATTACAATCATTAGTGAATGCAAATATTACTTCATTAAATATAACCTTGATAGTTCTGGTGAATTGGAGTATTTGTAATTGTTTGAAAAATATCAAAAGTAAAATGCATGTCGAATGAATTAATTTGTATAGTTCACGTTAATCTGTTGCCTAGCAATATCTTAAATTTTAATGTCAGTAAAAATTGTAAACTAAAGAAGGACACTTTGTAGAGACACTTTCCAATCTATAAAATGGATAAATTACCTTGAATTGAAGTAGGCATGCCTGAACAATTTTCTGGTGATTTGTCAATGTATTCCGCACTTGCAACTCTTTACAGACACTGCTCCAAAACCCAGCAGGATTGCGAGCGCTGTACTGCCGTGCAAAGGCGAAAGACCTTAACTTCGATTTTGGTTGAAAATGAGTTATTGATATTTTTAGAATATTCAACACCTCCTTTATCATGTGGATAAGTATCTTGAATCAGTTTCATTGTTTTTTCGAGAAAATAATGCGTTGTCTTAACAGTAACTTCCAAAAATCCTAGAGAAACGAAGTTATAACACCGTTACACATGTTAGCACTCTTTGGCTTTGTTTTGAAATGCTCTAATTAAGTTACGGTAGGCAACTCAGGTTGAGATGGCTTTGAAACGCAGACATCAAGCTCAAGGTAAGAAATTGTATAACGCAAAAGATGCATTAGACAAAAGAATTAGATCGCAATGTACTTCAGCTAGCTAGCCGCCTATAGCATAAATATATGCTACCAATCTGCACCATATAAAGCACTGTTAACAAGCAAAGACCAGATAAATTGCCAGCAATAAGTAATCGTAATCTCTAATTTTTTTTTTTTTTTTTCATAATTAATTTTCATTCAACAGTCTAGGGCTACCAACTAAAGTTAGTCAACACGAATGCTGTGACAGCATAGCATGTAGCATGATCACATAAAATCAGTACACTTCGCAATTAAAGCCATATCCTACCTTTTCTTGTAACCAAATAAAATCCATGGCAATGAATGTCATCAGAGATGTTTAATCCACAACAACCCACAAGAATTCTGAGGCATTATTCCTGTCTGCTGGCGTTCACATAAATCAAGACTTCCTTTAGGCTAGGCTATTTTTGTGAATGAATCTGTGGCTCTGAACGAATCATGAGTCAATGATTCAATTAGTGATTCATAAATACAGCGATTTTCTTTGTTAAAAAATGACTTGACGTCTCACTCAAAACAGACCGGCAGTAGGTGGTGCTAAGTCACTGAGTTTAACAATTAAAAGGATCACTTCATTTTTTTAACATCATAGCATAGTTATCTTTTGAGCCTTTTTATTTAAAATATTATTTATTTTTAAAATGTATTCAAACAGGTAAAAACAATTCATTGGAAAATATATTTAAATGGCAAATACTGTCCCTTAATGGTCAAAATTGTGTGAAAGAGAGGTGCTGATATACTGTTTAGATTACTAGACCACACCTATTATATCGCTGGTTACTGAGGTAACCGTGGTTCTATGAATGGTGGCAGACCGCCAGAGACGGTCAATACATGGTGGAAGTAGTCGCGTCTCGCGCTCACATCGAGAATCTCGTATTAATTCAGTCACCGATGACCTGCCGGAAGCTATATCAGCTTTCAACTACGTCACGGTCGGTCTCAAAGTCATTCTCAATCCGATTGACCAGAGACTCTGGCGGTCTTCCACCATTCATAGAACCACGGTTACCTCAGTAACCAGCGTTCTATTTCATTGTTCCAGACCGCCAGAGACGGTCAATACATGGTGGAAGACGAATACAGCCAAGTCATGAGGATATATCAAACATCTCCTGTAAATATGGCAGAACTGATCCCAGGAGATGGGGCCAAATTAAGTTGATAAAATCTTGTGAATGTGCAAGGTGATGCCCAAGTAGCTGCCGCACATATTTCCGAAAGAGGCACACCACGTAACGCTGCATACGAAGTGGCCACTGCTCTAGTGGAATGACATTTAACAGTTGCAGGCAATACACGGCCAGTCGACCGATACGCTTCAACAATAGCATCCGTCACCCAGTGCGCGAGCCTCTGCTTCGACAAGGGCGCACCTTTCTTGCCAGGTCCAAACAGACAAAAAGCTGGTCTGTGACACGCCATGCGGCGGTCCTCGATATATACTGCTTTAACATACGTACTGGGCATAGGGCCGTCCGCGAAGCCTTCCCTTCCTGCGTGAACGCCGCCAGCTGAATAGGTTGATTTATGAATTGAGGCGACAACACCTTGGGCTGAAAAGCTGGATTCGGCCAGAGTGTGGCATAACTGTCCTCTGGTCCCCACCTGAGACACTGTGAGCTCACCAACAATGCATGCAACTCACTGACTCTCCTGGCTGACGTAATGGCCAACAGGAATGCTGTCTTCAAAGACAGGCTTCTTATGTCTGCTTGTTCAACAGGCTCATAGGGTGCTAGACACAAACTATCCAATACCACCTGCAAATCCCACTGGGTACATACTACTCGTACTGGTGGCCTCAGACGGACAGCCCCCTTAAGAAAGGCCACCACTAGTCTATTCGCACCAATTGATTCCTGATCCACAGGATCCCGGTGGGCTGACAGGGCAGCCACAACCACCTTAAGTGTGGCTGGGGAACGTCCAGCATCCAACAAATACTGCAGGAAGTCTAACACCACATTGATCGGGCAATCAATTGGACTGAGGCCCCGATCTGCACACCAAGAGACAAACTGCTTCCATTGACTCGCATAAGTGCGGCGTGTTGAGGGAGCCCTAGCACTCATGACAGTATGCCTCACTCCTGCTGAACACTGGGTTAGCATCCTCTCAACCCCAGGGGCCAAATGTACAATTTCAGCCTGTCTGGGAACGGGTGCCACAACGCCCCCTCCATCTGTGACAGCAGGTCCTTCCGAACTGGCAGTGGCTGAGGCGAACCAGTTGTCAGAGTCAATAGGAGGCTGAACCACGGCATTGCTGGCCAACAAGGAGCCACTAGGAGGAGTCTGTGATGCCTCTCCTGCGTCCGCCTCAGGACAGACCACAGAAGAGGGATTGGAGGAAAGGCATAGAGCAGCAGATCCGGCCACTCGTGGGCCAGAGCATCCTGTCCCAACGAGCCCTCTTCCTCCTGTGCCGAGAACCATAGCGGACAATGTGTCGTCCACTTGCTGGCAAAAAGGTCTACTGCTGCTGTCCCATAATTCTCCCAAATTGTCTGAACAACATCCTTGTGTAGGCACCATTCCCCCGGTCTTGGTCCCGAGCGGGAAAGTGAGTCCGCCACACTGTTGCAATGACCAGGAATGTGAGCTGCTCTGATTGAAGGAAAGCGTTCGTGTGCCCAACACAGGAGCCTTCTCGCTAACTGGAGACAGGGTAGGGACCTTGTGCCCCCCTGGTGGTTGATTAAAAACACAACTGTGGTATTGTCTGTCCTCACCAGAATGTGCCTCCCTGACAGCTCTTGCCTGAAATGCTTCAGAGTCAGAAATACCGCCCATAGTTCCAGAAGATTGATATGAGAGGCCCTTACCTGTGGGCACCAACTGCCCCGTACACCTCGGTGTTGCCACAGTCCTCCCCACCCGCTGAGGGAGGCATCTGTGGTTACCACTTCCCTGCGTGCTGGGGGTGGTCCAATTGGAACTCCCCTTTGAAGAAACCTGTCCTTTCTCCAAAGTCTTAGGGAGGCAGCACAACTGGTTGTGACTCGAACCAGTGTGCGTTGATTGTGAACTGGTGATAACTGTCTGGCTATTAACCAACGTTGAAATGGGCGAAGATGTAAAAGGCCCAGTTGGATGACTGATGAGGCTGCCGAGAGAAGGCCTGCCAGACGTAGGAAGCTGATGAAAGGCAGCTTGTAATGAACTTGGAACTTTGCCAGAGCTTCCCGCAATACCTGCCTTCTGGTCACAGTGAGGGTAGCACTCATTGCCCTGGAATCCAGCTGCATTCCCAAAAAACACACTGACTGGTTCGGGGTTAGGCAGCTCTTCTGAAAGTTCACCTTCAGACCTAAGGTGGCTACATGAAACAACAGACGCTGCGTGTTGTCGACAGCCTGTTGGTATGATCTGGCACACAGCAGCCAGTCGTCCAGGTATGGAAGAATCAACATGCCCTCTCTCTGAAGTGGCTCCAACGCCACCTGAATGACGCGTGTGAACACCCTGGGAGAGAGAGACAAGCCGAACGGAAGGACTCTGAACTGATAAGTTCTGCCCTGAAAAGTGAACTGAAGGAACCTCCTGTGATGTGGGGCGATGGGGATATGAAAATATGCATCCTTTAGGTCCACTGAAGTGAACCACATCCCGGATTCGATGGCATGCCGAACATCTACAATCCGCAACATGCGGAAAGGAAGACACTTGAGGCTCTTGTTTAGGCGCCTGAGATCCAGAATGGGCCTGAAACTTCCATCCTTCTTCCGAACAAGAAAATATTTCGAGTGGAACCCCCCGGGTTGGACATGGGGGTCTACTGGTTCTATTGCACCCTTCTCCAACAAGTTTTGGATCTCCCTTGAAAGGGCCAGGACCTGATGTGAATCCCGGACAACTGTCGGATGAATCCGAGTGCTTACTGGGGGTCTGTGACGGAACTGAAGACAATATCCCTTCTCGAGCGTATCGAGAAGCCACTTGTTGTCCGTAATGCCTCTCCAATGATGTAACTGAGAGGTCGAGAACTGTCCCGTCACAGACCCTGAACCCCTAGCAGCGCCGGGGGACATTTCTAATATCCTTGGGGGGGCGCCGGCAAGAAGGCGCAGGGCGAGTTGGTGGTCTGAACCGAGAACGGGGCACCTCTCTTCTCGACGAAAATCCAGGTCGAGAATCCTGCTGCAGCGGCCTGTAAGACTGCCCTTGTCTATGCTGCTGCAAAGGTAAATGACGAGCAGGTAACCGACCTGCAGACAGAGCAGGATAGCTCACACTACGCCCAATATGCTGGGAACGAGACTCAGCTGCTCTTACCCTGCGCTCAAGGGCCTCCTGAGCAGCTGGACCGAAGATCTGACCAGGCATTAATGGCAATTGGCGGAGGTTGTTGCGACAAACCTCTGGAAGTCTCGACTGAGCCAACCACACTTGTCGTCTAGCTTGTGTGATAAGTCCAAGAGCTTTACCACTAGAGTAGGCCACTGACCCCAAAGCCTGTAGCGAGGCCTCAAGCAGCTCCGATGAAGAATTATCCTGTGTTGTTGATGACATAGTCGAATGAAGTGCCAATAGTAAATGAGCCATAGAATTCCCAATACGTGTCAATCCTGAAACAGTGTTGAAAATACGAACCAGCAAATCATCGGTACGCCTGCACTCCGGGTTAGGGCAGCGTAGCTCCTGCTTAAGGGCCTCATCTGGGGACACAATCAATGAGGAAATACACGGCTCTACCGAAGGCATATTACCCTGACCCTTCTCCTGGGCATCCGCCATCGCAGCCAATGTGCGTGCTACTCTATCTGGTCTGGAAGATGGAGCAGAGCGAAAGGCTGAAAAAACAACCTCAGTAAAGTCAGGGCAGCTAGGTATCAGGAAGTCATCTGGCCGACTGACCGACTGACGCAAGAGGTTTGAAGGTCCCGACGCTGGAGGGGACGGGTCTAGATTTAACTTAGCAAGTGCCATCTTGATTGTGTCCTGCAATGAAAATGCCACAGAAGAACCAGCTCCTTGCAGACTTCATCGCTGTGGGATCGCTGAGACTGAGAGTGTACAGAAGAATTCTCCTCCAAAGGCAAAAAACAGTCCTGCTCATCCAAAACCAGTGAATCCGAAGCTGCCAAAGACAATGTGTCCAGATCCCCTCTAGGACACTCGGCCACTGACACAACTCTGGGCAACAAGGGGTTAACCACTGATCCGCTGAACACCTCATTTGTGCTCGGAGTTGCTGATGGCAATGATCTAGCCAACAAGGCCTGAATGCCCTGCACAGCATTAGCCAATTCAACTACCTGGTGAGATAGTGCTGCAGTCGGAGTTCGTTTCTTCTTTGGAGGTCCCTCAGTTTTGCTAGCTGGGCGCTTGCTACCTGTCTGAGTCCTAGCCTTGACCGGTGTTAAAAAATCTTCACCTAGTGGTTCAAACTTCGCCAGTCTCTGTCATCTAATTTCCAATGGCATTAGACTACATTCTGGGCAAGGGTCAATTAAAGCCTCCTTAAGATGGTCCACGCCCAAACAGGCAGGGCAGTGAATATGCGCATCCATAAGATCCATATTACCTGAACATGTGGAACACGAAGCAGCCATAGTGCTTATGCCCTTAGAAAAAAAATAACCCTGGTCAACCAATGGGTTAATAACAGCGATAATAGTGCTGCAATAATAGCGCGTTATGTGGTTGCCACATTGTGATCCAGCACTCACAACAAAAACATGGACGATTCTTGATAGTTGCCTGGATATTAGTTTCCCAGCGTTTGATTCTGATGAGCTGTTCTGCAGCACACCTGATTCCACCCATGTTTCTCTTACGAAGTTTCCCCTCACTCCAGCCACAACACTACTGACAGCACCAGAGCCCACCCTCACTCCATCCAAAGCTCCACCAATGAGATCCATGTGGCCAGAAATGCAGAAGAAAATGCACAGACAAATTTAATGAGGAGAGGCGAAAACTGATCTGGAACAGGTACTAGGACATGGAACATACAGACTGATGTGCATTCATATTCCATAGTGTCAGCCAGCTACCAACAAAATTTTGTGTGGATGGAAAGACAAGTCGTCGTGGCAGGTCCTTCATTTACAGGCTAAAGAATGAAGATCAGGTCCCACAGCAGATCTGTAAAAATTTCTTCTTGGCCACTTTGGGGTATCACTCTGCGAATGACAGCCTGGTCCTTTCTGTGATGGGGAAGGAGATAGGAAATGAGGTGATCCCAAGAGACCAAAGAGGAAGACATACACCGGCCAACAAGCTGGACATGCAGCCTGTGTACGACCATATTGAATCCTTCCATCCATTAGTGATCCACTATCGAAGGGAGCATGCCCCACATCCTCATTTCCTCCCTAGCGACATTAACATCAAGCTCATGTATGCTGATCATTTCGAAAAAGGCAACAGCTGCTCATGTGAAAGCTACCGCAAAGCTGTAAAGCATAAGAACATCAGCTTTACAAAGCTTGGAGAGGAGGAATGTGAGGAGTGCCTACTGCAGGATCAGCACATGAAAAATCACCATAATGGGGATGACCATGTTATGGACTGCTTGCAATGCCAGAGGTGGCGTGCACATAAAGAGTCTGCCATACAGAGCAGGATAATATACCAGGCTGATGCAGAGAAGGACTGGCCAGAGGACACATTAGTGAAGAGTGTGGACCTTCAAAAAGTAATCATGTTGCCACGTATGCCTAGCTTGAAAACAACAATCTTCAAAAAGTGTATTGTGGCATTCCATGAGACCTTTGCCTCTGTAGGCAAGAAGAAAATTTAAAAAAACACCATATCTGTGGTCTGGCATGAGGGCACGGCTGGACGAAATGCAGCAGAGATCACCTCGGCCTATGTGACTGTACTAAAGAAAGAAAGGGACATGTTCCACAGCATCTTCTGGGTGGATAACTGTTCAGCCCAAAACAAGAATTGGTTCCTGCTATCATCCCTGGTATGCATTATTAATGATGATACCACCTCCATGTAGGATATAAGTTTTCACCATGGTGTTGAGTAGGAGATGAGAAATCGTCCTGGAGGATTGGTGTATGACTTTGAGGATTTTGTGAGTGTTTTGTCAAGCTCAAACTCCAAGAAGGTGGAAGTGGTCGAGATGAAAAACGCTGATGTGCTGAACTGGAAGGATGGCCATTCCAGTGTTAAGACCAAGAAGGCACCAAATCTGAGCAAGATGGCAGTCATTCAGCTGCGACGTGGCTCCAGGAGCCTGTTCTTCAAACTGTCCTATGCAGATGCTCACTTTACCGAGCTGGACTTCCTCTGGGCTAAGTTTGAGCTGAAGGAGCCTTCTGTCCTGAGACCACATGACCGTGGAATTGAAGAGGGAAAGAAGAATGACATTATAAAAAAACTATGTCCTTTTATGCCCCCGAACAGGAGAGCTTACTGGTGTTCACTTCCTGTGAGCGATGTTGTGGTGGATGTGGAGTAAAGTCAACAGGATTCCAATGAAAGAAAGAACAGGATTCCAAAGTTCACTTACTTGTACATAATTTGTTTTATCTTTGCTGTATTAAATACATTTTAAATAAATTTAATTAAATAAATAGTTATGTTTACTCATTAGTAATGTGAAGATCTTTACTCATTGGAAAATCTTGAATTTATTAATATAATTCACTGTCACCTATCAGTCAACCTGTTAGTTTTACTGCACACCAATTAAAAATATTCTTTACCAGAAAGTATTGTTTCATGTCTAATGTATTAATAATGGCACCATAATGCAACCAAAACACAGGATAGCAATAAGTAGATTGCTATAAGTAATTATCAGTCATCCAAAATAAATGCCATGATCTCTATAGATTTTATACAGTTGTTACTAATGAGTTTGTAAATGGTGATCAGCAACTGAATACTGATAGTGTGGATGTTACTGCTCTTTGCCCTGGGACGATTTCTCACTTTTTTGCATACAATTTTAAAGGCAGAGGATTTAAAAATATGGGTCAAAAGTCAAGTTTGAGCTCAAGATTTTTTATGTAGATAAATTGCATTATTAAAACATCTAATTTCCGGATTTACAGTGTTCTAGCTATACTTAATTTAGCTTGACAACAAAAAATCTTTAAAGTCATTTTTCTCAGTTCCACACTGTAGTGAGTTAAGGTCTTTTGCCTTTGTAGGCCAGTACGCCTCCCGCGATTATAAAACAAATGAGGAGTTACTCCATGTGATGACTCCTGTAGTGACCAGATTAAAGTCGGATAGGCAACAGGAGCAAAAGTCCCCAGATGCTCCAAACTAGATGACAGGTTTCTGTTAGGTGTTCAGGGGAAAGGACCTCAGCGAGGGTCCTCTCCCCTTGTTGGTGACCTCCATGATCGTTCATGGAGTAAACCATATTCATCCTGTGTTTTTGTGCCCTCAACTTCAAATTATTTGACTATCGTGTATTTAAATCAAATGGATACCTATTTCCAATCTGTTTTCAGACCACATCATTTCACAAAGACAGCGCTCATAAAGATAATAAATGATATTCGCCTAAATTCTGATTCTGGCAAAATATCAGTGCTGGTATTGCTAGATCTCAGTGCTGCGTTCGACACTGTCGATCATAACATTCTTCTAGATAGACTTGAAAACTGGGTCGGGCTTTCCGGGATGTTTATCAAATGGTTCAGGTCATTCTTAGAAGGGAGAGGTTATTATGTGAGTATAGGAGAACATAAGTCTAAGTGGACGTCCATGACATTCGGAGTCCCAAGGCTCAATTCTTGCGCCGCTATTGTTCAGCCTGTATATGCTCCCACTAAGTCAAATAATGAGAAAGAACCAAATTGCATATCACAGCTATGCAGATGATAGCCAGATTTACCTAGCCTTATCGCCAAATGACTACAGCCCCATTGACTCTCTCTGCCAATGCATTGATGAAATGAACAGTTGGATTTACCAAAGCTTTCTTCAATTAAACAAGGACAAAACAGAAGTCATTGCATTTGGAAACAAAGATGAAGTTCATAAGGTAAATGCGTACCTTGACGCTAGGGGTCAAAAAACTAAAAATCAAGTCAAGAATCTGGGTGTGATTCTGGAGTCAGACCTCAGTTTCAGTAGTCAAAGCAGTAACTAAATCAGCATACTATCATCTCAAAAAGAAAAGATGTAAGATTAAAGAATAAGATGTTTTGTTTCCCGTCAAGACTTGGAGAAACTCGTTCATGCCTTTTGACTATTGTAATGGTCTCCTCACTGACTGTACAGATAAAAGCAGTACATCAATTGAATCTGTAAATCTGTTTTATTTGTATATACTCACAAATACAAAAAAACATTGTGATATAGCAAAATAAAGAAAAAAAAAAGGGTGTGCTATCTGCCGCGTTGATCTCCGTGATCTTCATTCAGAAAAGCGTCATTGAAATAGACTAAAAATCAGCCAATATACAACACAGAGACATGAGCAATATGTCTAGAGAAAGCTTGATATGTATACTTTTAAAACGAGGTAAGTTTTATCGAAAACAAATATTCTGTGATAAAGTAATCAATATGAAACCAACACAATGTCCAGTCTCTCCTGTCTGCTTCATTATTTTAAATTAGATCACGCCCACGAGCTGATCGTCCATGTGAGAGCGCCGCGCCAAAAGTAGACGCCCACATCACGGTAAACAAAGGAGAAAGACGTTTCTTTCAAGTTAGTCCTTTCTGGAAGAAGACGAGCTGTCAGGAATAAAACTTTCTTCAGAAGATGAACATTATGTGAGAAACAGCACGATCCAGCAGAGGAGATATTTACGTGATGAGTACGTTTTTTTCTTTTATTAGCCAACTTGTAGTTATTACTGTGACAGAATGTGCACACATTTTACCAGTTAAGACTTTTTGCCAACTATAACTCCTGACTACAGCAAGTGAAACATTATAAAGTACGTTTCCTTTCACTGCATCTAAATGACTCACGATGCCAGGATGTTTTTAATAGTCTATTCAATAAAGAATGATGCAATATAAAGGTTATAGTGTTCATATTTAAAGCTTAACGGTTATAATATGGCCTAGTTTCTTTGTATTGTACAATACACACAAAGCAAGCTTATGTTTATGACTATAAGATCATATTATTTATTTAGTTATTAATGTATCTTACAACAATAGGATGTAGGGGAGAGCGGGGCACAACCTAACACTTTTTAATTTCGCGGTTTATGTAAATCCACTTGGGGTTCAAAGTACAATATTTATCCACATTATTTTCACACTTGTGTAGTACAAATATATCCCTTTGTTTTATATTTACAGTGTATACATTTTTCGTTATTTACCTCAAAAGAAAGGAAGTGAAATGTGACAACATGCCCCATAGGTGGGGTACATTGTAACATCTAAGGGGCACATTGTAACATGACCATATGACAGCTTAAAATGTTCCCCATCTGCGCAACTGGAATATAATACAGGTTAGTGTCTTCTGCTGGTTTGCGAAGCATTAATAAACTATCTAACTGATAAATAACAAATTGGAGATTAAAATAATAGCATATTTGTCTAATTTTAAATGAATACTAAAAACTGTAATGAAAAGTTTACTTCAGCCAGAAATTTACTTTTACTATGGTAAAATAAATATTCAGCGATATCTTCAAAAGGCTTTTGAATTTTGGTGTTCTTTTTTTCTCTGCATAGTGTTGATATGGCAACTAGTAAATACCGTAAATTTGGTTATGCTAGCATGTGTGGAAATATTTCATCCACGTGTGTTACAATTAACCCCGCGTTAGGTTGTGCCCCGCTCACCCCTAATATGAGGGTTTACACTGAGTGTATGTTTATACAATATGTATTAGTAATACTGTGTTCTCGAATGGACATTTAACACGATAAACAATTGTTATTAGTTTCTCAGAGGGTTAATTACCAACCACAAGAGAAGATTTTGTCAAGAAGAGAAAAGGAATTCAGTAGTTTGTCTTACCCTCTTCACCAAAATGGACTCTCATCCCTGGTAGATGCAGGCTTGTCATGCATAAAATCGTTTGTCTTGGACTACATGCATCTGGTCTGTCTAGGGGTGGTTAGACGCTTGCTCGTCTTCTTGAAACAGGGTCCTAGAGAGTGCAAAATTTCACGGAGGCAAATTCGTTAAACTTCATCCAAGCTCGAGTCTCTTAATGGAAAACTCCCAAGGGAATTTGCTAGACAGCCATGGTCTCTTGCTTTTCTGGAAAGATGGAAAGAAACTGAATTCCGGCAATTCTTACTCTACACTGGACCTGTTGTTCTTCGTGCTTTGTTACCTGTGTTGTGAACTTTTCTCAGAGACCAGGAGACGTTTTGGATATCTTGAAGCAGAAGTTTCTCTTTATTGAGATCCTAGCTGTTCGTTCGCTGCAGTCATCAAAAGTCGTCTGACTAATGTCAGATACAATACAGTTTAAATATATTTCCAGGGGGAGGATTACATAGAGGTGGAGTCAATCTAAACAAAGCATGCAAATGCAGTACAGGAATCAGCCCGTTACCAGAGTTCCCCAGCCCTGATCTCATTATCATAACAGTGTCATTCAAAGGCATAGGTGCTAATCCAATCAGTCTGACAGTATTGCCCATACCTTCACATTATCATAGAGACAAAGGCATCGCTGTAGCTTGAGAACAAAAGGTTAATGTCTCAGACACCTGGGCTGCCTGATTTGATCTTCTTAGAATGTCATCATCTGTACCTTTAGAAGCTAAATAGAATATACTTCACTTTAGATTTTCCTGTGAAGCTATCTCAGAACATATGATCAACATTTCTTAAATTTGTAATCCTACAATCCCCTCTTTGAGAGTTCTAATAACTCTCACATAAAACAAATTTAAACCTCCATAAGTCCATTCTGTAGCCTATGTTGGTTAACATAAGCCCCATCTTGCAGTCATGTAACTTGTAAAAGTTACAGGCACATATAACATTATCCTGTGTCTTGTCCTAGATTTACTTAGGTGTAATAGTTCTTTTCAGAACCATAATTGTTGACACGTGCGACAATGGGATGGTAAAATGTCGTACAAACTACATGATGTCACAGAAAATCATGTAGCATAAGAGTGGAAGTCTTGAAGTCTATGGCGCCTGAATAGCTGTGAAGTCTGTTTTCTGTAGTCTGTTTCCCACGTAGATTCACTCAGATGACTCTTTGTCCTCATGAAGCTTGTTCATGGATGTCTGAAGTGATGCTTCACACCAGGGTTTCGCGTATGAAGATGACTTGGTATATACACACCTGAAACACAAGAAAACAAAGAAACAGCAGACCAGCAGTATTCATGCATAGACGTTTTTAGACTTTTGTTGATCGTATAGTGGTTTTAATTATTACATTAAAATTCTAGTGATCGTATAGTGTTTTTTTTTTTCTTAACCTAATCTTAATTTGACACCTATAGACCAGTGAGGTGGGGATTAAAAGTACTAAAGGGGAAAAACCTATCAGGAAATGTTCACCGCAGGATTGGCCCCCGAGGCTTATTGCACTTCGGTTCTTTCCTGGGCTCCTCACTGGTTTGTGTGTCCTAATCTGTCCCTTTAAGTGTTGTGCACACTGTATAGTGTGAGACATAAGTTCCTAAAGCAGAACAAAAATACATGTATTTCCAAAACAATGCAATCACTACATTTCAGTCCTCTAATTAAACATCAGTCCTGGTAGACATCATAACAGAGGATGGGTTACTGAATAAAATATTCTGGTATGGCTGAGTGTTCTTAACCAAGTGTCCCCAAGTTTGGGGGGAGTGATATTCAACTTCCCTTTGTTGTGTTAACAAAGAGTCTTTCATCTTTGTTGTAGATTACTGGGGTAATTAAGAATTCACAGCCTTAGCAGTTAGCACCTCAGCAAGCTGCCCAGTGAGTTTGGTGTAGTGGGGAGGTGCTGTTTTAGCATTGCTAGCAGACTGTGTAAAAGCTGATTTACATTGTTCATTTCTTTTACGTATTTTTTGTTTTTCCTGCATTCTTTCATCAAGTGTCCAGGTTTACCGCAGTAATGACAACTACCCTCTCTCTTAGGACATTTACTTTCCTGTCGGTTCTCTGTTTTCAACTTAAAGGAAGCTGCTGCAATCTTTACTCTGGCTTTAACATCAGAGTTTCTTTCCCAAATAGCTAACCTGTCCAAGTTGCTTTGCAGGGTTCTATTGGACCATGTGAGATCTAAGAAAGGCAGTGCATTTCTATATTCTGTTAAAAGACCATCAAACCATGTACGAGCTAGTGGTCCTTTATCATCTAGCACCTTCTCTGGAGTGTCAGCTATTCCACTGTATGCTGCAGCTGACTGACAAAACCTTTCAGTGTACTCACTTACAGTTTCATCTTTCTTTTGCACACAGTTAGTGATTCTGGACCAGTCTGTTTTGGGTCCTATGATATTCTTTAGAATTTTTAAAACACCTTCTCTCAAATCGCCTTTATTGGCATGTTGTAGTTCAGAAGTAACAGCAGACTCAAAACTGTTGAATTCAGATTCAGTTAGAATTTGTGACATCAGCTGTGTGACTTCTGCTAACGACATGTCATAAAGACGCATTTTGCTGTTCAATGTTCTTCTAAATTCTGAAAAATGTGTGCGTGCTGAAGGTAACCTCTGGGACAATCTCTCTATGTCTTTAGGTCTTAGCGCTTTGGCAACCATTTGTACTGAGACAACAGAAGAGTTTGGAGAAATACCTTCAATTTTCTCAATTCCCTGAGTTCTTCTCCTAGCACCACATACCTTCACTGAATTCACTGCATCTTTCTCCATTGTTACAGTATTGCCGCTGTCTTCTGGTCTACATGAAGACTGTAAGTCAGGATAGCTTTCATCTGACTGTTGGTCTTTTGAATCACTTTTGGTTGAGGCCTGGTTATAGCCCACCTTTTTAGTGAAACGGGACAATCTATTGTGCAGCTGTTGGTTTTGTTCTTTCAACTTAGTGATACACTGAGCCTGTTCTTGTGCTAACGATAGTGTAAATTCTCTGTGGCAGCAGATAATGCCTTTTAGGTTTTTCTTTCGGATACATGTTCCGAGTACCTTTTTGCATTCTTCAATTGACCAAACTTTATCTGGATCAATACCAAATTTCTTTGTCAAATCAAATTTTACTGACTCAGTCACTATTGAGTCCATATGCTCTCCTAACAATGATTTAAACTCATCGTCTGTCCATAATGGCGTAGCTAGTCCACCTTTCTCTGTGGTTGGAATTAGCCTAGCATTCTTTCTAACCATTTTGCGAGTTTCCTTGCTACCACGCAATCACAACACTAAAACTTCTCTGATCAACAAAGGGTACGCTTGTTAACACAGATCAACTATTGTTAACCTTCCCTGAATTAACAGAGGACAACACAAACTACTAGCACTTAATGCTAAACTTCTCTGCCAAAACAGAGGATAACAAATTTTAGCATTTTAAGGCTAAACTTCCCTGCTTAAAACAGAGGATAACAGATATTAGCACGTTATGCTAAACTTCCCTGCCCTGAAACAGAGGATAACCAATTTTAACACGTAATGCTAAACTTCCCTGCCTAAAACAGAGGATAACCAATTCTTCCCTGCCAAAAACAGAGGGTGAACAAATATTAACGTAATGTTAAACTTCCCTGAGTGAACAGAGGATAAACAACTTTAGCTCGTAATGCTAAACTTCCCTGCCTAAAACAGAGGATAACCAATATTAACACGTAATGTTAAACTTCCCTGGGTGAACAGAGGATAAACAACTTTAGCACGTAATGCTAAACTTCCCTGAATTAACAGAGGATAACCAATATTAACACGTAATGTTAATCTTCCCTGCCTAAACAGAGGGTAACTTTCATCTCTAAAAGAACACCTTTAGAGGATAACTTAGTTAACTAAACCCTACAGCTGTCTGTTAACTCTTCTCTGACGGCGCAGAGGATAACTATATGTACTGGTCTTTAGCGGTTTTTTTGGATAGAGTAGCACTCACCAACCCTTTGTTGTAAAGGAAGATTCATGGAAACCTTTGTTCAGCTGGAAGTTTCGCTCTGGATTCCAAAAGATGCAGTCTTGAAAGCAGATGTTCTGTTGAGCTTGCTGTTTCAATCTGGATTCAGGTGAAGGAGCTGGAACTCTATCCGGGTCACGGCACCAAAACTGTTGTGAACTTTTCTCAGAGACCAGGAGACGTTTTGGATATCTTGAAGCAGAAGTTTCTCTTTATTGAGATCCTAGCTGTTCGTTCGCTGCAGTCATCAAAAGTCGTCTGACTAATGTCAGATACAATACAGTTTAAATATATTTCCAGGGGGAGGATTACATAGAGGTGGAGTCAATCTAAACAAAGCATGCAAATGCAGTACAGGAATCAGCCCGTTACCAGAGTTCCCCAGCCCTGATCTCATTATCATAACAGTGTCATTCAAAGGCATAGGTGCTAATCCAATCAGTCTGACAGTATTGCCCATACCTTCACATTATCATAGAGACAAAGGCATCGCTGTAGCTTGAGAACAAAAGGTTAATGTCTCAGACACCTGGGCTGCCTGATTTGATCTTCTTAGAATGTCATCATCTGTACCTTTAGAAGCTAAATAGAATATACTTCACTTTAGATTTTCCTGTGAAGCTATCTCAGAACATATGATCAACATTTCTTAAATTTGTAATCCTACACCTGACAGCTTCTACCACCACTTCTTAACACTGACCGTTGCCATGTCCATACTGTTGGACGCTGATGATGACACGAGGAAGGCATATACAGCCTATGCCGAAGAGCTGCTAATGCACTTTTATAAAACATCTACTAAGCTCTACACCCCTGTCTTTACTTCGTACAATGTCCATTCTCTTATCCACTTAGCAGAAGACGTTAGACATTTTGGAATGTCTTTAAACAAGATCTGTGCTTTCCCATTTGAAAATCATCTGCACAAACTCAAAAAGAGTGTCAGAAATGCAGAAATGCAACCAATCCTATTTCACAGATTTCCAAGAGAATCTCTGAGATGGATAATGCCAAAGTTCACAATATTCCAGCACCCCACCGGGTGTCTGTCTCCACCAAAACAAAGGACTCCTGTTTTCTGGTTGGAAGTGGCTTTGCATTTGTCAAGGAAAAAAGAACTGATAAAGTGTGTGTGTGTGTGTGTGTGTGTGTGTGTGTGTGTGTGTGTGTGTGTGTGTGTGTGTGTGTGTGTGTGTGTGTTTAAAAAAAGCATATAATACAGTGGTTCTCAAATCCAATCCTCAAAATTTTGTAAAAGAGAGAGGACATAAATTCTATTCTTTCATCCATGTACTTCTTTAGGACACAATATCACACAATTCAAATAATGTGAGATTGGGTCAAACCAGTCCTTGTTGAATGGGATTTTTATAATTTGACAATAAACGTATCTTAATTTTCCACATTTAGTGGTGTGATTTGTATAAATATAATTTTGTACTAGAAAAGCATGCATTAGTGCTTTATAATGATAATATATTTGAGAATATATTTCACATAAATTCTCACATAAATACATCAGCCTAAAAAAAATAATAAATATATACCTCTTTCTCTCCTCTGCAGGCAAAAGAGAAATTTCAAGTTGTCTTTCTCAACACTGTAAGTGTTTTTTTTTTTCAGGTTTATTTTTACCTGCAACTCTGTTAGGAATGCTGAATCCATATGTGGCTTGAGTTCCATTTTCCTGCAGAGTTTAGCTCCAACCTTGATCAAACTCACCTTCCTTCAATTATCAGTGAATTTCTTTCATTCAGTTAATCAACCTTGATTAGCTTAATCAGGTGTACTAGATTAGGGAGTTAAACTCTGCAGAAGAGTGGACTTTGAAAACCAGTGTGAAAAATGCCTAGTCTATGTGGATATTTTTTGTGCAGCAGATGAATCCCTGCTGGAGTCCCAACTGCCAAGCATATCATGACCCCTTGAAGGTATTTTACTAAAATTCACCATATTATATTTATTGTAATTATTTTTCTAGTTAGAGTAAAATTTAGTTTTTATGCCACAGTTGCTTCGCAGCTCCTGATCGAAGAGCCTCAATATTCTAACTCAGCAACAAAGAGTAAGTCAAGTTTTGATTTTTCACAATATTTAAAATAATATTGTACAGTCAAGGAGCAATCTGCAATATTACTTAACAGGATATCGCACAAAAGTCTTACAAAAGCTCCAAGAGACTGTTGAGAACCAGCAAGACATCCTGGCTATGCAGAGACAAATACTGGTTACTGTAGCTGTGACGGTGACAGAGGAAGACGTGGAATTCCTGGAAAATGGACCGTGCCAAACTGTGGAGGAACTGCAGTTCCTTGACAGAGAATTGGAAAACAAAGAAAAAAGTTGCCAAGATGGTAATACATCCCTGGTCAAAAAAAAATAAATACCAAGTATATAAAACTTTTTTCGCAGTACATCCATTATATTTCCATGTTCCACTTTTAAAAGACATATTATAGCCCTGCATTTCAACCCGTCATAGGCCACTTTTCTCCAGTTATGTTCAACTCTAATAGCTATTCCGCATTTTGCACTCTTTTTGTTTGTTTGTTTTCTAAGAAACCTTAACATAGGCCTATACCTAACAGAATCTGCAAAATATTAATAATGCAAAAAATAATAAAAACAAAAAATTTCCCTAAAGCTTTTTCACATAACAGATGTTTATATAGTCCACAAGACAATATCTGAATTTAATCCTGGCTTAATAAAAGCCCCGTCTGTGAAACCTATATTGTCATGCTGTCATGTTCTTTTATTATAAATAACAGTCTTTCTTTTTCTTTCTTTCTTTCTTCCTTTCTTTATTTTAATCAGAATAACTACCTTCGGTCCCTTGGGGGAATAAACCCAGGTGCGTCTGTGCACAAAATGTTGCGCAAGGTTGCAACAAACAATGTCCTTGGAGCCTACAGCCTTAACCCTTTGAGCGGTACGGTCCCACATATGGGATTCTAATTTCTGTGCCCCTGGGAGTACGGTCCCACATATGGGATTTATTGAATTGCATTTTTATTAAATGCTTAATATGGATCATATTCCATTAGCATATCTAAAGCTTGCACATTTCACTCGTTAACATTACTTTGCGGTCACACTAGGCTGTGAGCATGTAAAATTATTTCTTCTGATGCATTCGCATGCATATGAATGGAAGTCAATGGAATGAAGAAGTGCAGTGTGTCCGCCCCTTTGGGCAGGTTTCATTTCACGAGTTCCCACTTACATATAATTAGCTGGAGTATGTAAGCATGTTTGGCGTGCTGTCCGGGGAAGGGCTCCGAGCTCGGGAATGGCCCGAACCTAGAGTACCCCCCCCCCCCCCCTATGTATATGTGTAGAAGGAACTCGGAGTGAGGAGATGGGGTGGTGGAGGGATGCTGATAATCCGTCAAATGGGTAGAGGTGAGTCGGCTGTATTTATGCATGATGTAGATTGGCTTGAGTGAGTTCCAGCTGTGTTAATTAGGCTAAGTATCTGACGTGCTCCTCCCGAACTTTGCTTTAAGAAACATCATTTCACGAGTTCCCACTTACATATAATTAGCTGGAGTATGTAAGCATGTTTGGCGTGCTGTCCGGGGAAGGGCTCCGAGCTCGGGAATGGCCCGAACCTAGAGTACCCCCCAATAAGCAATGGAGTGTAGGACAGCCGCCAGCAAGAGGACCCCCCCCCAAGCGCTGAGATCTGGCGGGGGCCGTTGTTTGGGAGAAGATGTTTGGTTAGCTGGCCGGGGGAGCCTTTCGTACTCTGATGGGAGAGGTTTTTGTATCAGGTCGAAAGGCTCTACCGGCTGCTTGTATGGATTACGGGATTTAGGGCGTCCGGTCGGGAGAGCTCAACCGATACTCAACGGGAGCACACGGCGTTGGAACGGGTGAGCCCTACCGGCCGAAGGAGGAGCAGCGTGGTTGGGGCCCGATCAGGAGAACCCGGGTTGCCTTGGCCGGAGCATCTTACGATGTTGGCATGAGGGCTCTGCTGGTCGATCGGCCCCTATTGGTGCTGACCGAGAGGACCCATGAAGCCTCCGACGGGAGATCAAGACTCAGAACGTCAGACGAGTGGGTCCTCTCGGTTTGGCAGGTAAAAAGGTTTTGGGACGCCTGGTGCGGGCGACTCTCGCGACATACGATGGGAGACCAAGGCAAACGGCATCGCATGGATAAGTCTCGCTTGCAGGCGCCAAGTAAGTAACCCGACCGGGAGAACTCTCGCCGGCGTCCGATGGGAGACCAAGGCTCGCGGCATCGAACGGGTAAGCCTCGCCGGCCGGGGAGGCAGAAAGGAAAACCCGACTGGGAGGGCTCTCGCCAGGCATACGAGGGGAGATCAGGACTCAGAACCTCGAATGGGTAAGCCTCGCCAGGTGGGGGGAAAAGATGTGAAATTGGCCTGAAGGGGCTTAGATAGTGTCCGGCGGGAGGCGGAGACTTGTGGAGTCGGACGGTTGAGTCTCGCCGACCGTCGGACGGAACGGAAAAAATTGCATGGTCGGTTTGGCTCTCGCAGCGTCCGATAGGAGACCAAGGCTCGTGATCGGACGGGTAGGCCTTGCCGACTGTAGGGAAGAAAAGTGCAGTTGACCGGGCGGGGGCCCCTGCGGCGTCCGACGGGAGACCAATGCTCACGGCATCGGACGGGTAGGCCCTGCCGACTGTGGTGTCGAAAAGGTTAGGTGTCTGACCTGGGGGCCCCTGCGCATCCGACGGGAGACCAATGCTCACGACATCGGACGGGTGGGCCCCACAGGACGTGAGACGGAAAGGTAAGTTGGGGTCGGGGGCTCCTGGGGTGTCTGACGGGAGGCCAAGGCTCACGGCATCAGACGGGAATACCTCGGCGACCGTAGTGAGGAAAAGGTCAGGGATGGAAAGGTTTTTTTTTTTTTTTTTTTTTGCAGCAATCGACGAGAGTTCAATACTCAAGGCATCAGATGGGTAGACGGAACTGGTATACGGAACTGAGGGGCCAAGATTTGCTTGACAGGAAGGCTGTTGTAGCGTTTGACAGGAGCGTTTAATAATCACAGCGTAGACGGAACGGAAAAAATTTGCAAGTTCGGTTAGGCTCTCGCGGCATCCAATGGGAGACCAAGGCTCTTGATCGGACGGGTAGGCCTTGCCGACTGTATGGTGGAAAAGTAAGGATGACTGGCCGGGGGGCCCCTGCAGCATCCGACGGGAGACCAATGCTCACGGCATCGAACGGGTAGGCCCCACCAACTGTGGGGTCGAAGAGGTAAGATTGTCTGGCCAGGGGGCCCCTGCGTATCGAACGGGTGGGCCCCGCCGAACCTACGACAGAATGGTAAAGTTGTGTGGTCAGGAGGTTCCTGGGGTGTCTGACAGGAGACCAAGGCTCACGGTATCAGACTGGAATGCCTCGCCGACCGTAGGAGGGAAAAGGTTAGGGATGGGAAAATCCAAAAGGTTTTTTTTTTTTTTGTAGTTGAAGGAAAACATTTACGAGCGGAAAGGCTCTCGCAGGGTCTGACGTGAGTTTAATAGTCGCGGCTTCAGACAGGTACGTTTCGCCGGTAGTTGAGAGTCGAAAGAGAAACATATTTGCACCACCGGGATGCTCTAGCAGCATCTGACAGGGAGTTCGATACTCAATTTGAGTTGTCTAAAAAGGGGTAAATGCTTTGAGGATTACTTTATGTAAAATGTTTGCCAAATCCAAAAAGCCGCTTCTGATAACGTCAGAAAATCTTGGTGCTGCTTGCATCTGAAAGTTAGGTGCATGACATAGGCTTCTTGTGGTAACGTACCCTAAATAAGTGCCATGGTTCTGGATGGATGGCATAGCTTTAAAAGCTGAGGTGATGTCGACTTTTGCCAGTGTGAAGACCCATGATTTAACAAATTGGTTGCACGATCAATGTCCTACTATTGTGAGAGAATTCGTCAAGAGGATTTTTTTTTTTTTTTTTAGGCGACAATGCTTAGAAACAGGGAGTTATGCGGAGCTGACAGATAGACTAGAGGGCATTTCGTACCCAAGAATTATGCTAGTAGCCACTTCGATTGGCTAATGTGAAACCCTCATTTAATTCATGCCACCTACGGGGGGAAATGTTGGAAGGTTATTTTGTGAAATGACTGAATGTAATGATATATTCGGAAGAGTGCCAGCTTTGATGTCCGCATCCAAGGATTTGCAATTCCAACATGTCTGTTGAAAAGAAATGGCCAAATATTAAAGATTAAGTGGTAATTTCAACTGAATGTGATTTAGTCAAACGAAAATGAAATTGCATGGTGACATGTAAAAACAATCGTCAGCTCATTGGTGCTCTACGGTCTGCTACAGGAGTTGGAGGCCACTGAAAAGAAAAAAGGGGTTATTAGTAGTTGCAGGAAAAAGGCTGAGATTTGTGGGCCTGTGTTGTAAGCAGAGGCAGCCTCACGCTGGCTTGATCTGTGGACCACGGGGTGGGAGTCTGGAAGAACCCGTGTAGCCTGCACTGCTAGCAGAGGCAGCATCACAGTACTGTTTGCTACAGGAGCTGGAGGCCACTTCATTCCATAGACTTACATTCATATGTGAATGGATAAGACTGGAAGCACGATCTTGCACGAGAAATTGCTGCATTCTTAAGTTCAAGCTTTGTGAACTTAGAATAAAAACACATTTAAAACCGCGGTGCTGTGGGAAGGTGGGGCGGGTAGATTGTATGTTGCAGTATGGTAGTGTTACCAATTGGACAAATTGTTACCAGATTTTGCGACTTCTCAGATTACCTTAGCGACGTCTTTTCCAAAGCACATAGCAACATATTTAGTAGGGCTGGGTAAAAAATATTGATTCTCCGATTTTAATCGATCTTCAGTTGAATGCAACTATATCCATTCGGGAAATCCCCGAATCTATTCTTAATGCACGTGCTTCACGTAAGAGGATATGAATATTCACCTCTCGTCCTGAAGGTGTCACTAGTGTTCCTGCTGAGAGAGTTTTCTCAACCGCTGGTGATCTAATCACAGCGCAAAGGAGCTGCCTTAGATCAGATCAGAACATGTTGATCAGCTGCTTCTTTTGCAGAAAAATGATTAGGCTGTAGTTAAGAACTGTTAGTTTTATGGACAGTTAGAATGTTTTGTATAAGCAGACAAAGGCTTTATGATGGGCCTGTTTTGAGTGTTTTGAATTTAGAAAAAAGTTTTATTTCTTAAACATGTTTGAAGTTCTTAATAGATTTCACTGTTGCACATTTACAGTCTTTTTATTTTTTACAGTAATGTGCATTTTGCAGTTTGTTTACATGGTGTACAATGGATGCACATATTTATGACTTCTTGTTACAGTGTTCATTTAAAATAAAAGTTGTTTAAAATAACAACTGTGTGCACCCTATTATTAATGTAGATGTGTATTTCAGTAATAAACTTAAGTAAGAGAGTTTCAGTTACCAACATTTATATCAAAATATGGATCATATGTCTGCAAAGCTAACATTTTAAATGAAATATTGATATCAAAACGAAACCATAAAAATAAGAATCGAATCGCCAAATTGGTGACAATACCCAGCCCTAATATTTAGTGAAATATCCAACAAATGTAAAAATTTTAGCAACTTCAGGCATGCTTTGAAAATAAGATGCTAAAAAGACATTTTCCTCTTAACCATGCAAAGTAATAAGTGTTGAAAAGCTAGCCTAGTGGCACATCCGCTAGAGACTTGGAGAGAGGTGCTTGCAATATGCACATCACGAGTGCTTAGTTGCACTTGCTCTGTTTATTTATTTATTTTTATTTTAATATTTATTTATTTATAGTCATTTAGGCAAACACTTATTTCTCGAAAATCGATCTTTTGTCAGATTATGAGTGAAATGTGTAATTTAAAATAAAAAATAAAAATAATATTAATTCAGAAACTGAGTAATTTGTTGTGTTTTACGGAGTTTCTTCAATCCTAGGTACAAAAATTACATTGACATCATTTTATGTCACAACATCGTTTAAAAGCCTTTAGCAAAAAATGACCTACCTTTGCAACTGTTTCTAAAATTTATTTGCAACATGACCTGTGTCTCTAGCGGAGACGTCTTCAGGCTATAGTGTCTGCTACGAGAGCTGCATTCGATGCTGTGGCCGGGAGAGCCATGTTAAATGGTTGAGCCAAAGCGGGCAGTGAGTGGCTCTGGTGCGATGAGATCTGGGGCGCGGCCCAGGCTCGTTGAAGGCCTGCCGGTGAGGCCCAGTGCACGAGCCGGGTCTAATGCGGGGCGATGGTGGTATCGAACAAGGGGAGTACGGGGCTTTGCGAGTTTGCTGGAAATATTGGCTGCCCTGCTGGAGTGGATTTAAGAGTGAGGTTTGCTGATTGAAGGGAAACGAATAACTAAGATCGTACGGATTCACTTTGTTTATCCTCCGCGAGGACGGTGCGTCGGAATTGATCAGCGTTTGCCTCGGGCATTAAAAACGATCCACTTTCCGATCGGAGGAATTGTTGGCCCGGCCGGATGACAAGAGGATGCCGGGGAAGAAGTTTGGAAGTGACGCCGGTGGGGGCGAGATTACGTTTTAAGGGCTTTGGTGAGAGCGTGTGTGGCTGGTCAAGCAGAGACTGCGATGAAGCCTGTAAATCCTGGGAAAGATCTGTGATGTCATGGCAAAAGGTGCAAACCGAATGCTGATAATCCGTCAAATGGGTAGAGGTGAGTCGGCTGTATTTATGCATGATGTAGATTGGCTTGAGTGAGTTCCAGCTGTGTTAATTAGGCTAAGTATCTGACGTGCTCCTCCCGAACTTTGCTTTAAGAAACATCATTTAAATGCTTTTTATTGTTGATGATTGCATTATTTTCCATATGCCTATGCTTACATAAGAGATCGCACTGTGAGAATGTGGAAACTCAGGGAAAGTGATAATGATAGTTTGTTGAGGTAATTACAACAGCTTTTATTAAAACTTATGTAAACAAAGAACAGTTCAGTGTATCTTCATCCTCATGAAGGTTAACAGGTTAAAACTTTCAAAGTTCTTTCAAACCATTGTGCCAATGACCCATACTAAGTTTTGTAAATATGCACTAATGCATTCAGAAAAATATAGTCTTTTACAACAAAATTCAGAATAGCTGACAGCCAAAATGGTTGATATGGAAATATCTTTTAACCGAGAAAGATGTTTTTATGAGTTCTAGACAAACTTAGGAAATTATACGCAAAAACCAAAAATCTCAGGACCACAAGGTGGCACTGAGCTGATTATTTTAAAATATTTTTTTTTATTTTACATTTTTATGATTAAAAATATAAAGATTAATTACTTGTTAGCCTTTTATTAAGCTCACAAAACCCCTACAGATGCTTTGCAATCCCCACTTTGGGAAACCTTGATGTAATATCATGTTTAATGCACTTTATGTTATTAATTACAATGAAAGGAATATATTTTCTCACTCTTTGTATGTTTACATCATTATTGTTCAAGACTATCCTGTTTAAATAAACATGATAAACAAGTTAGGTCAAAAGTAATCTGATTATATTACATAAAATGTGCAATGTAATGGATTACGTTACTGACTACAATTTGGAATCAGTAATCTACCCAGCTCTGGCTAAAATCAATAAACCATTGTTGTACTGAACAACTGAACTGAAGTTTTAGATTTGATCAGATTTTATTTATTTATTAAAAGTGTAGAACTGAAAAAGAAATTGTGTTAGGTGAGTCTATACAAAGATGCCATAATATGCTTACAGACAAATCAGACCATGCTATAAGGAAAAGGCAAAGTAGAAAAAGTAATTGTCTATTTCTTAAAAAAAAAAAAAAAAAAAAAAAACTTAAAATGTCAAGAACTCAAAAAAGTCGAATTTAAGCAAATGGTGCCAAACAGGTAAAATCCAGCACCCGTTCTCAAAGACTTACTTTTAGTCATTATTTAAGTAGCACACATATTCTGAATGCCTTCAGCAGAATTCAAATTAGCCATTTAATCTAGATTAATTTCAAGATTACAGTGAGATTAATCTAGATTGAAAAAAATTATCTATGCCCACCCCTAATTTTTATTCAACCCTTCCTGTCAGAAGATGCACCTGTTGAGGTGTTAACTTCCGTGGACCACCTGGAAGAGATGGTTGCAGTTTCATCTTTAAAAAAAAATTGTACAACTTTTGCTACAGTATTCTGGCTGATAAGTAAAGATTTGATGATCTTCTTGTAGTCTTCCCCTTTCTGGTGTAAAGAAATGATTTTCTTTCTCAGGTCTTGTGATATTTCTCTTCCATGTGGTGCCATTTCTGACAGCATTAAATGGGAAGGGGTTTTCTTTAAGTAACACCCTTCTATAGTCAACTGTTTGCTGGACACTTGTGTAATGAATAATTAGACTCAACTTTAGATGAATTATTGTTAAATTAGACATTTGTACTCTAAAATATAGCTTTGATTCAGAGAATTTTAGTGGGGTATACTCATGTTTGCATCACCCTAATTTGAGTAAAACTGAAAATTTTGTTCTCTAAGTTATATTAATTACCTTACTTTCATGTTATAAGTTAAACGAATGTTATATAAAACCTTGTCTTGTCAACATTTTGGGAAACATTTTTTTGTTCATTGAAATTACTTTTCAAAGGGGGTGTACTTATTCATGCTGAGCAATTTATATTATCTGGAACTGTGAAGGGTATACCTTAGTTTGTGTGTACTTGCAGTTTAACAAAATGTGTTTTTGTAAAATAAAGAAAACAAGCAGAATGCCCTTTCTGATGTCTTGATGCTGAACAGGTGTTGAACCCCAGCTTATTGCCTCACATACATGTCATATCTATAGAAAGCTCTAAATTATTACTTCACTTTAATCAAGTAATTCAGATCGAAAACAAAACGCTTTAAAAGTGCATCCAATGAGTAGATGGCAAGTCAGGATCAGGGTTGCAAGGTTTTCACAACAAAACCCGCCCAATTGCTACTTAAAAATTGCCCAAAGGTGTTTCCAAGTGGGGGTCCCCCGGGGGGACTGGCTTGGTTACCCTAGTAAAATTTGTTATTGGAATCAATGCTCTGTGTGAAAGGGAAAATTCTTTAATACATGGCACAAGTTCATTGGCCACTATGCTATGGTAAATTCAAAGAAATATGTGTGAATAAAGAAGGTAACTGGACGAACCTTTGTCCAAATAGATGTGGTTACTCCACTGTATGGATCCTCATGTGTAGCTTCAGGTGACTTTTAGAAGAGAAACTCTTCCCACACTGATCACACCTGGTATGACGCTTCTCTCTTCTGTGCATCTTCTCGTGTGTTTTCATATTTCCTAACTGACTGAATGTCTTGTCACAGTATGAACACTTGTAAGGTTTCTCTCCAGTGTGAACTCTCAGGTGTAGTCTTAAATGTTTCGCTGTAGTGAAAGTCTTCCCACACTCAAAGCACAAGTGCTCTCTCACACCAGTATGCAGAGTTTTCTGATGTAAAAGTAAACTGCTCAGCTGTGAAAATGTCTTTCCACATACAGAACAGGAATGTGGCTTCTCATTCGTATGAACTGCCAGGTGAGTTTTCAGACCTGATGACGTACGAAATGTTTTGCCGCACTGATCACACTTGAATGGCTTCTCTCCTGTGTGGATCCTCATGTGAACAGTAAGACCGTTTTTGTATGGGAAACTCGTCCCACACTGATCACACGTGTGTGGCTTTTCTCCAGTGTGAACACTCATGTGTCCTTTAAGATGTGCTCTTTGCTTGAAGCTCTTTCCACATTGATCACAAGTGAATGGCTTCTCTCCAGTGTGAACTCTGATGTGACACTCAAGACTATCTTTGTTTGGGAATCTCTTTTCACACTGATCGCACATGAACAACCTCACTCCGGCATGGATCCTCATGTGAAACTCAAGACTATTTTTGTGTGTGAATCTCTTTTCACATAGATCACACTTGTACGGCTTCTCTCCTGTGTACTGTAAGGTTTGATGATTGTCTGAGAAACTCTTCCCGCACTGATCACATGAAAACGGCTTCTCTCCAGTGTGGATTTTCATGTGCTTTTTAAGGGATCCTTTTTCTTTAAATTGATTTCCACATTGAGTACTCGTGAATGGCTTCTCTCCAGTGTGAACTCTCATGTGACCCTCAAGACTTTGAGGGTGTGTTTGTGTGAGAAACTCTTTGTGCACTGATCACATGTGCTTTTCGCCAGTGTGAACTCTCATGTGGCACTGAAGAATTTTTTTGGTTGAAAATCTCCTTTCACACTGATCCCACATGAACGGCTTCACTCCAGTATGAACTCTCTTGTGAAACTCAAGATAATGTTTGGTTGCAAAACTCTTCCCACACTGACCACATGTAAATGGCTTTTCTCCTGTGTGGATTGTCATGTGTTTTATAAGGTTTCCTTTCTCTGAGAATTCAAATCCACACTGATCCCACATGAACGGTTTCACTCTAGTATGAACTTTCATGTGACGCTTAAGACTATGTTTGAATGTTAAACTCTTCCCGCACTGATCACATGTGAACGACTTTTCGCCATTGTGAACTCTCATGTGACGCTCAAGGGTCCGTGTACCTACGTATAATTGGTTTTTGTTTTCAAAACAAACAAAGGAATAAATGATTGGTTTATGCAATATTTACATTTTCTCGGGAACACAAAAACGAATTTCATTCATATTTTCAATTTTGTTTTCATTACACGTCGTTCAAATGCAGATATTAAAAAGTCAACAAAACCAAATCGAAAAATTAGAGTTTTTTTTTAACAAAGCGCGTTTTAGTACACCGGAAGCTCGCTGCTGCCGCTGAAGGTTTTCACTTGAGACAGGCGTAAACATACGGAGCCCGCTGTGTCACCTGCAGGAGAAAAATAATCAATCCGTGGCGAAGGTTTTGCAATTCGTCCCCTGAGTTTATAAACCGTTTCTGAAAAATTATAGAGTTTGGAGAGGAGAAGGTAAAAAGCAATACAAAACTGTACCGGTTATGTTAATTATTTTGCTTTCAAACTGAATGCAATGTAATAATATATATTTAATAATAACATTAACAGCATGCATCTATCTCTGGGTGAAAAGCTTATAATAAAATCACCAAAATATGTCTTCATAGAATGAATAGTTCGCAAACACATTTCTAGGTTATTTAAAAATAGAACATTCAAAAATTATTGTATTAGAAACATTTTACTGTCTTAAGTGCACTCGTTTATTAGCCTATAAATTAAAATAATAATAATAATTACTATTAGTAGTAGTATTATTTATTTAAGGTGACGCAAACAGCTTATATACTGTTTCAGCTATTAAAATAGTTCAGCAAAGTGGTTGCTTCATTTCATTTTTTTATTAAGTTAATTTAGAAAAACGTTTAGAGCATTTTATTGTTCGTTCAATATGTATATATTTTTTTAAGTAACGATCAAGCAGCCAGCGGCAGACAGTGAGTTGATCATAGCTTGTGTTTGATCAGTTTTGCCTTCTCAAATCATCACGACTTGCCTACAATAAAATCTATAGGCCTAAAAGTGTTCAAGTATAAAACAATCTTAATTTCAACATTAAACTAATATAAAAGTGTTTATATTCACCGCCTGTGTTTTATCCCATTGGCAAGTAGGCTATTGTAAAATAAACGCTAAAACGCTTGTGTTTTCTGAGTCAGTGTCTCGCAAGGATGAAGTTGCCGATCGCCATTTCCTCTTTGGACGCGCCTTTAGAGAGAAATTAATCTTTACAGACTACATAATGAAATAGTTTTTGTTTTTGATTTGTTCTCTTTCGTTAAGTAATCATTTAAAGCTTTCTATAAATATCTTGTCTGTGAGTTAATTCTCTGAGTTTTGCTGAGAAGCGCTCCTTGAGATGACATGAGGGGATCATGTTTGTTTTCAATGTTTCAAGCACCGTTTGCAACATTTTGTTGATATTGTGAGTGCACAGAAATAAAAGTAGACCATTTACAGTTCCGAATAATGTATTACTCGTACCTTTATGAGCAAAAATAACGGAATATTTTAAATTGTATCCACTGCAAAAATGCAAGTGATTGCGCTGGCTCCTCTATGTCCTGCAAAGTGGCTCTCAGCACAAACGATTGCATTTGTGCCTAATACCGCACATTTATATTATTTTAACGTTGAAATTAACATTGTTTTATATTTTAACTCTTTTAGGCCTAGATCTATATTTATTTCAGGCAAGTTGTGATTATCTGAGAAGGCAAAATTGATCAAACACAATATGATCAACTCATTCTCTGCCGCTTGCCGCTTGGTCGTTACTTTAAAAATCAAAAACTTATATTTAACGAACAAAAAAATGCTCCAAATGTTTTTTCTAAATTAACTTAATAAAAACGAAACTAAATATAATCACTTTGCGTTACATACAAAACTGGACTATTTTAATAGCTGAAACAGTAGTATACGCTGTTTTGTGAGAAGAGGGGGAAAAGACGGGTTTGGTCGGATTGGGGCCCATATTACTGAATTCTGATAAACTCGGGCCAGCATCTAGGGCCTATAGATTTGAGGCCTGTGCAGGGTTCTTATGTCTGTGACAGCAATGCTCACCGTAAATAATACTAATAATTGTAATTATTATTTTAATTTGTAGACTAAAAAAATGGAGACATTAAGACAGTAAACTGTTTATTATAATGAATGCTTTATTTTTAAATAACCTTTTACAGCTTTGGAAATTATACTCATTCTTAACACGTAGACGAATTTTGGCGATTTTATTATAAGCTTTTCACCCAGAGTTAGATGCATGCTTCACTGTTAATGTTATTATTAATTAAGGCCTCTTATTACATTGCATTCAGTTTGAGAGCAAAGGAATGACAACATAACCTGTAAATTATTTGTTTTGTATTGCATTTACCTTCTCTCCAAACGTTTTTTTTTTTTTTACAAAATTCAGGCGATTTTATATTTTGAAAAATAAGGCAAAGCCGTTTGAAGCCGCTCTTCAATTATTATTTTATTTTGGTGCGTTAAAGTAGCATGATTCGCACTTACAAAATAGTCCTCTTTTTAGCGTTTATTTTACATTAATCATCATTAGGATAAAACACAGATGTGGTGTTTTAGCAGCTATTCTATTGGTTATTAATGTAAAATAAACGCTAAAAACATTGTTTTGTCAGTTGCATGGTCTCATATAGCCTACTATGAAAAATAAAGTTTAATAAAGGCAATACAATGCATCCAGCACCTATAAACAGGTAGCCTTGTTGAATCTGGGGGCGGGGCCACAAATCCGTGAGTACAGTTTACAAACCCGTGGGAACTGATTGCGAAAGCGTGCGCACAGATTATGAATTTGTGGGTACGGATTCAAAATCCGAGGGAACGGTTTACAAAATCTGAGCTCCAGGATTGTTAATACGTGGGCACGATTTATTAAACCGAGGGAACAGTTTAAGAATTCGTGAGTACGGTTTATAAACTGAGGGGACGAATTGCAAAACCGTCGCCATGGATTGATTATTTTTCTCCTGCAGGTGACACAGCGGGCTCCGTATGTTTACGTTTATGTTTTATGTCTCAAGTGAAAACCTTCAGCGGCAGCAGCGAGCTTCCGGTGTACTAAAACGCGCTTTTTTTTTAAAAAAAACTATAATTTTTCGATTTGGTTTTGTTGACTTTTTAATATCTGCATTTGAACGACGTGTAATGAAAACAAAATTGAAAATTTGAATGAAATTCGTTTTTGTGTTCCCGAGAAAATGTAAATATTGCATAAACCAATCATTTATTCGTTTGTTTGTTTTGAAAACAAAAACGAGAAAACCAATTATACGTAGGTACACGGACCCTCAAGACTATGTTTGTCTGTAAAACTCTTTCCACACTCAGTGCACACAGATTTCTTGGCTATTCTTTTCTTTAAAAATGTCTTTTTAGTCTTTGAGTGACTCAAAGTTTTTTTTCTGGTTTGACATGATGCTCCTCCTCCAATTCACTCAGTTCGTCACTCTCCTCGCTCTCTTCCATCAGGTCTGAAAAAAAGCATTAAAGAGCAAAATATGAAAGTAAGTCCTAGTGTAATAACAGACATATGAAGTAATCTTTTAAATATATCAATATTTCTCAATGGTTTCCTCGTTTTTTTTAAAGTTAAGTCAACTTATGTTATGTAAACTCATTATTTTATATTGGAAATAATGTGGGTTTTATGACCATTTGTCTGAAAGCATGGTTTGAATGGTTGTGGCATTTTATATTCGGATTAAAGAATGAACACACATGGTATTCTATGAGGAGGTGGCGTACACCAAAGTGTGTATCATTAAATGAGCATTAGTTTGATAGGACACACATAGTTATAGGTGGGTCACATTGACTAGTACTTCACACATTAAGCATACATAGAATAAAAAAATACAATTCAAGAGACATTAACCAAGACAGTTATAGGACATAGTATAGTGTGAAAAGCACAATGACCTAATGACAGACAGGATGTCATGTAGTCTGAAAAGCACAGTGTTTCGCCAATTAAGTCGTAGGTATGCCTCAACTGTGAGACACAAAATCAAAAAGAAAAGAAAACCACATTGTATGATTTTTAAATAATTCATTTCCCGTTTATTGCATGGAATAAGTATTAGATCACCTACCAACCAGCAAGAATTCTATCTCTCACAGACCTGTTAGTTTGTCTTTAAGAAGCCCTGTTATACTTGTTACCTGTATAAAAGACACTTGTCCACACACTCAATCAGACTCCAACCTCTCCACTATGGGCAAGACCAAAGAGCTGTCTAAGGACACTAGGGACAATCAATGATCCTGAGAAAGGTGAGGGATCACCCTAGAACTAAACGGGAGGACCTGGTCAATGACCTGAAGAGAGCTGGGACCACAGTCTCATCGGTTACCATTAGTAACACACTACACCGTCATGGATTGTAATCCTGCAGCGTGTGCAAGATCCCCCTGTTCAAGTCAGCACATGTCCAGGCCCGTCTGAAGTTTGCCAAAGACCATCTGTATGATCCTGGAGGAGGCATGGGAGAAGGTCATGTGGTCAGATGAGACCAAAATATAACTTTGGTATAAACTCCACATGCCGTGTTTGGAGGAAGAAGAAGGATAAATACAATACCAAGAACACCATCCCAACCGTGAAGCATGGGGGAGGAAAAATCATGCTTTGGGGGTGGTTTTCTGCAAAGGGGACAGGACGACCACACCATATTTGGGCAACAACCTCCTTCCCTCAGTAAGAGCCTCTTGCCGAGCTACAGTCCCAAATCCTGAAAGACCTGGAGAAGACCTGTATGGAGGAGTGGGACAAAATCCCTGCTGCAGTGTGTGCAAACCTGGTCAAGAACTAAAGAAAACATCTGACCTCTGTAACTGTAAACCAAATACTAAGTTCTATTTTTCTAGTGTATCAAAGACGTGTTTCATGCAACAAAATGGAACTTAATTATTTAAAAATCATACAATGTGACTGGATTTTTTTAGATTCTGTCTCTCACAGTTGAGGTGTACCTACGATGAAAATTACAGATTTCACCATTATTTGTAAATGGGAAAACTTGAAAAATAGGCAGTGTATCAAATGCTTATTTGCCCCACTGTACTTGTTGAAATTTATGCCAGACTTGTTAGCCCACTATTTCTTGGCACAAGTGGACACTTCAGTAAGAAGGAACTTGTACGTACACACAACATAACTCACTTGAGAATTTATAATTAATATTTGTCACGGTTTCAGTCAATAATTTCAGCCTTCAAATAATTTTTTCTTTTTTCTGGTGCCATTTTATATCTGCAGAGCTATTTGAAACTATTTACGTACAAAAACAGAAATACGGTCTTGTTTATAAATTGCCTTTCTAGGTCTATATGTGATGGCAAAATTATTCCACAGTATTGCGCCACCTTCAGAGTGATTTTTAAAATTGCTCCTTCTAAACTTGTCAGTGTCTTTCCAGAATGCGTTTGCAAATGATCTTTCAGGTTTCTCTGATATGTGAAACTTATGTTGCTGAAGGTCTGTCTCCAGTGTGAAGCCTCATGTGAGCGGTAAGGTTTCCTTTAAGTGTGAAACTCTTTCCACATGAAAGGCAGGTAAAAGGTTTTTCTTCGCTGTGAACTCTCATGTGAGCCCGAAGGTTTCCTCTAAATCTGAAAGTCTTTCCACAGTAAGGGCAGATATAATCCTTCTCTCCAGTATGAATTCTCATGTGTAGATTTAGGTTTGTCTTGTTTGAGCAAGTCTTTCCACAGTGACTGCACATGAACGGCTTCTCTCCAGTGTGAGATGTTACATGATTTTTAAGGTGATCACTGTCTGAGAAACTCATTCCACACTGATGGCATATAAAACTGAGAGAGGGAGCTCTTGAGTGAACCACCATGTGCTTTTTAAGGGTTCCCTTATGACTGAACTTCTTTTCACACTGATCACATGCATATGGCTTCTCACCAGTGTGAATGTTCATGTGATACTCAAGGTTTGGTTTGGTTGTAAAACCTATTCCACAAAGTTTGCAGAGGTACGGCTTCTCTCCAGTGTGAGTTCTCATGTGCCTGTTAATGCTTCCTTGTTGACTGAAATGTTTTCCACACAGAGGGCAGGTGTAGGGCTTTTCACCTGTGTGGACGTTCATGTGGCTTTTGAGGGCTGCTTTTTTAGTGAAAGATTTTCCACACTCTTGGCAGGTGAAAGGCTTCTCTCCAGTGTGAATCCTCATGTGGACTTTAAGATTTCCATGTTCACTGAAATGTTTTCCACACTGTTGGCAGGTAAAAGGCTTTTCTCCAGTGTGAATCCTCAAGTGGACTATAAGGTTTCCATGTTGACTGAAACTCTTTCCACAATACTGGCAGGTGAAATGAGTTTTACTTGAGGAAGTATTTTCTGTCTGAGAGCAACTAATTGATTCTCGTCCAGTTATAAAATACTGATCTTCATCTTGCATTTCATCTAGTACTTCACTCTCCATTCTTGGCACCATCAGTTCTAAAAAGAGACAAATACAAGTTAACCCATGTTTAAAAGCAACAGTAGAACAGAGTGCAACAATGGCCCAAATCTGCCATTTATTCTGGAGGGTCACAGTCCTGCAGAGTTTAGCTCCAACACACCTCTAATAAGTTAACCTCACAAAAGTACACCTTTCACATTTCAGCAAACAATTTAAGTATATCTTCTCAAGGGACAATACTATAGAAATGAAATTTGGATATATTTTAGAGTAGTATAGCAGTATAGATTTACTGTCCTCTAAAAATACAGCCATTATTGAAAAATAGCTGGCAACAAAAGTGATAACAGCAGTATGTTGTTTTGCCATGTAAAGCCACATGTCCAATTCATTATGTTTATGTTATGGTCTGCTTGACTGTTCTGTGCATCAAGTGCAGAGCCTGGCTTCAAAAAAAAAAAAAACATATGCATGAGTTCTGCCAGCTTTGCTTTAAAGGTTGCAGAAGTAAAAGGTCAGTTTGTCAGTGCTCACACCATACGCTGCACAGTGCTAAAAGTCAGTTTGCACAGGCGTCATCCCAGATGAAAGCCTCTTCTGAAGCTGGCTCATATGAAAGCCTGCAAACAGTTTGCTGAAGACAACCTGTCCATGAGCATGAATTACTGGAAGCATGTTCTGTGGTCTGATGAGACTATAAGATCAACTCAGATGGTGTCCAGCATGTGAGGTGATGCCCTGGTGAGGAGTACCAAGAAAACTGTGTCTTGCCTTCAGTCATCATGGTAGCATCATGGTCTGGGGCTGCATGAGTGCTGCTGGTTCTGGGGAGCTGCAGTTCATTGAGGGAAACATGGATTACATTATGTACTGTACATTCTGTAGCAGAACATGGTGCCTTCCCTCTAGAAACTAAGCTGAATGGCAGTTTTCCAACATGATAACGATGAATGAGTGGCTAAGTTTGTCTCCAGACCTGAACCCTGTGGGGCATCCTCAGATGGAAGGTAGAGAAGCACCATGTGTCTAATGTACTGCAGCTATGTGATGCCATTATATGGAAGAGGATCCCAGCAACAACCTGTGCAGCTCTGGTCAATTCCATGCCTAGCAGGATTAAGGCAGTGCTGGACAACAATGGTACTAACATAAAATATTGACACTTTGGACACAGTTTTGACAAGTTTACTTAGGGTGTACTCACTTTTGTTGCCAGCTATTTTGACAATAATGGCTGTATGCATCTCTTGCAGTCAAAACTGACTGTATCCATACCAGCAGTGTGCGTATGATAGGATGCCTGCAAAGTATGCTACTTTAGCAAACAGCGCTGCATGTACTTAAGTGTCTTTTAAGTATATTTGTAGCACTTAATAGCAAAGAACAAATATTGACAGTCTGTACAAAGACTGATACAGAAACAACACTTTTCATGTTTAAAATATGAGTACTGATATGAGTACTTACTGAATGAATGAAAGACGCTTCACTTATTAAGACCACTTACTGCCACCTACTGGCGATTTTAGTTATTTATTGCCAGCCTAGGCTGGTTGGTTGGTTTTAGAGGGATTTTGGCCATTTTTCCAGGCTGGTCTTAGCTGGTCAGGCTGGGAAACCAGCTACTTCCATCTTAAACCAGCTACAACCAGCCTAGGCTGGTTTTAGCTGTTTTTTTGTTTTGTTTTGTTTTTTTTTCCAGCAGGGATGTTAGTATGTTTTTTTTTTTTTGTATACATTGCCCTGGACCCATACAATGTATTTTTGGCCATTGCTACAAATATAACTGTGCTACTTAAGACTGGCTTTGTGGTCCAGGGTCACATATTAATAATACACTTAATAGAATGTTAAGAATATGACATAAAAGATCCTTCTATAAAAGGTAAAAATTCATGTGTTAATCAATATAAAGGGGTAAATTATATCCCTTAATTATTGAGAGGTACTTAAAAGAATGTGAAATGCCCCACAGGGTACACCACTGTAAAAAGTTTGAGAACCTACTATACAGAAATTGATTAATCAATAAAAATAAAGCACAGCATAGAATTCAGAGAAAGTTATGAACAACATTCAGTGAAGACCAGTGCTGAGCAAGACTGACAGGAGACTGTATATATCAGCTTCATGATTTGACTGATTTAGATGTTATGTAGAAAGATCGACAGCTCAACGCATTAAAGGAAAGGAATATTCATGTTTTCATAACCACTGACCAAAAATAAAACTAAAAATAATAAATTTTTGATGAATTTTGCGAATAGGGAGGATTGGGTTCACTCACGTACAAGCTAGTCTAGTCTAGTTAATAAAATGTTATTAGTAAGAATTTTGAGCTTCTATATCACCTAAAAAAAAGTACAAAATATAGCAGCATGTATTGCATTGTTTTTAACAATCAAACTAAGAAATTAATCAAATAGTTCTCTGCTGCACATTAGTATGTGTCTGGTCATTTGATCTCAACATATTTTTGTCCAAATGAAGTTCCATTTTTAAATAAAACCACCGTAATAATGACACTCTTTATAATAAAAATATTATTAATGAGAATAAAAACAAACCTGTTTCTTCCTCGTCATCTTCTTGTTTCACAATGAATACTTCTTCAATCTTTATGTCTTCATCCTCCTCTTTAATAAGTGCCATCTTTATAACAGTGCCTCACGGGGATCTCAGTTGCTTCAGCAGGAGTTTTTCTGTCTGTTTGGACAATCAGTCATAATTAAGATCAGAACAATTAACAGAAATTAATGCAAACTAAATCTGGGTGCATCTCAGTCAGAGTACAATAGTTAAAGGAGTAGTTCACTTCCAGAACAAAAATTTACAGATAATGTACTCACCCCCTTGTCATCCAAGATGTTCATGTCTTTCTTCATTTGTAAGGAAATTGTTTTTTGAGGAAAATATTTCAGGATTTCTCTTCAATTAATGGACTTCTATGGTGCCCCCAAGTTTGAACTTCCAAAATGCAGCTTAAATGCAGCTAAATGATCCCAGCTGATGAAGAAGGGTCTTATCTAGCGAAACGATCGGTTATTTTACAATTTACTTATTTTTTAATCTCTACACAGAGCTAGACAAGATGAGCATTTGAGGTTAAAAAGTACATAAATTGTCTTTTTTTTTTAAGAAAATAAACAATCGTTTTGCTAGATAAGACCCTTTTTTCATCAGCTGTGATCGTTTAGAGCCATTTGAAGCTGCATTTTAGAAGTTCAAACTACACTATATGGAGAAAAATCCTGAAATGGTTTCCTCAAAAAAAAAAAAAATTCCTTACAACTAAAGACAGGAGAACATACATAACAAAAATCAGAACAATGTCTAAAAGCTGCTATTAAATAAAGGTGTACAGTAAACAAGCTGAAAACCACAGAACTATGTTTTTATAAGCTGTCGACCTAAAAAAACAGTGTTTAAAAACAAGAACAAAAGTAGAGTGCAATGTGTCTTACTACTAATTGGTCAATGTCAGTGCACCTTTTCCTTACCTTGCTTTGTTGGAGAAACGATCCAACTGAATGGCCCAACATGAAATACCCTGACATCTACAACTATTTGTGTTTTTTAGGTCAAGAGCTTATAAAAACGTAGATTGTTTTTTAGCTTGTTTACGGTACACCTCGACTCAGAACAGCTTTTACACCTTGTTCAGTTTTTTGTTAGAAGTCAGAAATGACAAGGAGTCCGCTTCCCGCAATACAAAGTCAATGAGGAGCATTAGAATGATGGTGGTTTTCCAGGAAAAGGGAAACCAGCTAAAAACAGCTACTTCCATCTTAAGCCAGCCTACCAGCATAGGCTGGTTTTAGCTGTTTTTTTCAGCAGGGTAATCATTTCAGAAAATGTACAAATTTAGATCATTTTACAGACAATTTTAAAATTTTTACACTCATTTTGCCAGCACAGGTCCCATGAGACTACATTAACCCTTGTGTGATCTTATGGACATTTTTGTCCATTTCAGTTTTGTTTTTTTGTTATAAGTGTGCCTGTGTTAATGCCATCTGCATACATTTTGGCTCAGGAGTTTATTTTTATTGAAATTTTAATACTTAACCATCATTTCCTTCAAAAAAATAAATTTTACTCTCTGTACCATACTCACACTCAGGACATTAAGGACAAAAATGTCCACATTGAAACCCATTAAAACTGCAACTGTTTAACCCAGGGCCATTTGACTATAAAATTATGCTAATGTGCATTCATTCTATCGACAAGGCTTCACATTTAGAATTTAGAATCTAATAAGCAAAGAAAAAATTCTGCTCAGCATTTAGTACATGGAAATTACAATTTTTCATTTTTTCATAAAAAAAAAACACCTGTGGCATTATGCAAACAAACCAGCATTTAAAGAGTTACAATACGGAAAATGAATGAATATTTGGTATCTATGGATAGAACATATGTTGGTTAAAAAATAGACATAAGTGAAAGTGGAAAAAAATATTAATAAATCAAATTTATTATAACAGTTTTTGGACATGGACAGTTTTGTCCATTTTGCACCTATGTGTACATTTTTTTTAACTCACAAGGGTTAAATGTGAAGATATACCCAATTGTAGCAGTTTTTAGTAACGTGAACGCAATGCCTCAGAAAATCCCATCTGCCTGTTTACATGACAGTAGCATTGGCACATATCCGATTTATATCTGATTTATTTCCACATATGAATGAGGACTGAAACTGATCTCGAAATATCCGAATGCATGCGGTTTTCCCCGTTTACACATTTGCATGTTTAGTTTAAATTGATTCACGATATAGAGCGCGAAATGAGACGCAGCATCTCTATTATGATGAGCAGAAGCGCTTCACTCGCGAAAATAACGTTCTTTAACCCTAGATAAAGTATTAAACTGCTATATTAGATAAAATGATTACTTTACAGTTATTTAAAAGCTGTAACATATACGGAAATGTTTGCATCTATTTAAACACTTTGAATGTGGAAAAACACAAACCTTTCTAGAGTCAAATCACAACAGAAGCACGAGCGCCGCGCAGACTCATGATGTCATCGTCAGATCAAATAAAAGTCATGCTGTCTAAAATCACTAAAGTGCAGAAAGAAAGGTAACCAGATTTCTGAAATGGAAACCATGGAGATTTCTTACTTGAGTGGTTAAAATATCCCTGAAATATAATTTGTTATCATCTATTTAACAAAACAAGGACAATATTTTTAATGTTTTCAATTGTTGTGATAAAGGTTACTATTTAAGTTAATAATTACTATGTTCAAGATTATTATTCATTTTTAAGTCTGGTTTTAACACAGATCAGCAAAAAACACACTATAAAAACAGTTAACTGCAGTAACCACTGTAAATAGCAAGCAATTCAAAACAATATTTTAACATGATTTACAAAAACCTTACAAAAATAAAATTAAATATGGAAAGAGTAATAAGTAAAAGTGCCTTTTCCAACTGTATTTAATATTTCAATACTTTTTCTATGTTGATGCTTGGAAATGACTATTACTATCCTTGATTAGGCTTATTATTTAGCATTTTTGGATTTTATTCACAGAGTATGTGTTCTCTGTAAATGTAATTGTTGCATGTAATTATTTAGGTTTTGTTTAATCATTTGTTCATATTGGGGTGTACCTTCATCACATGACATAGTTAAGAAATGAGTAACTTACTGTTGTGGTGTTAAAACTTGGGGATGTTTAAAAATTGTTTGCAAAAATCCCCTAAAGTTATTTTTCACAGGAATTTATATTTAAATATATTTAGTCTGCTGAAAATATTAAAAACTACAAATAAAAGAGTTTGAGATTCTATTAAAAGGGCAAAATTACAATGTTTGGGTGCAGAAACCATACCAGGATTCGGGAACCTTTTAGGAAAAAAAAATAGAAAATAATTTTTTTTTCATATTTTTTTATTCTTCCTTATCTTTTTTTTCTCCATTTTATTATTTTGTACAAGCGCAAAACGTACATGTTAGTATGTTTTTATTTATGCTGAAACATACAATTTAGATGTAATTCAATGTTTAAAACGGTACAAATCGCCAGAAAAGTAATTTATGCATATTCTATATCATTATGCATATGCATTTTTATCAATAAACGATTTAGATATTTAGATCCCTTAACCTACTCCCAAACCTAAACCTACCCATTTTATAGTGAATATAAAAAGATATAAAACGTTATTCACCCAAATATGCAGGAAATAACCATTTTAGTAACAATATGGCATAAATGGCTAATCCCACTCCTACATCTAAACCTAACCATAACTATCTCTGTACAATATGAGAAAAAAATGACAGGCAGATAAGGAAAGGAGGTGACATGAGGCCATGTTTGGTGACTAGGAATTTGTGCTCTGCATTTAACCTGTCCAAGTGCACACACACACACAGTAGTGAACACACACCCGGAGCAGTGGGCAGCCATTACTGCAGCGCCCGGGGAGCAGTTGGGGGTTCGGTGTCTTGCTCAAGGGACTCACCTCAGTCGTGGTATTGAAGGTGGAGATTCACTCCCCCCACCTACAATCCCTGCTGGACCTGAGACTTGAACTAGCAACCTTTGGGTTACAAAGTCCAACTCTCTAACCATTAGGCCACGGTGCAATCACAATCACGTATTTATTGCAAAAATGTCAAAATCAGTACCAAAAGTAATCCAAATGGCAGTTCGCTGCAGTCGCAGTCCTCTCTGGTGGAATACATAAGATTTGTGTGAGGTGCAGAGCAGAATTTAAGTTGTTAACACTCTGAGGTTCTTAAATCATGTTCTCTACATTTTATTTTGTAATTAAATTACACAATGCCATTACATGTAACTAGTTACTCCACAACACTGGTTAAAAATATATTTTTTGTGACCAGTTTTCACAGATGTGAAATAAATCTGCAATTTGCAGCTAAATTTTAGAATACTTTTTGTCAATGAACACACATGTAATTGAGAAAGCATAAAACATAACTTTGAAAAGCTATTATAAAAACGCAAGTGAGAATTCACGAAACAGAGCACTTTATATTGAAGATTCTTTATTTTCTGAAGTGACAGACTAAAACAGCATTTGTTGTCTCTTGCTCAGCGTAATACAAACATAAAGTCCTTTTTAAAATTTCACTTGTCAAACAGGGGAAATACAATTCCAAAGATGTACTTTATCGCATATATTTACTGTCTTCAGACAGATATCTGTAATTGATGAGGTTGAGTTGAATTACATGAAATTTCATGGACTTATTGGAGTCACAGTCATTATTTCTTGTCAAGATCAGTCTTTCCCGACCGTTTGCCTTTCCAAAAGGGTTCCGGTTTATATTCAGCTGCAGAGAGTAATTTCAGTGATGCTGTCTATGGCTTTGGCAGCAAGGGATGCACATGGCTGGCCACATCATTGAAGGAGAGCGGGAAATAGCTGGGAACTTCATCTCCAGGGAAAGACACAAGCTGGGCACCCTGACGATTGACCTCCTCGTATAGCACCTAGACACCACCTTTCACTTTGTGGGAAGAAGCAATGTCACTGAAATCAATGTCTTGAAGACTGGTTTCTTTGCGTAGGGTCACGCTTCTTCCTTGATAGTTGACATGCTCAAACAGCTGGATTTCAGGGTTGTCCAGGTCATCTGTGATGATCTTGAGGGAAGAAAACCTTCCTTTGTCATCAAGAGTAGCATACTCTCCTTGTTGAAACACCCGCTGCTTTCCAGCAAAATTCTTGTCATAGTACGCTACCCATGGCGCACCAATAACTTTGATAGATGAGATGACATTGCTGAAGCCCTTTTCTTCTAAGTTGCGGACATTGTTTTCAAATTCAGCTCTTCTGCCCTGGAAGCCCTCTTCTGTAAAAACAACAATCTTGCTCATTTCGAAAAATGACTGGAGCAGATTAGACGCTGGAGATTGCAAGTTCTTCTTTTTCAGCTTCTCGTGGCTCTGCCAGGAAAAGTGAGTGGAATGGTGTGCAGAGCTGCCTTTTTTAAACCACAATTACACCAAAGTGGGTGTTGACAAAGATATGCCAGTACATGTAGATCTGGCAGCTGAGAAACACAAGCTGCATGCCAAATCTATATGGTAAAAACAAACAGATTTTTGATGTGGAAAGTTTACTAGCACATGTCAAGTCAAGTCACCTTTATTTATATAGCGCTTTTAACAATACAGATTGTGTCAAAGCAACTGCACAGTATTTAAACAGCACAATAGTGTGTAAGTAACGCATTATTGTAAATAATCAATGTTCAGTTAAAGGCAGTTCATCAATGAATTCAGTGATATCATCATCCAGTTCAGTTCAAATAGTATACGATATCGCTGGAAAGTGTCCCCAACTAAGCAAGCCAGAGGCGACAGCGGCAAGTAACCAAAACTCCACAGGTGACAGAAATGAAGAAAAAAACCTTGGGAGAAACCAGGCTCAGTCGGGGGACCAGTTCTCCTCTGGCCAGACGAAACCAGCAGTTTGTACCAATGTCTGATTGTAGAGAACTCATCAGGATCCAATCAATCAATTGCAGTTTCACTCTGTCCTAGAAGGTTTAAATTTGTGCAGATGATTTACTATCACTGTCATCATCAGAGCACACTTGAACAGTACATTCAGCATCTTATCTTCATGGCTCATAATCATGATCTCAACCATATTCTCAAAACTATCATTTTCAAAATTAATATTTTGATCGCCGACACTTTATTCATCACATCCATCATCAAATGACAGTGACATTTATATTATATATAGTGTTATGTCCTCGGACTTACATTATTATTTGTATTTATTTTTGTATTCATATCTGACGATTTTTTGTTGTATTGTGTGCTATACAATGTGCACAGTCTCTCTCTATCCCTCTCTCTCCTTCTGGCAGCTCTTGATTGGGACCAGCTGCAGGAGGTTGTGTGGCGAGCATTTGAATGCTAGAAGCAGAGCAGTTTAGGATTCGCGTAGGTGTCTATTCACGTAGGATAGAGCAAACTTTTTGCCCATCGCCGTTCCTTTAACTTGGAAATAGAAACGTGAATCAAATTCAAAGTAATTTTTGGTCAAATTGATTTCCAGTAATTTTAGAATATATTTATCAGGCCTCCTGGGATCAGGGTACTGCTTCATACATACCTGTCTCGATGTTTGTGTAGAGACTATCCATATCGATGGTGAATAGAAGCGAATTCTAGCTAAACCGTTGTTGGATGCCCAATTTTGTGTTTGTGGTCTTTGTTTGTATTGTGTGTTGATGAAAGTTCTTTCATGTGGAAAGAAGTCATTGTTTTGATTGGACAGAAAACGTCTGTTTTCTGTATTTCTGTTTCTGTCATTTTCCCATTGACCAGCCGGTCCAAATTGAACACAGCTATGGAAAGATCTAGATTTAACCCAGTATTTATTATGTCGATATGGCTAATTAGAATAATGACTCTCTATTTGATCGTCTTTATTTACGTCATAATCACGTGGGTTAGCCCGGAAACGGGCTGTTGTATATGCTCGAGGGTCGTCTGAGCAGACTGGATAGCTGTAATTATCTCGTCTGAGATCAAAGTCCATTCCTAACCCATTCCTCTGCCAGCCTTGTGCACGAGTGTGTGTGTTCATGTTTATGTTACAAAAATATGGTTCTGCGTCTGATGGTCTTGACGTGAATCTCGTATCTTGGCTGTAAGTGTTGTTAGATCTAAAGTTTTCTCTATATCTCGCCATAATAGTGATATTTTACGCGTTCTAACTGAAAATTCTTTTTTACTTCGATGTTAACTGTATTCGCGACGTTTCAAAGTACACTACTTCTTCTTCAGGCATACATACAATGAACATCATTTGTTAGAAAAATCAATAGTATCAAGCTTGTAGTAACTGTTGTATCGAGCATTTAGAAGAGCAATGATCAGGGAGCCATTGTGGTTCAGGCAGTTCAGGGAGCCATGACAGAACAGACAGTCCGAGGGGGCCATGGCGGATCAGGCAGTTCAGGGAGCCATTGCGGATCAGGCAGTTCAGGGAGCCATGACAAAACAGACAGTCCTAGGAGCCATGGCGGATCAGGCAGTTCAGGGAGCCTTGACAAAACAGACAGTCCTAGGAGCCATGGCGGATCAGGCAGTTCAGGGAGCCATTGTGGTTCAGGTAGTTCAGGGAGCCATGACAGAACAGAAAGTCCTAGGAGCCATGGCGGATCAGGCAGTTCAGGGAGCCATTGCGGGTCAGGCAGTTCAGGGAGCCATGACAGAACAGACAGTCCTAGGAGCCATGGCGGATCAGGCAGTTCAGGGAGCCATTGTGGTTCAGGCAGTTCAGGGAGCCATGACAGAACAGACAGTCCTAGGAGCCATGGCGGATCAGGCAGTTCAGGGAGCCTTGACAAAACAGACAGTCCTAGGAGCCATGGTCGGATCAGGCAGTTCAGGAAGCCATGGCAGAGCAGGAAACTCAGGCATATGGCCCCCCAAATTTTCTTGGGGGGAATTAGGGTACTATAGCCCCATTAGAGTTCAGGAGGAGCGGATTCTGGAGGGCATATGTATGTCAGTAAAGTATGTCATTTAATAATATTTCATTGATTATGGGCCAGACTTACAGCTTGCACCAGCGTAAAACCATCTTTTGGTGCTGAAATAGTACTGTCAGGATTTACTAAATACGCGTAGAGTAGAGTTAGGGCTGAAAAGGTGTAGACACAGTTACTGTATGTGCCTGACCTGATTGAATATGCATATGCAGGAATTTCTATTAAGATGCAAAATGTATGTCAGAAGAGTATTAAAATTAATCTGTAACACATTTTACTATGTTTGTGCTTGTCAAATTACTGGTATTTCTGCCATTATTTAACACCCAAAAAAGCATGCCTTAAAGCAGGCGGTAATTTGTGCTGCTCTTGATAGATTGCGCTGGTCATTATAGAAATGAGATGTTGTGTCTTTGTTATTTAATGTGTGCACTTGGATGGGTTAAATGCAAATGCAGAGCACAAATTCCGAGTATGTGTCACCATACTTGGCCATACGTCACATCCTTTCCTTTTTCTATCCTTTCCTTTTCAGTACCGTGTTTACCCACCGTGCAAAGCACAAAAAGTCATTTTGTTTAAACTAAGCTGTAATATGTTGAGTATTTACTTGAAATAACATGGAAGACTTGTCTTCAGAAGTTGACAATATAATATTTTCATTCTAAAGTATTTGTAGTACAACTTTTACAGTAAGAACTGTTAGAATTATTCTGTTTTATATGGCTGCTGCCCAGTAGTGAAAGTGTTGCAGAAGTTCTGTCTTGAAAACTTGGTGAATGTTGTCAGGAGGTATTCCTGAAATGGTGTCACCACTGAATTGTTTTGGAATTTTGCTGTGCTGGATTTCTTGTCAGTGTTTTAATGAAAACTGATTAATAAAAACCTCTAAAGCCTTGCGGATATAACTTCATGGAGTGGAGTTTGAATGCTATCATCATTGATCTGTTCCTGTGGCTGCTCAGGTATTTCACAGCTCTCTAAGTGTATTGGGGTTTTGATGAATTGCAGATTGAAGTTCTCACAGAAGTTTTATAGCACAATACATGCTGTGACAATGTATTTTATGTTGCTTGTCTTTAAGTCATTCCTTTTCATCAGAGACTGCCATTTGCCCTCAAGGCATCCAAATCTGTGCACCACATGGATGCGTGCTCGTCTCAGGTGCTCATTGAAGCAGCACTTTGAAGCAGTTGCTGTGCCCTCAGTGAAAGGCTTTAAAGCATTATTGTTTAGACTGTGTGCAGAGTCAGCCACAATCAAAACAGTTATGTCAACCTGTCACAGGGAAGGTCAGAGACGTACGGATCCATTTGCAGCATTTATTGAGAATCGTCAACAAGCAAAAGTAATCACCGGAAAACAGGAACAACGTAGGAAATCCAGTAAACAGTTCGATACTCAGGCAGTGGTCACAATGGTATGTAGCAAGAATCATAAACGAGATACACAATCCAGGGTCATACACGGGAAATCCAACACAAGGGAAAACGCTTAGAATTACGACCATAGGGAACGATAAGACTTCGCCACTACAAGGATCCAGCAGCTTTTTCACCACAGATCATCATGAACCCGGGAGATCGTCTGGTTCGTCTTCGCCAGAGGAACCGACAAATTGAGGAGTATGTGGCAGACTTCTGCGAACTTTGCTGGCAGGTAGATTTCCAAGACACCTTTTTAAAGCACATTTTTTACTACGGCTTGAACAAGGACTTAAAACCCTGTATTCCACTACGCCCACCTAACTGGTCTCTAGAACAATACATCGACCATGCACTCCAGCTGGCTGGTTCACCATTTACTGTTGGAATGGTGGATGAGGGGCCCCGCAATCCTGCAGTAAACCCCATACCACAACCTGCTCATGTCACGTCTGCCACATCAGAGTCCTCTCATGCCAAGCCTACCAAGCCAAAGTCTGCTCAAGTCACATCTACCAAATCACAGTTTGCTCACGCCACGCCTGCCACTCCAGAGCCTGTTCACAAGATGGCCGCCCTTCCTGAGTCAGTTCACAAGATGGCCGCCTTTCCAGAGTCTTCACGCAGGATGGCCTCCCTTCTAGAGTCTGTTCACAAGATGACCTCCCTTCTAGAGTCTAATCACAAGATGGCCGCCCTTCCTGAGTCAGTTCACAAGATGGCTGCCTTTCCAGAGTCTTCACGCAGGATGGCCTCCCTTCTAGAGTCTGTTCTCAAGATAGCCGCCCTTCCAGAGCCTGTTTGCAAGATGGCCGCATTCCCAGAGTCTCCGCTGGTGCCGCCCGGCCTCCCAGAGCCTCCGCTGGTTCAGCCCAGCCTTCCAGAGCCTCCGCTGGTTCCGCCCAGCCTTCCAGAGCCTCCGCTGGTTCCGCCCAGCCTTCCAGAGCCTCCGCTGGTTCAGCCCAGCCTTCCAGAGCCTCCGCTGGTTCAGCCCAGCCTTCCAGAGCCTCCGCTGGTTCCGCCCAGCCTTCCAGAGCCTCCGCTGGTTCCGCCCAGCCTTCCAGAGCCTCCGCTGGTTCCGCCAAGCCTTCCAGAGCCTCCGCTGGTTCAGCCCAGCCTTCCAGAACCTCCGCTGGTTCAGCCCAGTCTTCCAGAGCCTCCGCTGGTTCCCTCCAGTCGTCCTGAGATTCCTGTCTGCCCGGTTCTGGCCATGGAGGCCATGTATGAACTGCTGCTCCAGTCCCCCCACCTCTGTCTCCTGACAGTTCCTCTGCTCACCCACACCCCACCTTCGGTGCAGAGGACTCGCAGTGGGATTGCCAGTCTTCATTGGTGTCCAGACTGAAGGATCCCTCACCATCACCTCCAGTCTCAGAGTCCTGGACTCCACCTTGGCCCTCCGACCCTGCGGCTCCACTCCGGCTCTGTGCTCCCTCGTCTCCGTTGTCGGCCGTCGGCCCACCAGCTCCTCCAGGCTCCCTCCGGCTCCGCCCCGGTCAGTCGTCACCCCACCTTCGCCTCTGGACTGTACTCCTCCGGCTGCGCCTCATCACTCCGTCCTGCCGGCTCTGTGGACCTCCTCCCTCCCGTGGGCACAGCCTCGATCCTCTGTCACTCCGGCTCCGCTGCGTACCTCCGAACCTCCATCTCCGCCGGGGTCGCCAGAGCCTTGGGTTCCGCCTCGGCCCTCCGGATCCTCGGTGTCACCTAGGACCATCGACTCTCCGGTTCCGCCTCGGGCTCCACCGGCTCCACCTCCGTCGGTTGGCCCCAAGGAGGAGCCAACCCTTCCTCCACCATGGCTTCTCCCTCCGTCGGCTCCGCCTCAGTTTATAGCTCCATTACCCCCACATGGACCTGGGCCTCCATCCCTCCCCCTGTTCCGCCTCCGCTCCACCACCCTCCAGTTTCATTAGGTGGTTAGGGCGTCTGGAAGCCGCTCCTTGGGGAGGGGCTCTGTCACGATTTGAGTCGTCCTTTCATCACTAACTCTTGCACTACACATCATGGACTTCATTCCCCACAAGCCACTGCACTAATCACTGCATTCACCTGCTCCTTGTTTCTCACTGCACTGATTACCGCTCACAGCTGCACCTCATCACACTGACTGCATTTAAGCTTCTCACACACACAGCCACCTTGCGAAGTCTTATTGTTCCATCTGGTCTTTATTTCCGAGCGTTTCTTTCCGTGTTTGTTTTTCCTGTGTTTGATTCCTGGACTACTCCCCGTGTTTTGATTCTCGCTGCCAGCCCCGACCTTTCTGCCTGTTTTTGACCACGATTTCTGCCTGCCTCTTAGTGTTTGTTTGGTGTTTGTTTATTCTCATTAAATGCTGCAAATGGATCCGCACGTCTCTGACCCTCCTTGTGACACAACCATGTTAATCTTTATGCCACTCTGTGGTTTTCCCTACTTCAAGGAGTAACTTGTTTCAGCTGCATTTGATATCAGTTTCTCTTTTAAATAATGTTACACAGTACAATAAAGTACCATGTCCCTTTGCTCAGTGGAAAGAATAAGTTTGTGAACCCTTTTTGGATTTAATATCTGGATTTCTGCACTGATTATATAAGGAATAGTTCACCCAAAAATGAAAATGTTGTCATTAATTACTCACCCTCATGTCGTTCCAAACCAGCGATGGACAAAGTATACAAACCAACTACTTGAGTTAAAGTAGAGATACACTAGGTACAATATTACTCCAGTAAAAGTTAAAATTCTCCCTTTACAATTTCACTTGAGTAAAAGTACTAAAGTATGTGCCTTCATATGTACTTAAGTATCCAAAGTACTATGATTTATTATGGCTATAATATCCCGTTATCATTTTTGTCGCAAGACTCTCCCGTTATCATTTTTGTCACAATTGCTTAATCAACAATATGTGAAAAGACTCTAATGTTACTCTTAGCACACTGATCTATTAATAGAATGATATAGTCAGGCACTTACCTCTATTAAAATTATCATGAGCTCAAAACATTAAAGCTAAAAAGTTTCCTTTAGAACCAAATGAAAAGACTGGATAGCTTATTAAAACTTGTATTAAACACAGGTTCACATGAGTTTTCTTTCACTATATTGTATCTGAATGTCTCGTTGCATAAAAATAAACTGGCCATATCAGATTTACTGTAACAGGTTTTTGAATCAGAAACACATCGATTTCAGTCACAGTCACAGCTGCATAAGGGTACAAAACTCTGTTTCAGTCATGCATTTCTCCAGGAAGAATGTTATATCAGTATTTGTGTCAGTATATTTCATTAGTCAGCATGCCATTAATTATACTTTTGGTGAGTATGCTAGTACAGTATTGCACTACTGATCTAACTAAAGTGGCAATATTTTTTATTCAGCTTGAGAAGGAGCTGATTCTCAAAGTTTTCTGAGTCCATTATTGCCCTCCTGGGACTGAAAATAAGCCCTGCTGTGCTGTAAAGACGTTCACAAGCTGCAGAAGCGGGTAAAGCAGTGTTGACCTGTAAAGACAACTTATGCCGAGGTCAGACTGCACGATTTTCAAAGCAATCGCGTCACAGATCTTTTCACACTGCAAGATAGATCGGCGACAGGAGGTTTCACACTGCATGACTTTACAATAGGAAGAATCGCCGACAACTTTGTCCCGGTCCGCAAATCGCCTCACAACCAAACACACGCGAGAAGTGACATGGAAACAACGCGAGGTCAGGCGTGCAAGTTCTCACGTGAACAATTTAAAAAGACTCCCAAGAACGCCCCCAAAAGATGTCTATACAAACTTCTAAAAAATTGATTTGCCAAACCTATGAAACCTCCTTCTATAAAACGATATATTTTAGCAAAAATGGTACAAAAAAATTAATGTTCCCTTTTTATTTGTTTTGAGCCTTCATACAAACAAAATAAATGTGATATCAGTATCAAATAAACATAAGACTTCCAGACTTGCACTATTAATATGAATAATAATCAAACTTTGCTACAAATAGTCTTTCATCAATTTATTAAATAATCTAGAAAGTGTCAGCAATATCTAATATGTGTTAAATAACAAGGGTTCCAGGTAATTCTGATATTAAATGTTGCATTACTGTAGTAATTTTCTATGACATGTCTGAACAAATAAACACATTCATAACACTAAATGTTGTCCAGTTGTCAGGTGCTCACATGAAACTTTGTTGTATGGGGTTTCAAATAGACCATACGTCTCCATTTTTGCTAACCTATGTTTCTTCAATGTAGAGATATTTACGCCATTTGTTTAGTTTTATGATCTACGTATTACACATACAACAATACATAAGTATTGCAATACATTTGAATACATATGACACACAAAAGTAACAAAAAAATTCTTTTGAAAAATGCCCTTGTTTGCTGTTGCAATAAAACAGTACATTAAGGTTGTTAATGTACAGCAGTTACAGGAATTTGCCCAGATTTTCAGCGACTATCAGCATAATAACAGTCATTATCACAGAGATCAGGGAAAGTATCACCTTCAGACACTGCTTTCACATTTAACTCAGATATTGATCAGCAGGAACAAAGACACCAATTAAAGAAATTAAGCAGAAGCATCAATAAAGACAAAATGTGACACTTAATATGTCTATAAATACACATGTGAAATCATGTTAAGCAAAATATATTCCTTTTATTTTTATTTTATCTATCTGCTTTTTTTTTTCTTAGGCTATGATTAAATTTTGACCAGCATAATTATATTTTGCAGTAATTGTTATGAACACACATCTATTTTAAGTAACTATTTGCTTATTTCTGTGGTTACTTTAATCTCCAAGGTACTTTAATACCTTTAATACTTTAATCTAAAATAAAAAGAAATTATAGATATTATATACTATATCTTTTTAATAAAGACAATCTGGGGAAATGTAAATTACATTTTATTAACATAGTATATATATATAAGCATTTTAATTAAAGATTTCCATTCAGACAGACTGTCAAAATCAACTTTTTTAAATCCACTTTTAATGTAATCCGTTACATTTGTATGTACCTTTAATGAAATCCACTTGAACCAAATAAATATTATGAACCAAATATTATTGCCTTTATAGTCCTGTAATTTGATGAAAAGATATTGATTTTGCATTTAAAAATAAGACCTTTAATAATAAATTCTATACTCTAACGAACAGGACTTTTATTTTGGCCTGGTGAAGACGTCATAAGGCTGCGCTGCGCTCCCGTCTGTGATTCGGCTGAAGAGTGTTTTTAAACTTTTAAAGTGTTTAAATCAAAACAACTCGTTGAGAGAATTGTTTATAAAAATGTGAAATTAAGTATTACAGAGTGTAACTTATTAATGTTATTTTGTGTGAATAAAGCGCTCATAAACAGTGCATCTGATTTCGCTCCCTATATCTGAACCAGTTTATCATAAACACGAATTCAGTCAGTGATGGAGAAACGGATCTTTGAGAAATTCTGAGTCAATTGAAATGATTCACTGTTTCGAATCAACACACGCTGCTGACCAAAACTGGAAATGCAACGAAAATAACATAATAATAATCAGCATGGGTAATGATTTTTTAATGAACCTGTAATACTTTAAATGTAGCATGCTATTTCAGTAAAGACTAAGTTAAACTTAATGCAAATAGGAATCTTCTGTGTGTCCTTTTTATTCATTTCAGTTTATTTTTTCATTATTATTCTGAACTTAAACAGGACAAAGTGTTCAAACACACAGAAAAACTCCTGGTAAAACTGAGATCCACGCAACACAATTGTCAAGATGGCGTTTTTTAAAGAGGAGAGTGAAGACATGAAGATTGAGGAACAAACAGGTTGGTTTTCATTTTCAAAGCTGAACTCATTTGATCATTATTAAAATGTCCAGCTCTACAGAAATTAATAGAACTTAATGTTTTGTGTAGTAATTAAACATTTTATTTGTGTAATACTAAAACTTGGATATTACAATGTTCAGAGCTTCAAAAACATCAGTCTGCTAGTAAAATGAAACATTTCCCCAGTTGACACAGCTTGCTCTAGTTACTGCATGCTGTCTACATTAGTTCTTGATTTATAGAGCTTTAAAGAGCAGATAACATGGCCAGTATGTTTATAATAACGCATAATAATATGTAAAATATATATATAATAATAATAAACCTCTGTTATGACCTTGATCTTCTGTCCAGCTCAGTTGTAAATGTATGTATCATCAGAAGTTGGTCTAGGATGAGTGTTTCTTCTCTTCTTCACGTAGCAGCAGCAGATGTGTGGAATCTTCTTCATATTAAGACCCACGATGTAAATTTGAGGAACAAACTCTCAATGAACCTTTAGCGACATTATTTTTTCAGACAGACTGAGACTAGCTTGTATATGATCCAGTGAGTTATTGCTGTTTTTTACTTTACATTTACAAACAGAATACATTTTGAGAATAATTTAGATAGTACCACACACAACTTGTGTACTATAGTAAAAATTACAGATAATGTACTCACCCCCTTGTCATCCAAGATGTTCATATCTTTCTTTCTTCAGTCGTAAACAAATGGTGTTTTTTTGTTTTGAGGAAAACATTTCAGGATTTCTCTCCATATAATGGACTTCTATGGTGCCCCAGAGTTTGAACTTTCAAAAATGCAGCTTCAAAGGGCTCTAAATGATCCCAGACGAGGAGAAGGGACTTATCTAGCGAAATGAATGGGTATTTTCGAAAAACATTTACAACTTATATACTTTTTAATCTCAAACCCTCGTCTTGCTGAGCTAGACAAGACAAGAATTTGAGGTTAAAAAGTATATAAATTGTAAAACAATTTAGAAAATAACCCATCATTTTTCTAGATAAGACCTTTTTTTCCTTGGCTGTGATCAGTTAGAGCCCTTTGAAGCTGTTTTGGAAGTTCAAACTCTGGGGCACCATAGAAGTCCATTATATGTAGAGAAATCCTGAAATTTCCTTACGACTGAAGAAAGAAAGATATGAACATCTGGGATGACAAGAGGGTGAGTACATTATCTGTAAATTTTTAAAAGTGTTTCTAGCCATCCAAGCATGCTTATATGTCTATGTAAAGGTGCATAACACAAACTCAAAATGTGAATAATAATTCCGCTCCATAACGGATAGCATAGTGTTATGCTATTCAATTGGGCTTAACATGCATTTGTTTTTTTGCCTTAGACACTGTGACAGTAAAAGTGGAGAGTCAAGATCTGAATGAAATGGAAGAGAAAGATATAAAACATGATTTCATAACTGGAGAAAAATCTTTTAGTTTTTCACAGACTGAAAAAACTTCCTCTCAAAAAAGAGCTCAGAAGACTGGAACTTTTCTTCTGCCAACATTGTGGAAAGAGTTTTAGTAAAAACAGAAACCTTAAAGTCCACATTAAAATTCACACTGGAGAGAAACCTTATACCTGCCAACATTGTGGGAAGAGCTTCCTAAGAACAGAGGATTTTAAGAGTCACCTGAGAGTTCACACTGGGGAGAAGCCGTTTGAATGTGGTCAGTGTGGAAAACGTTTCTCACATAAATCAACCGTTTCTAATCATATGAGGATTCACACTGGAGAGAAGCCTTTCATCTGCAAACTGTGTGGAAAAACCTGGAATCAAAAAGAAAAACTCAAGATTCACATGAGAGTTCACACTGGAGAGAAGCCTTTCACATGTGATCAGTGTGGAAAATGTTTCTCATACAGAGAAAGCCTTAATATCCACATGAGAATTCACACCGGAGAGAAACCTTACATCTGTCCTCAGTGTGGAAAGAGTTTCACGGTTAAAGGAAACCTTAAGATTCACATTAGAAGTCACACGGGAGAGAACCCGTTCACATGCAATCAGTGTGGAAAGTGTTTCAGAAATAATTTAAGCCTTAATAATCACATGAGGATTATTTCAAGAGAGAACGGTTTTAAATGTCATCAATGTGAAAAGAGTTTCACAGACTTGAATCACCTTAAGGATCATGTTGAAATTCACATTGGAGAAACGCCTTTCATGAGTCATCACTGTGGAAAGAGTTTTACACAAAAAGCAAACCTTGAGAATCACATGAGAGTTCACACTGGAGAAAAACCTTTCACCTGCCCTCAGTGTGGAAAGAGATTCACGGTTAAAGGAAACCTAAAAGTTCACATGAGAATACACACAGGAGAGAGACCTTACAAGTGTCTTCAGTGTGAGGAGAGTTTCATATATCAAAATGACCTGAAAAACCATTTGCAAAATCATGTTTAGACAACAGAGTGATTCATTGGATTACCCTCTTCTCATTTCTTCACACATCTACAGCTATGGAATTATGTTAAAGGGATAGTTCACCCAGAAATGAAAATTTGATGTTTATCTGCTTACCCCCAGGGCATCTAAGATGTAGGTGACTTTGTTTCTTCAGCAGAACACAAACGAAGATTTTTGACTAAAACCGGTGCAGTCTGTCAGTCATATAATCGAAGTGGATGGGCACCAAACCTTTAAAAGTAAAACAACACATGCACAGACAAATCCAAATTACACCCTGCAGCTCATGAAGATAAAATGTATTAAATGTAAGTCCAACATGTGAACATTGGGTCATTTATTTTGGTTGAGTCCACAGATTTGAAAGTTCTGTTGTGAATGGTTTTGTTTTTATTCAAGGGCATTTGAGACTGATTTTGCCCATGACCCCATTGTTGACCTATTAGGCTGGTCTTCATATTTGGAGACCCATGGTCCCAATCAGACTTAGGCAGTTCAGTGTGTGATGACAATAGCAAAAAAGACAACATATTCTGTGTGGGATGTGAGTTTATAATGTCTAATAAGGTAATAATGTAGCTGGCCATAACTGGATAAACACTAGTAATGAAAATGTATTTTATATAACCTTTTCCTGTGATTTTTATTTATTTATTTTTACTTTTTTATGCATTTTAAATATGTTTTCTGTTTGCATGTGTACAAGTGTGTCTCAAAAAATTAGAATTTCATGGAAAAGTTCTTTATTTTTTGTAATTTAATTATTCAAAGGAAACTTTCTTATATTCTAGATTCATTGCAAACAAACTGAAATATTTCAAGAGGTTTTTTTTTTTAGTTTTAATTCAGATTGATACAACCTAAAAAAAAATATACAAAAAATCAGTCCCTCAAAAAATTTGAATATTTTTTCCAAAGATCAAAAAGATATACAAAACAGAAATGTTCAAGATCTCTGAAGTAGATTTAATTATTCACTTAATAATTGGTTGGGGCTCCTTTTACACAAATTACGGCTTCAATGCGGCGTGACATGGAGGCAATAATCCTGTGGCACTGCTGAGGCGTTTTTGAAGCCCAGGCATCAGAATAATACATCAAAAAATATCTAGCAACATTTCAGTTTGTGTGCAATGAATCTAGAATAAAAAAAGTTTGCTTTTTTGAATTAAATTGCAACAAATATAGAACTTTTTCATGATATTCTATTTTTTTTTTTTTTAGATGCACTAGTTGTGTATGTGCAATGTGATCTAATGAGAGTTTGTATGTATTTTTTGTGAAACTGTGTGCATGTGTTGATTAACAACTTCAGGCTAACTTTGAAGAGCTACATGTGCAAAGCTATCTGAATACACCTCACACCTTGAAGACTACAGTGGAGAACTATATAACTTCAAAGAACATGACCCACATTTAATCTCAAGCTAGCTCAGAAACTTTATTTCAAATTAAAGAAACTGATGAAAGGATAGTTCACCAAAAATGAAAACTGTCATCATTTACTTGACATTTTAAAATGATTTCCAGTGAAGCAAATTAATATGTTGTCCAATATATAATATACCTCAACAGTATATCACAGATGGGGAGTTGAGCTTGCAGTGGCCACGTCTGATGACAGCCTTCAGACAGGTAAAGATTACCTGAATGTTGAGGTGAAGCTCTTCAAGGGCCTTGTCATGCCAGAAAAAAAACATGAAATATGGGCTGCATTTCAGTACAAATCCAAGACAGGAACTTGGTGTCTTGCATCATAGTCATCCTTGGAATCTGCGACTGTAAATAACAGCCTATTATTAAATGTTTTGCTGAATCATCATACAAGGGCATAGGTTTGTTTTGATAGTTGATCTGTAGTTTATGAATCTTCACATTAGATTTTCTTGCCATAAATTTAGTCTTAATATAACACTATTAGATACGAAATATCTAAATACAATGCATTACAAATGCAACGTTTTGCTTAATAGTCAAATCTGAATAAAATCACATTCATCATTTGAGAGGGTGCAACACAGTTCACAGTTGTGCTTGTTGTCTGGTTTTCATTTATCAGGCTGTGTCAAGTTCTCTTTCTCTCCACTTTTGTTTACCACCAGAATAGCTTCCAAGTTCATTGGCCCATCCTGAACCAGCCAACCTAAACCAATGCATTTTACATTTAAAATGTGTGGCTCACCAGAATCAAATAAGATTGATAGATGATGAAGTGCATGGTAAAAACTAAAATTTAATTCATAATATGTCATATTTAAAATATAGAAAGAATACAAAAAGTAACAAAGCCATTAAGGTTTGGAATAACACGAGAGAGATAAAAGAATTTGAACTTTTTGGGTGGACCATATTTTAAGATTTTATAGCAGATAAAAAAAAAAAATTATGAAGCAAAAAGAATCAATTACAGTATTGGTCAAATGTCTGTTATGCTTATCAAATCTGCCTTTATGCGATAAAAATACAAAAATAAAGTGATTTTGTGAAATGTCATTATAACAATGTTTTCTGTTTTAATATAATTTTAAAAATAATTCATTTCTGTGATGCAAAGCTAAATAATCAGCATCATTATTTTTCTAGGTTTCAGTGTCATGCGATCCTTCAGAAATCTAATATGCTGATTTGATACTCTGAGCAGCCCTCCCCACGCCTAACATGCGGGTTGGCGCCGTGGCTTAGTTGGTCAAAGCGCCTGTCTAATGAACAGGAGATTCTGGGTTCAAATCCCAGCGGTCCCTTGGGCTGAGCTCTAGTCCAGCAAGAGTCCCTAAATTGTGCACAGACCTGCTTGCTCAGTGCACAGCTTGCCACTCGGCCAAGCTGGACGTGCTCTCTGGCACAATGGATAGCGTGTTGGGCTTCTAGACTGCCAGATGAGTCCATTCAAAAGTTGTGGGTTCGAGTCCCATCAGATTTGTGCTTTTTGGAATTTTGTTAAGCCCATACTAAGGCCATAATAAGAGTGTTGCCCTCAGACAGCAGAAACCATTCTGAGGCCTCCTGTTCTCAGTGTACATTGATTTAAAAAAAAAAATGTCAATCATATTTAAAAGGTAGCAAAACATGCCCAAGAACCAATTCAGTGAGGTATGGCAATCACTGTCTTGCATCAAGTGGAGGCAGCAGGACATTCAAAGTGTTGATTCATGCATCCTCTGAGCCGCCCTCCCCACCCCTTTACGTGCGGGGTGGCGCCGTGGCTTAGTTGGTTAAAGTGCCTGTCTTGTAAACAGAAGATCTTGGGTTCAAATCCCAGCGGTGCCTTGGGCGGTTTTCCAGTCCAGCAAGCGCAAACTTTTCCAAAAGCGACCCGCAAACAGGGATAGCAAGGGCAGCGAGTGGGTAATTTTGCAAATCGCCCAGACTCAGTTGTCGGCAAACGCCTTAAAGCTGTCCAGCGCACGGTCAGCCAACCCCTGGACTCTTCTCTGGAAGCCTGGATCGTCTGAGTCGCCCTCCCGGAGGGCGAACGTGCTGCCAGGCTAGTCTAGTAAACAGGAGATCCTGCGTTCGAATCCCAGCGATGCCTTTGGTTGCGCGCCACAATACAGCCGAGCTCGTGCTTTACCAAAAAACGGACGGCGAATGGGGACACAGAGAAGCTCGAGGTTAGCGGGCGGTTTCTCTTGCAACACTACCCTCTCACCTGCTTTTGAAGGATAGCATCCCAGGCTAACGGATCCAACCGAGGTGGCGCCGTGGCTTAGCTGGTCAAAGCGCCTGTCTTGTAAACAGGAGATCCTGGGTTTGAATCCCAGCGGTGCCTTTCCACCGGTGGCTGTCTCTGGCCTCACTGTTGGATGGGAGACCCCAACTACACTGTATATTTTTGAACCGTGCCTCAATTGTGCAAAGACCTGAGGACCTGTCTTTCTGCCCAAACAGCGTGCCACTCGGCTGAGCTGGATAGGCACAAATCTGTAAGAAAAGCCCTCAGTGGCTCAGCCTGGCATTTTGACCGGCTCTGTGGCGCAATGGATAGTGCATTGGACTTCTAGAATTCCAGATGAGGCCATTCAAAGGTTGTGGTTTTGAGTCTCACCAGAGTCACGCTTTTTGCCATTTTGTTAAGCCCATACTGCACAGTGTTGCCCTCGCACAGCAGAAGCCATTTTGAGGCCTCCTGTTCTCAGCGTACATTGATTTAAAAAAAAGTCAATCATATTTAAAAGGTAACAAAACATGCCCAAGAACCAATTCATTGGCCTCTTCTCTGGAAGCCTGGATCGTCTGAGTCGCCCTCCCGGTGGGCGAACGTGCTGCCAGGCTAGTCTAGTAAACAGGAGATCCTGTGTTCGAATCCCAGCGATGCCTTTGGCTGCGCGCCACAATACAGCCGAGCTCGTGCTTTACCAAAAAACGGACGGCGAATGGGGACACAGAGAAGCTTGAGGTTAGCGGGCGGTTTCTCTTGCAACACTACCCTCTCACCTGCTTTTGAAGGATAGCATCCCAGGCTAACGGATCCAACCGAGGTGGCGCCGTGGCTTAGCTGGTCAAAGCGCCTGTCTTGTAAACAGGAGATCCTGGGTTCGAATCCCAGCGGTGCCTTTCCACCGGTGGCTGTCTCTTGCCTCACTGTTGGATGGGAGACCCTAACTACACTGTATATTTTTGAACCGTGCCTCAATTGTGCAAAAACCTGAGGACCTGTCTTTCTGCCCACACAGTGTGCCACTCGGCTGAGCTGGATAGGCACAAATCTGTAAGAAAAGCCCTCAGTGGCCCAGCCTGGCATATTGACCGGCTCTGTGGCGCAATGGATAGTGCATTGGACTTCTAGAATTCCAGATGAGGCCATTCAAAGGTTGTGGTTTTGAGTCTCACCAGAGTCACGCTTTTTGCCATTTTGTTAAGCCCATACTGCACAGTGTTGCCCTCGCACAGCAGAAACCATTTTGAGGCCTCCTGTTCTCAGCGTACATTGATTAAAAAAAAAGTCAATCATATTTAAAAGGTAACAAAACATGCCCAAGAACCAATTCATTTTTGGTATGGCAATCACTGTCTTGCATCAAGTGGAGGCAGCAGGATGTTCGAAGTGTTGATTCATGCATCCTCTGAGCCGCCCTCCCCACGCCTAACAAGAGGAGTGGCGCCGTGGCTTAGTTGGTTAAAGCGCCTGTCTAGTAAACAGGAGATCCTGGGTTCGAATCCCAGCGGAGACTTGCAAACGACAGGTTGGATCTTTTTGCTCTCCCTTGGACCTGAGGCCCTTACAGTGCCTCTGCCTTTCAAACGACACCGCAATTGTGCAGAGACCCTAGGGCCTGTCCTTCCTGCAGAGAGAGCCTGCGCTCTCTTACCGTTGGACGGCCACAGACCCGAAAGGTCAGCCTTCACGCGGCTCTGCTTGCTACCCCCTTACGGGCAGAGCCTGGCTTAAGCAATTTTGGAAAAAGCCAGTACCTGTTTCCACCCAGTTTCGAACTGGGGACCTTTCACGTGTGAGGCGAACGTGATAACCACTACACTATGGAAACTTGCAAAAACTACACAGCCAGCAATCTCCTGGTGATCGCTTGCTGTAAAACGAATAAAGGAAAAGATAACTAAATCCCTCCCCTGACTTTGCAAACAGTTCATGTTTACCAACAAAAGAGAAACACTGTTTCTGCTCGGTTTCGAACCGAGGACCTTTTGCGTGTTAGGCGAACGTGATGACCACTACACTACAGAAACTTGATTAGGGTCCACCGTTCTTTTAACTCGGCTTGGCAGAAGGCCTTTGTAGTGTTGACGAAGAAAGCAACAGATCCCTACTTAAGCAATTTTGGAAAAAGCCACCAGCTGTTACCACCAAGTTTCGAACTGGGGACCTTTCGCATGCGGCAAACGTGACAACCACTACACTATGGAATCCTTCGCAGAGACGACTGCCAGCAATCTCCTGGTGATCGCTTGTGGAAGAGCGAACTAAGGAAAAGATAATTAAACACCTCACCTGACTTTGCAAACATTTCATGTTTTCCCACAAAAGAGAAACTCTGTTTCTGCTCGGTAAATCCACTTGGCAGAAGGCATTTGTAGTGTTTACGAAGAAAGCAGTAGATCCCTACTTAAACAATTTTGGAAAAAGCCAACAGCTGTTTCAAAACAGTTTCAAACTGGGGACCTTTTGTGTGTGAGGTGAACGTGATAACCATTACACTACAGAAACTTATACAGAGAAGACAGCCAGCAATCTCGTGGTGATCGCTTGTTGAAAAACCAATAAAGGAAAAGATTACTAAATCTCTCGTCTGACGATGCAAACAATTAATGTTTTACGTCCAAGGCAAAAAGCTGTTTCCGCTCAGTTTGGAACCGAGGACCTTTCGCGTGTAAAGCAAACGTGATGACCACTACAGAAACCTGACGGGGAGTCTCTCTTCTTTTAACACTACTTGGCAGAAGAGGCCTTTGTAGTGTTGACTAAGAATGCAGCAGAGCCTGGCTTAAGCAATTTTGGAAAAAGCCAGTACCTGTTTCCACCCAGTTTCGAACTGGGGACCTTTCACGTGTGAGGCGAACGTGATAACCACTACACTATGGAAACTTGCAAAAAGTACACAGCCAGCAATCTCCTGGTGATCGCTTGCTGTAAAACGAATAAAGGAAAAGATAACTAAATCCCTCCCCTGACTTTGCAAACAGTTCATGTTTACCAACAAAAGAGAAACACTGTTTCTGCTCGGTTTCGAACCGAGGACCTTTCGCGTGTTAGGCGAACGTGATGACCACTACACTACAGAAACTTGATTAGGGTCCACCGTTCTTTTAACTCGGCTTGGCAGAAGGCCTTTGTAGTGTTGACGAAGAAAGCAACAGATCCCTACTTAAGCAATTTTGGAAAAAGCCACCAGCTGTTACCACCAAGTTTCGAACTGGGGACCTTTCGCATGCGGCAAACGTGACAACCACTACACTATGGAATCCTTCGCAGAGACGACTGCCAGCAATCTCCTGGTGATCGCTTGTGGAAGAGCGAACTAAGGAAAAGATAATTAAACACCTCACCTGACTTTGCAAACATTTCATGTTTTCCCACAAAAGAGAAACTCTGTTTCTGCTCGGTAAATCCACTTGGCAGAAGGCATTTGTAGTGTTTACGAAGAAAGCAGTAGATCCCTACTTAAACAATTTTGGAAAAAGCCAACAGCTGTTTCAAAACAGTTTCAAACTGGGGACCTTTTGTGTGTGAGGTGAACGTGATAACCATTACACTACAGAAACTTGTGCAGAGAAGACAGCCAGCATTCTCGTGGTGATCGCTTGTTGAAAAACCTATAAAGGAAAAGATTACTAAATCTCTCGTCTGACGATGCAAACAATTAATGTTTTACGTCCAAGGCAAAAAGCTGTTTCCGCTCAGTTTGGAACCGAGGACCTCTCGCGTGTAAAGCAAACGTGATGACCACTACAGAAACCTGACGGGGAGCCTCTCTTCTTTTAACACTACTTGGCAGAAGAGGCCTTTGTAGTGTTGACTAAGAATGCAGCAGAGCCTGGCTTAAGCAATTTTGGAAAAAGCCAGTACCTATTTCCACCCAGTTTCGAACTGGGGACCTTTCGCGTGTGAGGCGAACGTGATAACCACTACACTATGGAAACTTGCAAAAAGTACACAGTCAGCAATCTCCTGGTGATCGCTTGCTGTAAAACGAATAAAGGAAAAGATAACTAAATCCCTCCCCTGACTTTGCAAACAGTTCATGTTTACCAACAAAAAAGAAACACTGTTTCTGCTCGGTTTCGAACGGAGGACCTTTCGCGTGTTAGGCGAACGTGATGACCACTACACTACAGAAACTTGATTAGGATCCACCGTTCTTTTAACTCGGCTTGGCAGAAGGCCTTTGTAGTGTTGACGAAGAAAGCAACAGATCCCTACTTAAGCAATTTTGGAAAAAGCCACCAGCTGTTACCACCAAGTTTCGAACTGGGGACCTTTCGCATGCGGCAAACGTGACAACCACTACACTATGGAATCTTTCGCAGAGACGACTGCCAGCAATCTCCTGGTGATCGCTTGTGGAAGAGCGAACTAAGGAAAAGATAATTAAACACCTCACCTGACTTTGCAAACATTTCATGTTTTCCCACAAAAGAGAAACTCTGTTTCTGCTCGGTAAATCCACTTGGCAGAAGGCATTTGTAGTGTTTACGAAGAAAGCAGTAGATCCCTACTTAAACAATTTTGGAAAAAGCCAACAGCTGTTTCAAAACAGTTTCAAACTGGGGACCTTTTGTGTGTGAGGTGAACGTGATAACCATTACACTACAGAAACTTGTGCAGAGAAGACAGCCAGCAATCTCGTGGTGATCGCTTGTTGAAAAACCAATAAAGGAAAAGATTACTAAATCTCTCGTCTGACGATGCAAACAATTAATGTTTTACGTCCAAGGCAAAAAGCTGTTTCCGCTCAGTTTGGAACCGAGGACCTTTCGCGTGTAAAGCAAACGTGATGACCACTACAGAAACCTGACGGGGAGTCTCTCTTCTTTTAACACTACTTGGCAGAAGAGGCCTTTGTAGTGTTGACTAAGAATGCAGCAGAGCCTGGCTTAAGCAATTTTGGAAAAAGCCAGTACCTGTTTCCACCCAGTTTCGAACTGGGGACCTTTCGCGTGTGAGGCGAACGTGATAACCACTACACTATGGAAACTTGCAAAAAGTACACAGTCAGCAATCTCCTGGTTATCGCTTGCTGTAAAACGAATAAAGGAAAAGATAACTAAATCCCTCCCCTGACTTTGCAAACAGTTCATGTTTACCCACAAAAGAGAAACTCTGTTTCTGCTCGGTTTCGAACCGAGGACCTTTCGCGTGTTAGGCGAACGTGATGACCACTACACTACAGAAACTTGATTAGGATCCACCGTTCTTTTAACTCGGCTTGGCAGAAGGCCTTTGTAGTGTTGACGAATAAAGCAACAGATCCCTACTTAAGCAATTTTGGAAAAAGCCACCAGCTGTTACCACCAAGTCTCGAACTGGGGACCTTTCGCATGAGCCAAACGTGACAACCACTACACTATGGAATCCTTCGCAGAGACGACTGCCAGCAATCTCCTGGTGATCGCTTGTGGAAGAGCGAACTAAGGAAAAGATAATTAAACACCTCACCTGACTTTGCAAACATTTCATGTTTTCCCACAAAAGAGAAACTCTGTTTCTGCTCGGTAAATCCACTTGGCAGAAGGCATTTGTAGTGTTTACGAAGAAAGCAGTAGATCCCTACTTAAACAATTTTGGAAAAAGCCAACAGCTGTTTCAAAAAAGTTTCAAACTGGGGACCTTTCGTGTGTGAGGTGAACGTGATAACCATTACACTACAGAAACTTGTGCAGAGAAGACAGCCAGCAATCTCGTGGTGATCGCTTGTTGAAAAATCTATAAAGGAAAAGATTACTAAATCTCTCGTCTGACGATGCAAACAATTAATGTTTTACGTTCAAGGCAAAAAGCTGTTTCCGCTCAGTTTGGAACCGAGGACCTTTCGCGTGTAAAGCGAACGTGATGACCACTACAGAAACCTGACGGGGAGCCACTCTTCTTTTAACACTACTTGGCAGAAGAGGCCTTTGTAGTGTTGACTAAGAATGCAGCAGAGCCTGGTTTAAGTAATTTTGGAAAAAGCCAGTAGCTGTTTCCACCCAGTTTCGAACTGGGGACCTTTCGCGTGTGAGGCGAACGTGATAACCACTACACTATGGAAACTTGCAAAAAATACACAGCCAGCAATCTCCTGGTGATCGCTTGCTGTAAAACGAATAAAGGAAAAGATAACTAAATCCCTCCCCTGACTTTGCAAACAGTTCATGTTTACCAACAAAAGAGAAACACTGTTTCTGCTCGGTTTCGAACGGAGGACCTTTCGCGTGTTAGGCGAACGTGATGACCACTACACTACAGAAACTTGATTAGGGTCCACCGTTCTTTTAACTCGGCTTGGCAGAAGGCCTTTGTAGTGTTGACGAAGAAAGCAACAGATCCCTACTTAAGCAATTTTGGAAAAAGCCACCAGCTGTTACCACCAAGTTTCGAACTGGGGACCTTTCGCATGCGGCAAACGTGACAACCACTACACTATGGAATCCTTCGCAGAGACGACTGCCAGCAATCTCCTGGTGATCGCTTGTGGAAGAGCGAACTAAGGAAAAGATAATTAAACACCTCACCTGACTTTGCAAACATTTCATGTTTTCCCACAAAAGAGAAACTCTGTTTCTGCTCGGTAAATCCACTTGGCAGAAGGCATTTGTAGTGTTTACGAAGAAAGCAGTAGATCCCTACTTAAACAATTTTGGAAAAAGCCAACAGCTGTTTCAAAACAGTTTCAAACTGGGGACCTTTTGTGTGTGAGGTGAACGTGATAACCATTACACTACAGAAACTTGTGCAGAGAAGACAGCCAGCAATCTCGTGGTGATCGCTTGTTGAAAAACCAATAAAGGAAAAGATTACTAAATCTCTCGTCTGACGATGCAAACAATTAATGTTTTACGTCCAAGGCAAAAAGCTGTTTCCGCTCAGTTTGGAACCGAGGACCTTTCGCGTGTAAAGCAAACGTGATGACCACTACAGAAACCTGACGGGGAGTCTCTCTTCTTTTAACACTACTTGGCAGAAGAGGCCTTTGTAGTGTTGACTAAGAATGCAGCAGAGCCTGGCTTAAGCAATTTTGGAAAAAGCCAGTACCTGTTTCCACCCAGTTTCGAACTGGGGACCTTTCACGTGTGAGGCGAACGTGATAACCACTACACTATGGAAACTTGCAAAAAGTACACAGTCAGCAATCTCCTGGTGATCGCTTGCTGTAAAACGAATAAAGGAAAAGATAACTAAATCCCTCCCCTGACTTTGCAAACAGTTCATTTTTACCAACAAAAGAGAAACACTGTTTCTGCTCGGTTTCGAACCGAGGACCTTTCGCGTGTTAGGCGAACGTGATGACCACTACACTACAGAAACTTGATTAGGATCCACCGTTCTTTTAACTCGGCTTGGCAGAAGGCCTTTGTAGTGTTGACGAAGAAAGCAACAGATCCCTACTTAAGCAATTTTGGAAAAAGCCACCAGCTGTTACCACCAAGTTTCGAACTGGGGACCTTTCGCATGCGGCAAACGTGACAACCACTACACTATGGAATCCTTCGCAGAGACGACTGCCAGCAATCTCCTGGTGATCGCTTGTGGAAGAGCGAACTAAGGAAAAGATAATTAAACACCTCACCTGACTTTGCAAACAATTCATGTTTTCCCACAAAAGAGAAACTCTGTTTCTGCTCAGTAAATCCACTTGGCAGAAGGCATTTGTAGTGTTTACGAAGAAAGCAGTAGATCCCTACTTAAACAATTTTGGAAAAAGCCAACAGCTGTTTCAAAACAGTTTCAAACTGGGGACCTTTTGTGTGTGAGGTGAACGTGATAACCATTACACTACAGAAACTTGTGCAGAGAAGACAGCCAGCAATCTCGTGGTGATCGCTTGTTGAAAAACCTATAAAGGAAAAGATTACTAAATCTCTCGTCTGACGATGCAAACAATTAATGTTTTACGTCCAAGGCAAAAAGCTGTTTCCGCTCAGTTTGGAACCGAGGACCTTTCGCGTGTAAAGCAAACGTGATGACCACTACAGAAACCTGACGGGGAGTCTCTCTTCTTTTAACACTACTTGGCAGAAGAGGCCTTTGTAGTGTTGACTAAGAATGCAGCAGAGCCTGGCTTAAGCAATTTTGGAAAAAGCCAGTACCTGTTTCCACCCAGTTTCGAACTGGGGACCTTTCGCGTGTGAGGCGAACGTGATAACCACTACACTATGGAAACTTGCAAAAAGTACACAGCCAGCAATCTCCTGGTGATCGCTTGCTGTAAAACGAATAAAGGAAAAGATAACTAAATCCCTCCCCTGACTTTGCAAACAGTTCATGTTTACCAACAAAAGAGAAACACTGTTTCTGCTCGGTTTCGAACCGAGGACCATTCGCGTGTTAGGCGAAGACAGCCAGTATTCTCGTGGTGATCGCTTGTTGAAAAACCTATAAAGGAAAAGATTACTAAATCTCTCGTCTGACGATGCAAACAATTAATGTTTTACGTCCAAGGCAAAAAGCTGTTTCCGCTCAGTTTGGAACCGAGGACCTTTCGCGTGTAAAGCAAATGTGATGACCACTACAGAAACCTGACGGGGAGCCTCTCTTCTTTTAACACTACTTGGCAGAAGAGGCCTTTGTAGTGTTGACTAAGAATGCAGCAGAGCCTGGCTTAAGCAATTTTGGAAAAAGCCAGTACCTGTTTCCACCCAGTTTCGAACTGGGGACCTTTCGCGTGTGAGGCGAACGTGATAACCACTACACTATGGAAACTTGCAAAAAGTACACAGTCAGCAATCTCCTGGTGATCGCTTGCTGTAAAACGAATAAAGGAAAAGATAACTAAATCCCTCCCCTGACTTTGCAAACAGTTCATGTTTACCCACAAAAGAGAAACTCTGTTTCTGCTCGGTTTCGAACCGAGGACCTTTCGCGTGTTAGGCGAACGTGATGACCACTACACTACAGAAACTTGATTAGGATCCACCGTTCTTTTAACTCGGCTTGGCAGAAGGCCTTTGTAGTGTTGACGAATAAAGCAACAGATCCCTACTTAAGCAATTTTGGAAAAAGCCACCAGCTGTTACCACCAAGTCTCGAACTGGGGACCTTTCGCATGAGCCAAACGTGACAACCACTACACTATGGAATCCTTCACAGAGACGACTGCCAGCAATCTCCTGGTGATCGCTTGTGGAAGAGCGAACTAAGGAAAAGATAATTAAACACCTCACCTGACTTTGCAAACATTTCATGTTTTCCCACAAAAGAGAAACTCTGTTTCTGCTCGGTAAATCCACTTGGCAGAAGGCATTTGTAGTGTTTACGAAGAAAGCAGTAGATCCCTACTTAAACAATTTTGGAAAAAGCCAACAGCTGTTTCAAAAAAGTTTCAAACTGGGGACCTTTCGTGTGTGAGGTGAACGTGATAACCATTACACTACAGAAACTTGTGCAGAGAAGACAGCCAGCAATCTCGTGGTGATCGCTTGTTGAAAAATCTATAAAGGAAAAGATTACTAAATCTCTCGTCTGACGATGCAAACAATTAATGTTTTACGTTCAAGGCAAAAAGCTGTTTCCGCTCAGTTTGGAACCGAGGACCTTTCGCGTGTAAAGCGAACGTGATGACCACTACAGAAACCTGACGGGGAGCCACTCTTCTTTTAACACTACTTGGCAGAAGAGGCCTTTGTAGTGTTGACTAAGAATGCAGCAGAGCCTGGTTTAAGTAATTTTGGAAAAAGCCAGTAGCTGTTTCCACCCAGTTTCGAACTGGGGACCTTTCGCGTGTGAGGCGAACGTGATAACCACTACACTATGGAAACTTGCAAAAAATACACAGCCAGCAATCTCCTGGTGATCGCTTGCTGTAAAACGAATAAAGGAAAAGATAACTAAATCCCTCCCCTGACTTTGCAAACAGTTCATGTTTACCAACAAAAGAGAAACACTGTTTCTGCTCGGTTTCGAACGGAGGACCTTTCGCGTGTTAGGCGAACGTGATGACCACTACACTACAGAAACTTGATTAGGGTCCACCGTTCTTTTAACTCGGCTTGGCAGAAGGCCTTTGTAGTGTTGACGAAGAAAGCAACAGATCCCTACTTAAGCAATTTTGGAAAAAGCCACCAGCTGTTACCACCAAGTTTCGAACTGGGGACCTTTCGCATGCGGCAAACGTGACAACCACTACACTATGGAATCCTTCGCAGAGACGACTGCCAGCAATCTCCTGGTGATCGCTTGTGGAAGAGCGAACTACGGAAAAGATAATTAAACACCTCACCTGACTTTGCAAACATTTCATGTTTTCCCACAAAAGAGAAACTCTGTTTCTGCTCGGTAAATCAACTTGGCAGAAGGCATTTGTAGTGTTTACGAAGAAAGCAGTAGATCCCTACTTAAACAATTTTGGAAAAAGCCAACAGCTGTTTCAAAACAGTTTCAAACTGGGGACCTTTTGTGTGTGAGGTGAACGTGATAACCATTACACTACAGAAACTTGTGCAGAGAAGACAGCCAGCAATCTCGTGGTGATCGCTTGTTGAAAAACCAATAAAGGAAAAGATTACTAAATCTCTCGTCTGACGATGCAAACAATTAATGTTTTACGTCCAAGGCAAAAAGCTGTTTCCGCTCAGTTTGGAACCGAGGACCTTTCGCGTGTAAAGCAAACGTGATGACCACTACAGAAACCTGACGGGGAGTCTCTCTTCTTTTAACACTACTTGGCAGAAGAGACCTTTGTAGTGTTGACTAAGAATGCAGCAGAGCCTGGCTTAAGCAATTTTGGAAAAAGCCAGTACCTGTTTCCACCCAGTTTCGAACTGGGGACCTTTCACGTGTGAGGCGAACGTGATAACCACTACACTATGGAAACTTGCAAAAAGTACACAGTCAGCAATCTCCTGGTGATCGCTTGCTGTAAAACGAATAAAGGAAAAGATAACTAAATCCCTCCCCTGACTTTGCAAACAGTTCATGTTTACCCACAAAAGAGAAACTCTGTTTCTGCTCGGTTTCGAACCGAGGACCTTTCGCGTGTTAGGCGAACGTGATGACCACTACACTACAGAAACTTGATTAGGATCCACCGTTCTTTTAACTCGGCTTGGCAGAAGGCCTTTGTAGTGTTGACGAATAAAGCAACAGATCCCTACTTAAGCAATTTTGGAAAAAGCCACCAGCTGTTACCACCAAGTCTCGAACTGGGGACCTTTCGCATGAGCCAAACGTGACAACCACTACACTATGGAATCCTTCACAGAGACGACTGCCAGCAATCTCCTGGTGATCGCTTGTGGAAGAGCGAACTAAGGAAAAGATAATTAAACACCTCACCTGACTTTGCAAACATTTCATGTTTTCCCACAAAAGAGAAACTCTGTTTCTGCTCGGTAAATCCACTTGGCAGAAGGCATTTGTAGTGTTTACGAAGAAAGCAGTAGATCCCTACTTAAACAATTTTGGAAAAAGCCAACAGCTGTTTCAAAAAAGTTTCAAACTGGGGACCTTTCGTGTGTGAGGTGAACGTGATAACCATTACACTACAGAAACTTGTGCAGAGAAGACAGCCAGCAATCTCGTGGTGATCGCTTGTTGAAAAATCTATAAAGGAAAAGATTACTAAATCTCTCGTCTGACTATGCAAACAATTAATGTTTTACGTTCAAGGCAAAAAGCTGTTTCCGCTCAGTTTGGAACCGAGGACCTTTCGCGTGTAAAGCGAACGTGATGACCACTACAGAAACCTGACGGGGAGCCACTCTTCTTTTAACACTACTTGGCAGAAGAGGCCTTTGTAGTGTTGACTAAGAATGCAGCAGAGCCTGGTTTAAGTAATTTTGGAAAAAGCCAGTAGCTGTTTCCACCCAGTTTCGAACTGGGGACCTTTCGCGTGTGAGGCGAACGTGATAACCACTACACTATGGAAACTTGCAAAAAATACACAGCCAGCAATCTCCTGGTGATCGCTTGCTGTAAAACGAATAAAGGAAAAGATAACTAAATCCCTCCCCTGACTTTGCAAACAGTTCATGTTTACCAACAAAAGAGAAACACTGTTTCTGCTCGGTTTCGAACGGAGGACCTTTCGCGTGTTAGGCGAACGTGATGACCACTACACTACAGAAACTTGATTAGGGTCCACCGTTCTTTTAACTCGGCTTGGCAGAAGGCCTTTGTAGTGTTGACGAAGAAAGCAACAGATCCCTACTTAAGCAATTTTGGAAAAAGCCACCAGCTGTTACCACCAAGTTTCGAACTGGGGACCTTTCGCATGCGGCAAACGTGACAACCACTACACTATGGAATCCTTCGCAGAGACGACTGCCAGCAATCTCCTGGTGATCGCTTGTGGAAGAGCGAACTAAGGAAAAGATAATTAAACACCTCACCTGACTTTGCAAACATTTCATGTTTTCCCACAAAAGAGAAACTCTGTTTCTGCTCGGTAAATCAACTTGGCAGAAGGCATTTGTAGTGTTTACGAAGAAAGCAGTAGATCCCTACTTAAACAATTTTGGAAAAAGCCAACAGCTGTTTCAAAACAGTTTCAAACTGGGGACCTTTTGTGTGTGAGGTGAACGTGATAACCATTACACTACAGAAACTTGTGCAGAGAAGACAGCCAGCAATCTCGTGGTGATCGCTTGTTGAAAAACCAATAAAGGAAAAGATTACTAAATCTCTCGTCTGACGATGCAAACAATTAATGTTTTACGTCCAAGGCAAAAAGCTGTTTCCGCTCAGTTTGGAACCGAGGACCTTTCGCGTGTAAAGCAAACGTGATGACCACTACAGAAACCTGACGGGGAGTCTCTCTTCTTTTAACACTACTTGGCAGAAGAGACCTTTGTAGTGTTGACTAAGAATGCAGCAGAGCCTGGCTTAAGCAATTTTGGAAAAAGCCAGTACCTGTTTCCACCCAGTTTCGAACTGGGGACCTTTCACGTGTGAGGCGAACGTGATAACCACTACACTATGGAAACTTGCAAAAAGTACACAGTCAGCAATCTCCTGGTGATCGCTTGCTGTAAAACGAATAAAGGAAAAGATAACTAAATCCCTCCCCTGACTTTGCAAACAGTTCATGTTTACCCACAAAAGAGATACTCTGTTTCTGCTCGGTTTCGAACCGAGGACCTTTCGCGTGTTAGGCGAACGTGATGACCACTACACTACAGAAACTTGATTAGGATCCACCGTTCTTTTAACTCGGCTTGGCAGAAGGCCTTTGTAGTGTTGACGAATAAAGCAACAGATCCCTACTTAAGCAATTTTGGAAAAAGCCACCAGCTGTTACCACCAAGTCTCGAACTGGGGACCTTTCGCATGAGCCAAACGTGACAACCACTACACTATGGAATCCTTCACAGAGACGACTGCCAGCAATCTCCTGGTGATCGCTTGTGGAAGAGCGAACTAAGGAAAAGATAATTAAACACCTCACCTGACTTTGCAAACATTTCATGTTTTCCCACAAAAGAGAAACTCTGTTTCTGCTCGGTAAATCCACTTGGCAGAAGGCATTTGTAGTGTTTACGAAGAAAGCAGTAGATCCCTACTTAAACAATTTTGGAAAAAGCCAACAGCTGTTTCAAAAAAGTTTCAAACTGGGGACCTTTCGTGTGTGAGGTGAACGTGATAACCATTACACTACAGAAACTTGTGCAGAGAAGACAGCCAGCAATCTCGTGGTGATCGCTTGTTGAAAAATCTATAAAGGAAAAGATTACTAAATCTCTCGTCTGACGATGCAAACAATTAATGTTTTACGTTCAAGGCAAAAAGCTGTTTCCGCTCAGTTTGGAACCGAGGACCTTTCGCGTGTAAAGCGAACGTGATGACCACTACAGAAACCTGACGGGGAGCCACTCTTCTTTTAACACTACTTGGCAGAAGAGGCCTTTGTAGTGTTGACTAAGAATGCAGCAGAGCCTGGTTTAAGTAATTTTGGAAAAAGCCAGTAGCTGTTTCCACCCAGTTTCGAACTGGGGACCTTTCGCGTGTGAGGCGAACGTGATAACCACTACACTATGGAAACTTGCAAAAAATACACAGCCAGCAATCTCCTGGTGATCGCTTGCTGTAAAACGAATAAAGGAAAAGATAACTAAATCCCTCCCCTGACTTTGCAAACAGTTCATGTTTACCAACAAAAGAGAAACACTGTTTCTGCTCGGTTTCGAACCGAGGACCTTTCGCGTGTTAGGCGAACGTGATGACCACTACACTACAGAAACTTGATTAGGGTCCACCGTTCTTTTAACTCGGCTTGGCAGAAGGCCTTTGTAGTGTTGACGAAGAAAGCAACAGATCCCTACTTAAGCAATTTTGGAAAAAGCCACCAGCTGTTACCACCAAGTTTCGAACTGGGGACCTTTCGCATGCGGCAAACGTGACAACCACTACACTATGGAATCCTTCGCAGAGACGACTGCCAGCAATCTCCTGGTGATCGCTTGTGGAAGAGCGAACTAAGGAAAAGATAATTAAACACCTCACCTGACTTTGCAAACATTTCATGTTTTCCCACAAAAGAGAAACTCTGTTTCTGCTCGGTAAATCCACTTGGCAGAAGGCATTTGTAGTGTTTACGAAGAAAGCAGTAGATCCCTACTTAAACAATTTTGGAAAAAGCCAACAGCTGTTTCAAAACAATTTCAAACTGGGGACCTTTTGTGTGTGAGGTGAACGTGATAACCATTACACTACAGAAACTTGTGCAGAGAAGACAGCCAGCAATCTCTTGGTGATCGCTTGTTGAAAAACCTATAAAGTAAAAGATTACTAAATCTCTCATCTGACGATGCAAACAATTAATGTTTTACGTCCAAGGCAAAAAGCTGTTTCCGCTCAGTTTGGAACCGAGGACCTTTCGCGTGTAAAGCGAACGTGATGACCACTACAGAAACCTGACGGGGAGCCTCTCTTCTTTTAACACTACTTGGCAGAAGAGGCCTTTGTAGTGTTGACTAAGAATGCAGCAGAGCCTGGGTTAAGCAATTTTGGAAAAAGCCACCAGCTGTTACCACCAAGTTTCGAACTGGGGACCTTTCGCATGCGGCAAACGTGACAACCACTACACTATGGAATCCTTCGCAGAGACGACTGCCAGCAATCTCCTGGTGATCGCTTGTGGAAGAGTGAACTAAGGAAAAGATAATTAAACACCTCACCTGACTTTGCAAACATTTCATGTTTTCCCACAAAAGAGAAACTCTGTTTCTGCTCGGTAAATCCACTTGGCAGAAGGCATTTGTAGTGTTTACGAAGAAAGCAGTAGATCCCTACTTAAACAATTTTGGAAAAAGCCAACAGCTGTTTCAAAACAGTTTCAAACTGGGGACCTTTTGTGTGTGAGGTGAACGTGATAACCATTACACTACAGAAACTTGTGCAGAGAAGACAGCCAGCAATCTCGTGGTGATCGCTTGTTGAAAAACCAATAAAGGAAAAGATTACTAAATCTCTCGTCTGACGATGCAAACAATTAATGTTTTACGTCCAAGGCAAAAAGCTGTTTCCGCTCAGTTTGGAACCGAGGACCTTTCGCGTGTAAAGCAAACGTGATGACCACTACAGAAACCTGACGGGGAGTCTCTCTTCTTTTAACACTACTTGGCAGAAGAGGCCTTTGTAGTGTTGACTAAGAATGCAGCAGAGCCTGGCTTAAGCAATTTTGGAAAAAGCCAGTACCTGTTTCCACCCAGTTTCGAACTGGGGACCTTTCACGTGTGAGGCGAACGTGATAACCACTACACTATGGAAACTTGCAAAAAGTACACAGTCAGCAATCTCCTGGTGATCGCTTGCTGTAAAACGAATAAAGGAAAAGATAACTAAATCCCTCCCCTGACTTTGCAAACAGTTCATGTTTACCCACAAAAGAGAAACTCTGTTTCTGCTCGGTTTCGAACCGAGGACCTTTCGCGTGTTAGGCGAACGTGATGACCACTACACTACAGAAACTTCATTAGGATCCACCGTTCTTTTAACTCGGCTTGGCAGAAGGCCTTTGTAGTGTTGACGAAGAAAGCAACAGATCCCTACTTAAGCAATTTTGGAAAAAGCCACCAGCTGTTACCACCAAGTTTCGAACTGGGGACCTTTCGCATGCAGCAAACGTGACAACCACTACACTATGGAATCCTTCGCAGAGACGACTGCCAGCAATCTCCTGGTGATCGCTTGTGGAAGAGCGAACTAAGGAAAAGATAATTAAACACCTCGCCTGACTTTGCAAACATTTCATGTTTTCCCACAAAAGAGAAACTCTGTTTCTGCTCGGTAAATCCACTTGGCAGAAGGCATTTGTAGTGTTTACGAAGAAAGCAGTAGATCCCTACTTAAACAATTTTGGAAAAAGCCAACAGCTGTTTCAAAAATGTTTCAAACTGGGGACCTTTCGTGTGTGAGGTGAACGTGATAACCATTACACTACAGAAACTTGTGCAGAGAAGACAGCCAGCAATCTCGTGGTGATCGCTTGTTGAAAAATCTATAAAGGAAAAGATTACTAAATCTCTCGTCTGACGATGCAAACAATTAATGTTTTACGTTCAAGGCAAAAAGCTGTTTCCGCTCAGTTTGGAACCGAGGACCTTTCGCGTGTAAAGCGAACGTGATGACCACTACAGAAACCTGACGGGGAGCCACTCTTCTTTTAACACTACTTGGCAGAAGAGGCCTTTGTAGTGTTGACTAAGAATGCAGCAGAGCCTGGTTTAAGTAATTTTGGAAAAAGCCAGTAGCTGTTTCCACCCAGTTTCGAACTGGGGACCTTTCGCGTGTGAGGCGAACGTGATAACCACTACACTATGGAAACTTGCAAAAAATACACAGCCAGCAATCTCCTGGTGATCGCTTGCTGTAAAACGAATAAAGGAAAAGATAACTAAATCCCTCCCCTGACTTTGCAAACAGTTCATGTTTACCCACGAAAGAGAAACACTGTTTCTGCTCGGTTTCGAACCGAGGACCTTTCGCGTGTTAGGCGAACGTGATGACCACTACACTACAGAAGCTTGATTAGGATCCACCGTTCTTTTAACTCGGCTTGGCAGAAGGCCTTTGTAGTGTTGACGAATAAAGCAACAGATCCCTACTTAAGCAATTTTGGAAAAAGCCACCAGCTGTTACCACCAAGTTTCGAACTGGGGACCTTTCGCATGAGCCAAACGTGACAACCACTACACTATGGAATCCTTCACAGAGACGACTGCCAGCAATCTCCTGGTGATCGCTTGTGGAAGAGCGAACTAAGGAAAAGATAATTAAACACCTCACCTGACTTTGCAAACATTTCATGTTTTCCCACAAAAGAGAAACTCTGTTTCTGCTCGGTAAATCCACTTGGCAGAAGGCATTTGTAGTGTTTACGAAGAAAGCAGTAGATCCCTACTTAAACAATTTTGGAAAAAGCCAACAGCTGTTTCAAAAAAGTTTCAAACTGGGGACCTTTCGTGTGTGAGGTGAACGTGATAACCATTACACTACAGAAACTTGTGCAGAGAAGACAGCCAGCAATCTCGTGGTGATCGCTTGTTGAAAAATCTATAAAGGAAAAGATTACTAAATCTCTCGTCTGACGATGCAAACAATTAATGTTTTACGTTCAAGGCAAAAAGCTGTTTCCGCTCAGTTTGGAACCGAGGACCTTTCGCGTGTAAAGCGAACGTGATGACCACTACAGAAACCTGACGGGGAGCCACTCTTCTTTTAACACTACTTGGCAGAAGAGGCCTTTGTAGTGTTGACTAAGAATGCAGCAGAGCCTGGTTTAAGTAATTTTGGAAAAAGCCAGTAGCTGTTTCCACCCAGTTTCGAACTGGGGACCTTTCGCGTGTGAGGCGAACGTGATAACCACTACACTATGGAAACTTGCAAAAAATACACAGCCAGCAATCTCCTGGTGATCGCTTGCTGTAAAACGAATAAAGGAAAAGATAACTAAATCCCTCCCCTGACTTTGCAAACAGTTCATGTTTACCAACAAAAGAGAAACACTGTTTCTGCTCGGTTTCGAACCGAGGACCTTTCGCGTGTTAGGCGAACGTGATGACCACTACACTACAGAAACTTGATTAGGGTCCACCGTTCTTTTAACTCGGCTTGGCAGAAGGCCTTTGTAGTGTTGACGAAGAAAGCAACAGATCCCTACTTAAGCAATTTTGGAAAAAGCCACCAGCTGTTACCACCAAGTTTCGAACTGGGGACCTTTCGCATGCGGCAAACGTGACAACCACTACACTATGGAATCCTTCGCAGAGACGACTGCCAGCAATCTCCTGGTGATCGCTTGTGGAAGAGCGAACTAAGGAAAAGATAATTAAACACCTCACCTGACTTTGCAAACATTTCATGTTTTCCCACAAAAGAGAAACTCTGTTTCTGCTCGGTAAATCCACTTGGCAGAAGGCATTTGTAGTGTTTACGAAGAAAGCAGTAGATCCCTACTTAAACAATTTTGGAAAAAGCCAACAGCTGTTTCAAAACAGTTTCAAACTGGGGACCTTTTGTGTGTGAGGTGAACGTGATAACCATTACACTACAGAAACTTGTGCAGAGAAGACAGCCAGCATTCTCGTGGTGATCGCTTGTTGAAAAACCTATAAAGGAAAAGATTACTAAATCTCTCGTCTGACGATGCAAACAATTAATGTTTTACGTCCAAGGCAAAAAGCTGTTTCCGCTCAGTTTGGAACCGAGGACCTTTCGCGTGTAAAGCAAACGTGATGACCACTACAGAAACCTGACGGGGAGCCTCTCTTCTTTTAACACTACTTGGCAGAAGAGGCCTTTGTAGTGTTGACTAAGAATGCAGCAGAGCCTGGCTTAAGCAATTTTGGAAAAAGCCAGTACCTGTTTCCACCCAGTTTCGAACTGGGGACCTTTCGCGTGAGAGGCGAACGTGATTTTTTTTTTTTTTTTTTATTATCAAAAAGTACAAAATAAATATTTACATGACAAAAATAATTCAATTTCACATCTTTACATCTTCAAACTTATGACATGTGTATATCACTTCAAAAACACAACATAAATACAAACCACAAACCCAAATCAAAACAATGACATTTTGATGCAAGACTCATCGTAAATCATATTTATCAAAATTTTATACATAACCCTTTTCCCTCTTCTATACAAACCAGCTCATTGCCTTCCACAAAAGCCTTTTCAAATTCCTCTTTAGGCAAACATTTCCACATCAAATACACATTTTTCCTTAAAATCGTCTTGAACATTGCCCTTACATCCACTTTTTTCTTATCATAATACGCCATATTCCTCCTTACCCATATCGCATATCTTGCATTACTTAATACAAAGTTCCATAAATTCACTTTCCTATCCTTTTTATTCATGTTTATCCCAAACAAAAACAGCTTTCTCCATTCATCCCCTATCACATCTTTCCCCGTTCCTTTTTTCACCAACACTTTTAGTTCTGTATGAAATGCTTCCAACTCTTTGCATTCAAAAAAAATGTGCATTAATGTTTCTGGCTCTGTCCCACATACATCACATTCTCATTTTACATTTTTGTTCATTTGATGAATCACCACCTTTGTATATATTCTATTATGCCTTAATTTAAAGTCCAGGTTTTCACAATCCAGTCCATTGTATTTCACATTTAAATTCCTCCAAATTGTCTTTACATTTATTCCAGGGAATACCCTTGGCCAAACCACCTCAGAGGCAGGCATTTTGATTTCCTTTTTCACCATCATCTTATAACATGTTTTCACATTTAACTGACACAAAAACTTTTTTCCCTTTTTATCTATAACATACATTTCAGGAAATCCCCAATCTCCTATTTTTACAGTCTCTTTCTCAATCCTTTGCACCCACCCTTCTGGTAGGCTTGTTTTAATGTTTTCACATTCACAATCCACTTTAGATTTCTCAATTTCATCATCCCATCCTACTACACAATCATATATAGCTCTATTTGGCAAAAAACCTTTAACATATTCATATGCCATGTCTTTCACTTTCCTAACTCCCGCCCTCATAAACAACTTATTATAAAGCATTTTCCCTCCCCTTTTAATTTTTGGATTCAGAAATAATGGCTGGTCAAGTACTTGATTTATATTGTCACATTCATAATTAACATTAACCAAAAACTCAGCCCAAGCACTAAATACTTCTTGATAAAACATTGGCATTTTCTCAGTCATAGGTTTTTTAAAAGCCATAAACAGTCCTTCCTCACCACATCCTCCACCTTTATTTAAAAAAAATTCCATATATCCCTTCCACCCATACTGTACTTTGTCACATAAATATTTTTTTGTTGTTTTAACTCTTATTGCTTTCCTCTTAACCTCTAAGTCTATCAACCTCAGACCTCCCTCCTTATAGTCTGCTATCAGTGTTTTTGTTGATATTTTAATTCCTTTACCTCCCCACACAAAATTATTCACAGCCTCTTTTATTCCGTTCAAAACCCAGTCTGACATGTCAATTGCTCCCATCACATAATTGCATTTAGTGAGTATTAACGAATTAGCCACAACTACCTTTCCTCTTAATCTCAATTCTCTTTGCCTCCAGAAATTAAGTACTTGTTTTATTTTATTTAAAACTCCAGTCCATGTGGCATCTCTAGCCTCTTTCGCATTCACTCCAATATTCACTCCTAATATCCTTAAATACTCTTTCGTTATTTTAAATGGAACATCTGACCCTTTTATCTCCACCCCTCCTATACTTATTATTTCTGACTTGTCAACATTTATCTTTGCACCTGAAGCTTTTCCATATTTTTCTATCTGCATTTTTATTCTCTTAACACTCTTTACATCCTTGACAGTAAAAGTTGTGTCATCAGCATATTGGTGGATTACACTTACTCCTCCATAAGGAATTTGAATACCTCTTATTTCTTTATCACTTTTTATCAAAGATGCCAGCGGCTCCGCTGTTATTGAATATAACAAAGCAGATAATGGGCACCCTTGTCTGACTGACCTTTCTAATGGAAAGGGGTCAGTTAATGCCCCATTAATTTTAACACAGCTCCGGGCATTGTCATATATTAATTTGATCCATTTTCTTATTCTGTCTCCAAACCCATATCTCGCCATTGTCTGCTCAATAAAACTGTGCTCCACTCTATCAAAAGCTTTATTCAAATCCACAGATAAAACCAACCCCCCTTCCCCATCCTTTCCCATGTTTTCTACAACGTCTCTTATTGTACATATGATATCCATAATGTCTCTCCCCATTATACTGTATGCTTGGCTAGGCGACACAATACTCCCTACAACCTGTTTAATTCTATTGGCTATTACTTTTGTTAAAATTTTATAATCCGAATTAAGCAGACTCAAAGGCCTATAATTTTCCAACTTCAATGGATTTCCTTTATTTTTATATAAGATAGTTATTATTCCTAAGCCCATGGATCTCGGCATTTCCCCTCTCTCCTCCATACCTTTATACAACCTTAGCAGTATTGGTGCTAGGGTCCCTATGAAGGCCTTATAGAATTCATGTGTCAAACCATCCGAGCCCGGACTTTTATTCTTTTTTGTCTGATTTATTGCATCTTTTATTTCTTCAATACCTATATCTCTTTCGCACATATTCTTCTCATCCTCGTCTAGCTTCACGTTCACAGTACTCAAGACTTCATCCACACATTCTTGTTTTACACCCTCTTTCTTGAATAATTCCCTATAAAAATTCTCCACTTCTCCTATTATCCCAACAAAATCATTTATTTTATCGCCTTTTCTATTTTCTAACTCTAGAATGTGTTTTCTCCTCTGCTTTTTATTTTCTAAATTTAGGAAGAATTTTGTACTTCTTTCTCCCTCTAAAGCATACTGAGCTCTACTTCTTATTATAGCTCCCTTGCTTTTTTCCTTTTCATACTCCTCTAATTCTGTTTTTAACCTCCAAAAGCACTCTTCACTGTACTCAGGATTATTTTCTATTTTTTCCGCTTCCCCTTTTACAGTTTTTTTCAGTCGCTAACAAGCGTTTGTCCAAACAGTTGTCACATTTTCAAAACTCTAAACACAATTAGCACAGCATCGGTCTTTTATGGCCATACCATTCACAAATTTCATGTCGTTTTCACCCAATATGCAGTCAGTGAACACATTTCCACAATGCTTACATTTTCTTAACAGACAAGCTATATCTCCCAACAAAATTGTGGATTGTTTTTGTAGTATTTACGAATGTTAACACACAACATCCCACAATAGCAAAAACAATATTCCAAACCTTAGATACAGTATAAAAACCTCTGCTTCTGCAATGATATCAGTTCAAAAACAATATCAATATCAAAAATATATCTCAGCTGATAATAAACAAACAATTAAATAATTGACACACAGCTGATTTATGTTGGGTAAATTGGGCCAACCACAGCAGATTCCAGTCTGGCTTACACTCAGAGGCAGTGGTTATTTTTTTCTATTACATTTACACTTATACAGTAAAATGAGGACTTTGAGGAGTGATGTTTTGGAAACAGGGTTGGGGTCAATTCAGGAATGAACTCAACAATTTCAATTCAAAGAAGGAAATGGAATTGGAATTCAACAACAATTACAGGAAACAGAATTGGAATTACAGGATGTGGAATTGAATTCAGGGAAATTCCACTGAATTCCATTTATTGCTGTTTCTGAGCATCTATTTGTGATTGCATTTAGAGACATACATTTAAACTTTATTTATGATGCTTTACAAATACCAAGTAATGTATGAAATAGAGTTGATCAAATGCAAGTAAATAAAAATTTAATTGAATGACAGTGGTGATAAGTTTCTGTATGTACTGTACATTCAATATATGATTACCACATAATATATGTCTCAACTCACAAAAAATTTTTTTGTCATGTTCATTCATGTATTTCATTCACTTTTTATTGCATCGAATTATCATCATTTCCTGAAATTTGGCATGTGAAATGACCAAGCTTAACATACTAAACATACAGTAATTTATATTTCTTTTATGTGTTTGTTGTTTATGTGATTTACAATATTTAATGTACTATAAACTAGCAACTCAAGTGGAATTTAATGGAATTTATTTGATTTCAATTCAGCCTCCTGACATTCCAATTCCAAATCCAATTCCATTCCAATTTACCATTCATTCTCAATACAATTCATGAATGGCCCCAACCCTGTTTGGAAACATGTGGCCTAACCCTGAAGATCGCAGAGAGTAGATACAGTAATTTTGTGCTTTTTTTTAGACCCCCCCCCCCCCTTTTTTTTTTAATCTGGGCTTTTTACTGTTGTTATTTTTTCTTCTTTTTTTCTTTTTTCTTTTTTGTTCAGAATGCTCTTGTGTGTTTCATGGATATTTTGTTCACTGTAAGCAATACTGTAAAACTTTTTCTGTTCTATCATACCGTGTTTCTACTGTACCTCCTGTAATAAACAGAAAAAGAAATGTATTTGCTTTTTACTGGAATGCTTTTACAGTTTTTTCCAATTGCTAACACACTAAAATGACATGCACAGCACAATTATTTAAACTGACACACAGACAGAAAAACTTCTTCTCAAGTCTTCAAAAGTCTAAACACATTTTCTGCTTTACACACATTTTGCAATTCAAAATGACACTTTTTAAATGCACTGAAAACAGTTCTCTGCATAAGACACAACAATCTGACATAAAGTCACATGCTTGCCATTTCAAAACACTGCTATTCAAAATGACACTGCATGAGCTAATTGGCCAATTACATGTGCCACCTGGCCAAACACCTCAATGGTTAATTGTGAACACTTCAATCAGGATGTAAGCACTGTATATATTACAACTGTAATATATTTTTTCTGAAATTTTATTTTTCAGTTTACTGTTTTTTGTAAGAATATTTTTGTTCAGTCCCATATAAATATTGAAAGGACCGATTCACTGGCCCGAAAACGAAGTTCCAGCGATCTGGATGAAGGTTTACTACATGTTCGGTCTTTTACAGCGCTTCAAGATTTGCGTTTCAATTTTAGTCTTGCTCCGTTCTAATCTGACTCTAATTTTAAGTGATCATTAAATTTAGACTATATTTCCAATCAAAAGGTTATCACAAATATTGATTATGAATTAACTACTTGATTATTCTAGACATTCCATATTTTCAATTATTCGTTCGTTGGAGGACCTAATGTCTATAACAAAAGTCTCCTCACAATTTAATAGTCATATTGATTTCAGGACATATCAAAATAGCCAAATATAACATTTTATTTGTCAGGTAAAATCTATCATGCCAATTACACAATTAAACAATGAGAACCCAATTCAGTTTCAATTTAGATAAATACATAACCTCAATGACTCAAAGATGTATCTAAGAGTGGGAAAGACATACCTGACTACCAGAGAGACACACTGCAGCATGAGAGAGACCTAGAGGTTTAGCTCCAGAGACCCTCGCATACATACAGTGTGGGGGTTTTGGCTACAAAAATCCCCAAGTTGTGTTTCATCACTTGCCTTATATACCAGACCAGAACAAACAAATATTCCAATCAGCTGTAAAAATACAAAGACCTTTTGGTCTTTCAGGAGTTCTCGCAACCCCAGGTTCGCACCTGGTTGGAGGTTCCCATCTGCCCCTAAAGGGAAAACACACCCAATAGCAGCAAACCCAATTCTGTGGAAGTTTTCAATCTTTTTTACAGTATATGTGACTGCTATGAAATTGAGACCATTTTACCAATCGCACAGAGACCATTAGAATGATTCTAAACATGAAGGGGAAAAAACAATACATTCACAAGATATAACATGAGTATCATGTGCATCTTCCACATGTGACTTTAAGCAAAAGCTTTTAGGGAGAAAGGTGTGGGTGTGAGAGTGAGAGGCGGGGAATTCAAAGTAGCATGGTGGGATTGTTTGGTCTTCTTTGAAGATCCCTTAGGTTTATTGTTTTGTTGCATGCCATCTGTTTGTACAGTATTTTAATTCCATGAGCAGATAATTTCACTCCTTACAGCCATGAGGAGATAATTTCACTCCTTACAATATATCTGCTGTGCATATGTTGCACTGACTTGTTTACTGTAGTGAAAAAAAAAAAAAATGTTGCAACAGGATGTGTGTGTATCTGCATATTTCTGTGCATGTGAGCAATCTGATACATATTTTAGTATTATGGCAAAGCATACTAAAGATGGGGGTGCTTTTCATTATGCCCAAGAGTGTGTAGTTGGTTAGGCAAAAATCTGGTAATATGAATGAAGTGTGTGCCATTTCATGCAAAAGTTTGATTTTGATAATGCTATGTGTAGTTTTGGTTGCAGTGCTTCATTTTACAGGATATATGAGGTATTTTGCCGTTTGGGTGTGTGGTTTTGTGAATTGTGTTAAGTATTTTGATAAAACCAGACTAGTTTGAAAAATTGTGTGTTAGCAATTGGAAAAAACTGTAATGTGAACATTACTGTACATGTGGACATACAGTTCCCAACCAAGAAATGTAGTGCCTAAACGGTGGATTGCATATTTTGCATGCAAATACCTGTAAAACTGAAACATAAAAGTCTATGCAGTTTTTGAAATGTCAACAATAGCCAGTATTTTGAAACCTGGTGTACTTTGATTGACTGCATGTACCTTGTGAAGTGAAAACAAGTGATATTCTTTGACAGAATAATTTCATTTTGAGTCAGATTTCCAGTGTTTTGGTAAATTTAGTGTGTGCAGAGAAAGATGTGTTCTGTTTTGAAATGAAGAGTTAGTATATATTTAACAAAATGTATTTTTGAGAAGAAAATTATCCATTTGGCCAGTTGTGTTTTGTAGGTGCGAGTCTGTGTTAAAAGTTTAGAAAAAGTATCTGAAGTATGGGTAAGCGCTTGTTAGCGATTGAAAAAAACTGTAATGCATTTTCCAAAGCTTCTGCTTTACTCCTCCTCATAAAATCTCTTTGTTTTGAATACCTAATACTTCTTTTTTTAATTTTCTCTTTCATTCCCTCCCACCATTCACATACATTTTCCTCAAATAGAGAATTCTGCATTTCATAATTTATACATTTTACAATATTTTCTTTATATGCCTCTTCATTTAACAGATTTGCATTCAGACACCACAAACCCCCTCCCCTCTCCTCTTCACTTACACCCATCTTGACTGTCATCACAGCATGATCACTTAAACTGACAAACTTATATTTCACATTTTTAACATATTTTAACATTTCTCTTTTTGCCAAACATAAATCTATACGACTCTGTTTCAAATTACCCATCACCATTTGTCTTCTCGAGAATTCTCTTTTATATGGATTCTCTTCCCTCCACACATCTACTATGTCTTCATTCTGCATCCACTCTGTTAAGAACTTTCTTGACCCATCAGATTTAAAATTAGCACTACTGGAAGCATCCAGTCTCGTGCACCACACGTTGAAATCCCCAACTACTATACACTTCTCTTTCCATTGTGTCTTCATTTCCTTAAAGACTTCTTTTCTGTCAATCTCTATATTCGGTGCATAAATGTTTATAAGCCTAAACATTTCATTACAAAACTTAAATTCAAGTCCTAGCATTCTCCCATTTCCATCTTTATAAATTTGTTTCACATTTTTCACTCTGTCTCTTTTTATCAAAATCGCCACTCCACATGCTTTTACATTTCCATGACTCACATAAATTTCCCCCTCCCAACTCTTTTTTATATTGTCCATTATATCCCCTGTCCAATGCGTCTCTTGTAGGCATAGCACATCAGCTTTTAACAGTCTCTTCACCCTCTCAAACTTTTTTAGGTCTCTTAGCCCGTTACTGTTCAGACACGCAATGTGCAAAATACCCCACATAATGATTATCACAGTTTTTAAGGGATTTATACTCATTCCAATTAAATCAAACTCTTACTTTCTGCCTTTTGCTCCTCCAGTCTTTCCTTCTTTCTTTTTTTCAATATACCTTTCCCCTCACATGTATCCATGTCTTCCTCTCCGTTTTTCACAGGATTTTCTATCATTTCTTTCTCCTTTCCTCCCCCTTCGTCTTTCTTCATTCCTCTTCTCTCCAGATGTTTTTCTCCTTGACTTTTAGCATTACCACCTTCTTCATTGTCATTTTTTTCCGTCTTCCCGTTTCCATCTTCACACTCCAGACCTCTCTGATCCATCTCTTTACCTGCTGTTCTTTTTTTCTTCTTTCTCTGTCTCATCTGTTGCCCCGCGCCCGCCTCCTCTGGGCTGCTCTCACTCTTAGTATCTCCCCTGTTTGTCGCTCTCTCTTTCTCTCCCCAAGTGCTTTGACTCATCTCTCCTTCAACAATTACCTCTTCCTCTTCTTTTTCTTCACTCTCCAGCTCCTCGTACAGATCTTCCATTATCCCCTCGCCGTTCCTTTCTTCCATCATAGCCGGCGTTTCACACACGCACAGTCCTGGCCGCATTCCACACACTTCACAATTCACCTCTTTGCACTCTCTTGCATAGTGTCCTTGTTTATCGCATCTAAAACACCTAAAGCTCGGGCAGTCCCTCACAACATGTCCCGGTTGTATACACAAACGGCAAACCTTCACTTGTCGGTCATGTATCACCCTAAAGTGTTCTGTCCCTCCGAGCGTCTCAAATTTCGTTGAATAGGGCAACGATTTAACAACATTATTGAACTTAACTTTTAAAAACCTTGTCCCATCCGCGATGTCGGTTCCCGGCCACATTCTCCTCTTGATTTTAGACGCTTCTGTTATTCCCCAATCCTTTAGTTTGCTCAATATTTCTTCATCTTGAATATACATAGGCAGTCCTAAGAAAGAAACAACCACCTCCATGCAATCCACTTCCTTCACCATTACACGACTGTTTTTTTATCTTCAAACCATCCAGAATTTTTCCTTTTGCCTTCATATCTTCCATTGTTAACTCATACTCTTTTGGAGATTTATACCTGCAACCGATCACTCCTCCGCATTCTTCCTTCACACTCTTCAATAGTTCCATCATTGTGATTCTGTCCTCCCCCTCCATCTCCACCAGCACCGTCAGTTCCTTTCCATAGCTGTGCTCTCCATCTCTCTTGTCCTGCATGTTTCGACCTCTTCCCGTCTCCTGTTGTCCAGCCATTTCTCTTTCCTTGCTGTGTGAGGTATTTATCCCCAAACAGCACGACACTGTTTGAGGATTAAATGACCCCCCAACACGCAAACACTCCTTTGGAGCAGTTTTTCCAAACAATGTGAAAAGAATTGAATCCTTTACTCCACTCAAACAAACACACACCTTCTTCCTCCTTGCTTCTCTCACTGTACCACTTCCTGTCACCACTAGGGAGCGCTCAAGGTGGTATGGCCGTAAGCGAGGACTGCTCCAAAAAGTGGGTTATTTATAGATCAGCCTCCGTAAAAGCCATCATATTATATAAATAGTGAAGAAAAGGCAAAAGCTTACAGCACCTGGTATTCCCAGGCGGTCTCCCATCCAGAGTTACAAGATTAAAATGGGGTCAGAATTAACTGTGAGAGATGACTAGTGGTTAAAAGAATGAGACATAAAAGAAGATTGGTTTAAATAGATTTGGTTTTTATACAAGGTTCACATAAAAGACTTTAAAACAACACGATAAAACTAGGTAAATGCTGTTAAAAGAATACAGTTCATTTGTCCATACCCTAAAAACAGTCCAAGAATCCCAGTGTGTTGATAAGTCCAATGTGAGTGTCCACCATTGTATATACAATCCACAGAAAGTGTAATCCAAAGTTTGCAGGTGGTGAATGGAAAGGTGAGCTCTAAAATTAGCAAACTCCTTAATCCAACAGTTTGGTGACTGTCCTTTGTTTGTCATGCTGCTCTCTTATACAGTTGTACTTCCTGCTTCCTGTCATGTGTCTAGTCACATGGCAGGCCAACCATCCATTTATTTAAGACACACACACACTTAAAATGTTAAGAGCAATAAAATGGCCTAAAAAAACATGTAAAACACTTAACACTCTATAATACATTTAAATGATTGTAATAAATAGAGCGGTAAAACACGTCGTTCTAAAAGCCAGCATATTATATAAATAGTGAAGAAAAGGCAAAAGCTTACAGCACCTGGTATTCCCAGGCGGTCTCCCATCCAGAGTTACAAGATTAAAATGGGGTCAGATTTAACTGTGAGAGATGACTAGTGGTTAAAAGAATGAGACATAAAAGAAGATTGGTTTAAATAGATTTGGTTTATATACAAGGTTCACATAAAAGACTTTAAAACAACACGATAAAACTAGGAAAATGCTGTTAAAAGAATACAGTTCATTTGTCCATACCCTAAAAACAGTCCAAGAATCCCAGTGTGTTGATAAGTCCAATGTGAGTGTCCACCATTGTATATACAATCCACAGAAAGTGTAATCCAAAGTTTGCAGGTGGTGAATGGAAAGGTGAGCTCTAAAATTAGCAACTCCTTAATCCAACAGTTTGGTGACTTTTTTTGTCATGCTGCTCTCTTATACAGTTGTACTTCCTGCTTCCTGTCATGTGTCTAGTCACATGGCAGGCCAACCATCCATTTATTAAAGACACACACACACTTAAAATGTTAAGAGTAATAAAATGGCCTAAAAAACATGTAAAACACTTAACACTCTATAATACATTTAAATGATTGTAATAAATAGAGCGGTAAAACACGTCTTTCTAAAAGCCAGCATATTATATAAATAGTGAAGAAAAGGCAAAAGCTTACAGCACCTGGTATTCCCAGGCGGTCTCCCATCCAAGTACTAACCAGGCCCGACGCTGCTTTGCTTCCGAGATCAGACGAGATCGGGCGGTCTCAGCGCAGTATGGCCGTAAGCGAGGGCTGCTCCAAAAAGTGGGCTATTTAAAGATCAGCCTCCGTAAAAGCCAGCATATTATATAAATAGTGAAGAAAGGGCAAAAGCTTACAGCACCTGGTATTCCCAGGCGGTCTCCCATCCAGAGTTACAAGATTAAAATGGGGTCAGATTTAACTGTGAGAGATGACTAGTGGTTAAAAGAATGAGACATAAAAGAAGATTGGTTTAAATAGATTTGGTTTATATACAAGGTTCACATAAAAGACTTTAAAACAACACGATAAAACTAGGTAAATGCTGTTAAAAGAATACAGTTCATTTGTCCATACCCTAAAAACAGTCCAAGAATCCCAGTGTGTTGATAAGTCCAATGTGAGTGTCCACCATTGTATATACAATCCACAGAAAGTGTAATCCAAAGTTTGCAGGTGGTGAATGGAAAGGTGAGCTCTAAAATTAGCAAACTCCTTAATCCAACAGTTTGGTGACTGTCCTTTGTTTGTCATGCTGCTCTCTTATACAGTTGTACTTCCTGCTTCCTGTCATGTGTCTAGTCACATGGCAGGCCAACCATCCATTTATTTAAGACACACACACACACACTTAAAATGTTAAGAGCAATAAAATGGCCTAAAAAAACATGTAAAACACTTAACACTCTATAATACATTTAAATGATTGTAATAAATAGAGCGGTAAAACACGTCTTTCTAAAAGCCAGCATATTATATAAATAGTGAAGAAAAGGCAAAAGCTTACAGCACCTGGTATTCCCAGGCGGTCTCCCATCCAAGTACTAACCAGGCCCGACGCTGCTTTGCTTCCGAGATCAGACGAGATCGGGCGCTCTCAGCGCAGTATGGCCGTAAGCGAGTACTGCTCCAAAAAGTGGGCTATTTATAGATCAGCCTCCGTAAAAGCCATCATATTATATAAATAGTGAAGAAAAGGCAAAAGCTTACAGCACCTGGTATTCCCAGGCGGTCTCCCATCCAAGTACTAACCAGGCCCGACGCTGCTTTGCTTCCGAGATCAGACGAGATCGGGCGCTCTCAGCGCAGTATGGTCGTAAGCGAGGACTGCTCCAAAAAGTGGGTTATTTATAGATCAGCCTCCGTAAAAGCCATCATATTATATAAATAGTGAAGAAAAGGCAAAAGCTTACAGCACCTGGTATTCCCAGGGGGTCTCCCATCCAAGTACTAACCAGGCCCGACGCTGCTTTTCTTCCGAGATCAGACGAGATTTTTTTTTTTTTTTTTTTTTATTATAACAAATTCTTATATACAGTACATAATTTGCAGTCATCAGTCATCTAATAATACAAACTTTAAAACAAAAACAAAAAACTAAGAAAAACAAAACAAAAAAAAGAAATTGAATTAAAACACAATTTTGGGATTTTCCTATAACAACAAGTTCTGATATACATGACATTTTTGCAAACATGGTAAATGCAAATTTGGTAAAAAGATCCAAACTTTAAAGCATACAAAATTCCACATACAAGGGATCTTCTTATAACAGCAAACTCTAACATATACATCATAGTTTGGAATCAACCTTCTTTTGGTAATAAAACTTTAAACCCTGTCCAAGTCCTTGTGACATAAGGATTATTTTTAACAATACTTCTATCAAATATTTCTATATTATTGCACATATTACAATAATCATATATTACTTGTAATTCCTCTGTTAATATCTGCTCATATAATGCAATTACAGAAATTTCTTTTCCCTTTTGTCTCATTATATTTCTTCTTTTCCATATTGCATATCTGGCTATAGATAACATAAAATTAATCGCATATTTATTTTTAGATTTGCCTCTAATTCCAAATAAAAGTAAATTATCCCATTCTTTTATATCTATTTGTTCATTGTATATAAAATTAGTCACCATCTTTTTTAAAATTTCAATAATACCATTCAACTTTCTGCAATTCAAAAAAATATGTAGTACACCTTCTGCTTTTTCCATACATATCTTACATCTGTCATCTTGTTCCAGCCCTATTTTATGTAAAATCATTCCTGTCATCAAACAATTGTGTCTTAATAAAAAATCAAAATTTTCTATAGTCGGGCTTTTAAAATTCATCCTTACATTTTTCCATATTTCTGAAGCATCAAAATCATCAAAGATCTTTTCCCAAAATTCTATTGCTTTTGGTTTTATGAAAGCATTATTGCGTATTAAAGTGTAGAACAATCTAACAGCACATTCATTAAAAACAATCTTATCTTCACCTACTTTTAAAAATATTTTTGTTTTCTTTTTCTCACTTTCTTCATTATTTTCATCAATAGTTTTAATCCATTTTTCTGGTAAAGCTAACTTTAATTTTGCATATTGCTCCTCAATTTGTCCTATATTTTCTATTTCCTCTCTTTCTTCCAACGAGTCGATTATTGCTTGTGTTGGTAAAAATCCAGGTATAACTTCATATAATATATCCTTAATTTGTCTAAAGCCTACTGTATACCAATTTTCATAAAAGATTTTACTATTATAGTTCTGATTTAAAAACAGAGGTTGTTTTATTAACTGTTCTCTCCCTTTAATTTCTATGTGCACATTTTTATAAAAAGCTTTCCACGTTTTCAACACTTCTTTATAAAAATCTGGTATATTTTCTATCATATTGTCTCTAAATGCCGTCCATATAAAATCATCTTTTATTAGCCCACACTTATTAACAAAATAACTCATTACTCTTTTCCAAGGAATATCATCCTCATTTGTAAATTTCTTCACTGTTTTAATTCTCATACTTTTCATTCTTAGCCATGGATCTATTAATCCTAATCCTCCATCTTCTATTTTACCTATCATAGTATTGTACGCTTTTTTAGCTGGTTTACCATCCCATAAAAACTTTAATATCATTGCTTTTATTCTTTAATATATTCCCATAGGAAGACTAACTACACTTAAAACGTACCACATTTTAGATAAAAGTAGGGAATTAACTACAAGCACCTTCCCCTTAAGATACAACGCTCTCTGTTTCCAAAAGTTTAGCCTTTTTTCCATTTTATTTACAACTACATCCCAATTAATTTCCTTATTTATACTTTCATTACATCCAAGTGTAATTCCTAAAATTTTTATGTTTTCTTTTTGTTCTTTAAAGTGCCAGTTTTTTGATGGAATTTCTACTTTACCAATTCTCAAGAATTCTGTTTTATCTTTATTAACTTTAGCTCCTGACCCTCTACAATATTTATCAATTATTTCCATTGCTTTGTTTACACTGTTTATATCTTTCAAAATCAAAGTAGTATCATCAGCATACTGAAAAATTTTTTGTTCAACTTCATTACACTCTATTGTTACTCCTTTTATTTTTCTCTCTCTATTTATAGCTAAACCAAGTGGTTCAGCAACCAAAGTATACAATAGCGCTGATATAGGACATCCTTGTCTTATAGATCTGGATATTCTAACAAATTCTGTTAAAAACCCATTTATTTTAACACAACTATAAATATCAGTGTAAAGGCATTTAATCCATTTTATAAAATTATTTCCAAAACCAAATTTTTTAAGCAAATCAAAAATATATTTATGTTCTACACGATCAAAAGCCTTTTCCAAATCAATACTAACAAGGAAACCTTCATCATTCTTCTCTCTTTTGTACCATATTAAATCTCTTATGTTCATTACCGTATCTGCTATATCTCTTCCTATAATTCCGTAAGCTTGATTGGTTTTTACTATTTGTGGAATAACTTTTTTAAGTCTGTTAGACATAATTTTTGCTAATATTTTATAATCTGTATTTAGCATACTCAATGGTCTATAATTCCTCAGATCATCTCTATTCCCTTTCTTTTTATAAATTATTTTAATCATCCCTTTTTTCATACTTTCACTTAATTGTCCATTTTGAAAGATGTTAAAAAATAAATCTTTCAGAATTGGTATTAGAACATTCTTAAAAATTTTATAAAATTCTGATGATAGACCATCAAGCCCAGGGCTTTTCCCATTACTTAGCTGCATTATAGCTTCATCTATTTCTTCTTCTGTTATCTCATTATCACACATTTTTTTATCTTCCTCTTTTTACTTTAGCTTTAATTTGACTTAACAAGAACTTTTCATCTATTTCATTAACCCCTTCTGCCCTAAATAAAACTCCATAAAAATCCTGTACCGCCTTTAAAATCCCTTCCTTATCTTTTATATTTTTATCTTCCACTAAAACATTCTTTATCAGATCAGCCTTTTGTCTGTTTTTTTCTAGTTCAAAGAAAAACTTTGTACTTCTTTCTCCTTCTACAGTATTCCTTATTTTACTTCTTATTTTTGCACCCATACATTTGTCGTCCTCCATTTTTTTAAATTTCTCTTCTAACTCTACTATTTTCTTGATTTCCATATTTCCTTCCTCTACTTTTTCCATTTCCTTTTCCCAATCTTTATTTAACTGCATTTCTTTAAAGCTTTTAGCTTTCCGTATTTTCTTTGAACATGCTATAGAAAATCTTTTAATATCAGATTTTAAATTATCCCACCACACACATAATGCTTCGGTATAAAACAGATCTTTTATACTATTTATAATTAGGTTTTCTATCTCCATTTTATAAAAATTATTTTTGAAAAGTTCTGTGTTAATAACCCATACACCAGACCCTCTTTCTACTTCACTAAAATCTATGTTTACATATAAAAAGTCATGATCACTTCCACTATAAATTTTGTAAAAAACTTTAAAAATAGCTTTCTCAAAATTTTTATCACATAAAACAAAATCTATTCTACTTTGTTTTAAGCTATTATTTACCCATTGTCTTCTTGAATATTCTCTTTTACCTTTATTTCTATCTCTCCATACATCAACCAATTCACATTTATCCATTATTGTTTTTAGTTCCATTCTTCCTATATCAGCCCTATATACCATATGATCGTCAATATCTATCCTTTCTAAAACTGTATTGAAATCACCTATAACAATAACATTTTTCCATAAATTCATTAAAACACTCAGCTTTTTAAAAAATAAGGCTCTTTCTCCATTTTCATTTGGAGCATGTATATTACAGATTGTTATTTCTTCTCCCTTCTCTATAATTTTCACAGTTAAAATTCTTCCTTTGTTATCTTTAAATAAAACATCAGCTGATTCTACTGCTCCTCTTCTAATAAGTATTGCCAAACCTTTTCTCATATTTATATCATTGCTGCACCATATTTCTCCATCCCAACACTTTTTTAAATCATTCTGTATTGTTTCACTCCATCTAGTCTCTTGCATACATATAATATCAGCTTTCTTTGTTAAAGATATTATATTTTCAAACTTGCATTTAGATGACAACCCTCTAACATTGATTGAGACTAAACATAAATCACTCATAAAAAGAAAAACAAAAACAAGATCAACCACAAACTTAAAACAGGTCATCATCTAAATTATATTTATATTCAAATTACTTATTTACATTTGTTTTCCCTAATAACTCTTTTCTTTCTTCTCTTCTTAACTTTTGTTTCTTTAATACTTTTGTAATGTCAAGTTGTCCCACATTTGTCTTTTTACGCGTTTTATTCATAATGTCCAGTATTCTATTGTCTAATTTAAAAGTCATTGGATTACTATCTTCCTCTCTCACCTCTTCTTTGTCCCATCCAGCCATAGCTCCACTTGTTGTTGCACATTCCTTAAGTTCCACTTGTCCATCATTCGTATCTGTGTGTTGTCTATCAGTCTCCTTTACATGCTCCCCGCTTTCTCCAGCATCCCTGTCCTCTTCTTTGTCCCATCCAGCCATAGCTCCACTTGTTGTTGCACATTCCTTAAGTTCCATTTGTCCATCATTCATATCTGTGTGTTGTCTATCAGCCTCCTTCACATACTCCCTGCTTTCTCCAGCATCCCTGTCCTTTTCAATTTCACACATTTCCCCTGCTTGAGCCACTACATCCTCAGTACCTTCGTTTGTCTCCTGTGTTTGATCCTTTCGTCTCTCGTAATACTAACTAAAAAAATAAACTTCAAAATAAATCAAAAACAAAATATATACAAAAATATAAATACAACTAAGGGAGAGCCTTTCTCTCCCAACTGCTGCTTAATCACTTCCTGTTGGCAAGTGTGCCCTCAGGTGGCGGTATCAGCGCGGTATGGCCGTAAGCGAGGACTGCTCCAAAAAGTGGGTTATTTATAGATCAGCCTCCGTAAAAGCCATCATATTATATAAATAGTGAAGAAAAGGCAAAAGCTTACAGCACCTGGAATTCCCAGGCGGTCTCCCATCCAGAGTTACAAGATTAAAATGGGGTCAGATTTAACTGTGAGAGATGACTAGTGGTTAAAAGAATGAGACATAAAAGAAGATTGGTTTAAATAGATTTGGTTTATATACAAGGTTCACATAAAAGACTTTAAAACAACACGATAAAACTAGGTAAATGCTGTTAAAAGAATACAGTTCATTTGTCCATACCCTAAAAACAGTCCAAGAATCCCAGTGTGTTGATAAGTCCAATGTGAGTGTCCACCATTGTATATACAATCCACAGAAAGTGTAATCCAAAGTTTGCAGGTGGTGAATGGAAAGGTGAGCTCTAAAATTAGCAAACTCCTTAATCCAACAGTTTGGTGACTGTCCTTTGTTTGTCATGCTGCTCTCTTATACAGTTGTACTTCCTGCTTCCTGTCATGTGTCTAGTCACATGGCAGGCCAACCATCCATTTATTTAAGACACACACACACTTAAAATGTTAAGAGCAATAAAATGGCCTAAAAAAACATGTAAAACACTTAACACTCTATAATACATTTAAATGATTGTAATAAATAGAGCGGTAAAACACGTCTTTCTAAAAGCCAGCATATTATATAAATAGTGAAGAAAAGGCAAAAGCTTACAGCACCTGGTATTCCCAGGCGGTCTCCCATCCAAGTACTAACCAGGCCCGACGCTGCTTTGCTTCCGAGATCAGACGAGATCGGGCGGTCTCAGCGCAGTATGGCCGTAAGCGAGGGCTGCTCCAAAAAGTGGGCTATTTAAAGATCAGCCTCCGTAAAAGCCATCATATTATATAAATAGTGAAGAAAAGGCAAAAGCTTACAGCACCTGGTATTCCCAGGCGGTCTCCCATCCAAGTACTAACCAGGCCCGGCGCTGCTTTGCTTCCGAGATCAGACGAGATCGGGCGCTCTCAGCGCAGTATGGCCGTAAGCGAGGACTGCTCCAAAAAGTGGGTTATTTATAGATCAGCCTCCGTAAAAGCCATCATATTATATAAATAGTGAAGAAAAGGCAAAAGCTTACAGCACCTGGTATTCCCAGGCGGTCTCCCATCCAGAGCTACAAGATTAAAATGGGGTCAGATTTAACTGTGAGAGATGACTAGTGGTTAAAAGAATGAGACATAAAAGAAGATTGGTTTAAATAGATTTGGTTTATATACAAGGTTCACATAAAAGACTTTAAAACAACACGATAAAACTAGGTAAATGCTGTTAAAAGAATACAGTTCATTTGTCCATACCCTAAAAACAGTCCAAGAATCCCAGTGTGTTGATAAGTCCAATGTGAGTGTCCACCATTGTATATACAATCCACAGAAAGTGTAATCCAAAGTTTGCAGGTGGTGAATGGAAAGGTGAGCTCTAAAATTAGCAAACTCCTTAATCCAACAGTTTGGTGACTGTCCTTTGTTTGTCATGCTGCTCTCTTATACAGTTGTACTTCCTGCTTCCTGTCATGTGTCTAGTCACATGGCAGGCCAACCATCCATTTATTTAAGACACACACACACTTAAAATGTTAAGAGCAATAAAATGGCCTAAAAAAACATGTAAAACACTTAACACTCTATAATACATTTAAATGTTTGTAATAAATAGAGCGGTAAAACACGTCTTTCTAAAAGCCAGCATAATATATAAATAGTGAAGAAAAGGCAAAAGCTTACAGCACCTGGTATTCCCAGGCGGTCTCCCATCCAAATACTAACCAGGCCCTACGCTGCTTAGCTTCCGAGATCAGACGAGATCGGGCGCTCTCAGCGCGGTATGGCCATAAGCGAGGGCTGCTCCAAAATGTGGGCTATTTAAAGATCAGCCTCCGTAAAAGCCAGCATATTATATAAATAGTGAAGAAAAGGCAAAAGCTTACAGCACCTGGTATTCCCAGGCGGTCTCCCATAAAAGTGTAACAATCGGCCTTATCAGCCGAGTTACAAGACTAAAATGGGGTCAGATTTAACTGTGAGAGATGACTAGTGGTTAAAAGAATGAGACATAAAAGAAAATTGGTTTAAATAGATTTGGTGTATTTACAAGGTTCACATAAAAGACTTTAAAACAACACGATAAAACTAGGTCAACTCTGTTAAAAGAATACAGTTCATTTTTCCATACCCTAAAAACAGGTAAACTCTGTTAAAAGAATACATTTCATTTGTCCATACCCTAAAAACAGTCCAAGAATCCCAGTGTGTTGATAAGTCCAATGTGAGTGTCCACCAGTGTATATACAATCCACAGAAAGTGTAATCCAAAGTTTGCAGGTGGTGAATGGAAAGGTGAGCTCTAAAATTAGCAACTCCTCAATCCAACAGTTTGGTGACTGTCCTTTGTTTGTCATGCTGCTCTCTTATACAGTTGTACTTCCTGCTTCCTGTCATGTGTCTAGTCACATGACAGGCCAACCATCCATTTATTAAAGACACATACACTTAAAATGTTAAGAGTAATAAAATGGCCTAAAAAACATGTAAAACACTTAAAACTCTATAATACATTTAAATGATTGTAATAAATAGAGCGGTAAAACACGTCTTTCTAAAAGCCAGCATATTATATAAATAGTGAAGAAAAGGCAAAAGCTTACAGCACCTGGTATTCCCAGGCGGTCTCCCATCCAAGTACTAACCAGGCCCGAGTACTAACCAGGCCCGACGCTGCTTAGCTTCCGAGATCAGACGAGATCGGGCGCTCTCAGCGCCTTATGGCCATAAGCGAGGGCTGCTCCAAAATGTGGGCTATTTAAAGATCAGCCTCCGTAAAAGCCAGCATATTATATAAATAGTGAAGAAAAGGCAAAAGCTTACAGCACCTGGTATTCCCAGGCGGTCTCCCATCCAAGTACTAACCAGGCCCGACGCTGCTTAGCTTCTGAGATCAGACGAGATCGGGCGCTCTCAGCGCGGTATGGCCATAAGCGAGGGCTGCTCCAAAAAGTGGGCTATTTAAAGATCAGCCTCCGTAAAAGCCAGCATATTATATAAATAGTGAAGAAAAGGCAAAAGCTTACAGCACCTGGTATTCCCAGGCGGTCTCCCATAAAAGTGTAACAATTGGCCTTATCAGCCGAGTTACAAGACTAAAATGGGGTCAGATTTAACTGTGACAGATGAGTGGTTAAAATAATGAGACATGAAAGGATTTGTGGTTTTAGAAACAAAGTTACTTGCTGGACTTCCAAAACAGGCGGAACACACAGAAGATCATCATCACGGACCCCCTCAGCATACAGCCGGTGAGTCCTGTGAATCTAGTCAATATCGACAGTTTATAAGTGTAGAGGAACAAGCCAAAACTGATCGACACACAAATCGATGGCAAAAACAGGGAGCGAGACCCAAAGGCACTCGAGACATTAGACTGTAAGAGTATCTCGTATTGCTGCGATATCATCCTCTACTCCAGATAGGGTTAGTGTTTTACCACCCCCTATACCGCTTGAAAACAGATTTGAGGCATTAATGAATGTGGGTGAGGAATCCCCAAATGTGACTGAACATGAATCGTATCAGCCAGCTGCTAACATCGCTACAAAGAGGCGCGCAAGGTCGAGCAGACAGCGGCACTCAGCTCAGAGCGCAGCCGAGCACAGGACTCTGATAGTGGGAGACTCTATTATCGGAAATAGAAGTAGCAGAACTACAATTACATGCTGCTGTCCTCAAGCAACCGTCTCTGATGTGAACAAGGAACTTCGGAACATTCTAATGAAACACAAGACTGCAAATCGAATCATCATCCATGTAGGAAAGAATGATATTCGGAAAGAGCAGTCAGAACTCCTAAAGAAGGATTTTGGTGAACTCATTGAAACACTTCGAAGACTTGAAGTTCAGTCGTTCATCAGTGGACCACTCCCAGCAAGGGGAACTAACATGTTTTCACGGTTGCTTGGACTGAATACCTGGCTACAAAGAACCTGCAGTCTAAAAGGAGTCAACTTCATTGACAACTTCAACCTTTTCTGGGGCCATAGACAATTGTTCAAACTGGACGGCCTCCACCCAAACAAACTTGGTGCGAGAGTGCTAAAGGACAATATATATTTTTCACTCCGGCATCCATCAGTAGAATGTGTCAGTCCACCCAACATGAATGGCACACACACACTTGGACAATGTATGCGTGACGACAGGACATCTTATCAGCCTCAGATTCATCATGATGTCAACACAACCCACAAGGACACTGACATCGCCACACAGCCACAACAAGCACTGCTTATGGACACTTTCCTGGCTGAGCCCTGCCCAGAGAGCTCATCACAGACAGACTGTGACGTATTACAACAGCTCCAAGACTCAGCACCGAAGGACGACTTTCTGGTAAACAGTCAGGGAAGCCAGGACAACATATTTCAGCCACCGGAAACACCAGAGCCAGAGCTCCATTCACCAGACACATTATCCCTCTCTCCAGCATCTCCACTTTTAAACTTCTCACAGAAAATGGAGGAACTGGTATATGCTGGAACCAGACTCTCCCACTCTTTTGCTGCAAGCCCCCAGTTATCAACTAAAAAACGGCGGGCACCACAACCACCAAAACCTGTGGGTCCAGCTCGCCCTCCTCCTCCTCCTGTGAGAGCTCTCCGGCCGCTGCCACAACGTCAGGGCCCAAACCCTCCTGTGTCTGCTGTGAGTGAACCAAAAACAACTGATAACAGCTCTCAGTGATATGTGTCGGGTCCCCGCTATAATTGCAGCAACACTCTGGAATGTTTACATAACAAGCGGGAACCCAGTGTGCCTGTAGTTTTCCCTATTTTTGTTTTAATATGTGATAGAAAGTCAAAGGCCATCTCAAGTCGTACGGTTGACCAATCTAATCTGAGGCCTATTAGGTATCAAACTAAGATTGCTCTAGAGACAAAAAGTAATGCCATCAAGCTAGCATTTTTAAACATTCGCTCACTAAAAAATAAATCACATCTGATCAATGATTTTATAACTACAAACAACCTGGATTTTATGTTTCTAAATGAAACATGGCTAGAAGACAGCTGCAGCGCAACAGTCCTCAATGAAGTAGCCCCTCCTAACTTTACTTTCATGAGTGTCTGCAGAGCTGTTAGGAGAGGTGGTGGCGTAGCTGCTCTATTTAAAGATGTCTATCAATGCAAGCAAGTGTCATTTGGTCAGTACATGTCATTTGAATATCTAGGGATTGTGTTGAAAGGTGCTCCACGCATTCTATTCATCATTATTTACAGGCCCCCAAAATACTCTCCATCCTTTGTTGAAGAGTTCACAGAACTGCTATCAATGATTTGTTCAGAGTTTGACTGTTTTGTTATTGCAGGGGATTTTAATGTTCATATAGAAAATGCATAAATCAAAACCACAAAAGAACTTATAACGGTTTTGAACACGTTTGACCTGATTCAGCATGTGCATGGGCCTACACACAATCGTGGACACACTCTTGATTTACTCATCAGTAAGGGTCTAAACATTTCATCCACTGTTATCAAGGATGTAGCACTATCTGATCACTTCTGTATTTTCTTTGATATATTGATCTCTGCTCCTAATGAATGTAGATCTGTCTCTGTCAGAAAGAGATGCATTAACGATAACACTAGTGTGCTATTTATGAAGGCTATATCTTCAATGCCAAGCATTTCTGCAGACTCTGTTGATCTTCTCCTGGAGTCCTTTGACTCAAAAGTTAAGAATGTCATTGATGACATCGCACCTGTGAAAATCAGAAAGATGTCAGGCAGACAGAAATCATCGTGGAGAAAATCAACAGCAGTACAGAGTATGAAAAGACAATGCAGAAAAGCTGAGCGGATGTGGCTTTTCTGAGAAGATCAATAATATCAGAAAGACAATCAGCACACCCTCAAGTTATGCAGAGATCAGACAGATTCGACCGCAATCTCAAAAAGAAGTCACTATGTCTACTTTTGAAGCAATCGATAGCAACATTTTGGAAGAAACAGTACAGCACCTCAAATCGTCAACCTGCTACCTTGACACACTTCCCACATCTTTTTTCAAAAGTGTGCTTAGCTGTTTGGAAGCAGATCTCTTAGAAGTGGTGAACACCTCACTTCTTTCTGGGACTTTTCCAAACTCACTGAAAACTGCAGCTGTTAAGCCCCTTTTGAAAAAGAGAAATCTTGATAACACCATATTGAGCAACTATAGACCAATATCAAATCTTCCTTTCATAGGTAAGATTATTGAAAAGGTTGTTTTCAATCAGCTGAATCACTACTTAAACTCAAATGGATACCTGGATCATTTCCAATCTGGCTTCAGACAACATCATAGCACAGAGACAGCGCTCATAAAGATAATAAATGATATTCGCCTAAATTCAGATTCTGGCAAAATATCAGTGCTGGTATTACTAGATCTCAGTGCTGCGTTCGACACAGTCGATCATAACATTCTTTTAGATAGACTGGAAAACTGGGTCGGGCTTTCTGGGATGGTTCTCAACTGGTTCAGGTCATACTTAGAAGGGAGAAGCTATTATGTGAGTATAGGAGAACATAAGTCTAAGTGGACGTCCATGACATGCGGAGTCCCACAAGGCTCAATTCTAGCGCCTCTGTTGTTCAGCCTGTATATGCTCCCACTAAGTCAAATAATGAGAAAGAACCAAATAGCATATCACAGCTATGCAGATGATACCCAGATTTACCTAGCCTTATCGCCAAATGACTACAGCCCCATTGACTCCCTCTGCCAATGCATTGATGAAATTAACAGTTGGATGTGCCAAAACTTTTTACAGTTAAACAAGGAGAAAACAGAAGTCATTGCATTTGGAAACAAAGATGAAGTTCATAAGGTAAATGCGTACCTTGACACTAGGGGTCAAAAAACAAAAAATCAAGTCAAGAATCTGGGTGTGATTCTGGAGTCAGACCTCAGTTTCAGTAGCCATGTCAAAGCAGTAACTAAATCAGCATACTATCATCTTAAAAACATTGCAAGAATTAGATGTTTTGTTTCCCATTAAGATTTGGAGAAACTTGTTCATGCCTTTATCACCAGCAGGGTGGACTATTGTAATGGTCTCCTCACTGGCCTTCCCAAGAAGACCATTAGACAGCTGCAGCTCATACAGAACGCTGCTGCCAGGATTCTGACTAGAACCAAAAAATCAGAGCATATTACACCAGTCCTCAGGTCCTTACACTGGCTTCCAGTTATGTTTAGGATAGATTTTAAAGTACTTTTACTTGTTTATAAAGCACTCAATGGCCTAGGACCTACATACATTGCAGATATGCTCACTGAATATAAACCTAACAGACAACTCAGATCACTAGGATCGAGTCAGTTAGTAATATCAAGGGTTCACACAAAACAGGGGGAATCTGCTTTTAGCTATTATGCCGCCCGCAGTTGGAATCAGCTTCCAGAAGAGATCAGATGTGCTAATACATTAGTCACATTTAAATGCAGACTCAAAACTCATCTGTTCAGTTGTGCATTTATTGAATGAGCACTGTGCTACGTCCGAACAGATTGCATTATTTTATGTATAATCATTTCTGTATTAATTCATTTGAAATCATTTTCTTTTTTTTAAATCATCTTAAATGTTCTTAATTTTGTTTTTATTGTTGTGATTATTATTTTAAATTTTTATGATTTTTATGCTATTGTGATTTTAATTCCTTTTTATGTACAGCACTTTGAATTACCATTGTGTATGAAATGTGCTATATAAATAAACTTGCCTTGCCTTGCCTTACCATAGACATAACAATATGTCTATGGGTGTTACACCAAATTCTATGACCATCGTATTTTGTATACCATAGAGGGCGCTGTGTTGTCAGTGTGCAGCAACTACGCAAACAGTGTAAAGAGGGAATCTGTACTTCACTTCACAAGCTTAGAAAGGCTGATTATTCACATCACATAAAACTTGTCAGATTTTAAACGCAGTGTAATCGTGAGCGCGCCTAAAAGAGAGACCATCGGATCGCGTGTCGCGAAAAATCATTTGATTCAGATCGGGACTTTGGAGTGGGTTCGCTGTTCTCTCTCTCTCTCTCTCTCTCTCTCTCTCTGTGTGTGTGTGTGTGTGTGTGTGTGTAAATTAACAGTAATTAGCGACCGAGTTCCATTACCACAGAGATATTTTTCACATTGAGTGTTTAGGATTCAAGAGAGCAGACTTGCCTTTCAGAGTGTGACAGCCTCAGCACTTCATCGTTGTGTGCCGTTATGTACTGTTTCGTTGCATTCCCCGTTGACGCTGCGTAGGGGCTGAGTGGATGCAGAAGATCCGAGGGGATGACTTCAACCCGACCAAATTTTTAAATGCATATAATTCTCAGTGTATTTCAGTGTATTTTGTGCGTTTCTGTACTTTCTATTACTGCATTTATTTTGTGCAAGTGAGATGAGTAAAGACCATCTTTTTCATGAATCATCTCTCTGGTGCAGCACACAGTATTTTACTACCTGTAAAAATACACAAACTTATCTATATTAAATTGTTTGTGGTACCTACAGTTACAAATGTAAAATATGCGATGATAATATTGATCGAGCAATTGATGTAAGGTAAGTGAAAATATATGCGCAGAATTGAGAAAATAGTATTAATGGAGATAAATTGTAGCCTATCACAGCTAGGCAAACATGTGAATGCATTTTATCCAAACAACTCTAATTGTAGTTGTAAATCTATATTTACAGTAGGCATAATTGTCATTGCGTATGCAACATGAGTCAAATACAATCTTCTGTTCGTGAACAGTTGTATTTCATTCATTATCTGACTATGCATCCATGCATTTAATTGCCATTGGCTCGTGTGATAGTAATGGATCTTAGTAGTATTTTAAGTGATACTAGACAATAATAATTGATCCCCGCACGACGGTGTAATTTACTTCCGAGTAAAGATAGGATCAGTCAAATGAAATACAATAAATGTACAAATAAATATTACAAATTAAAAAACGATCAGAAATGCGTCCAATTTTCTAATACTATTATTTGATGACAACAATACATTTGGAAAATAAAATACAGCCATTTCTGCTTTTTTTCTTTTAAACATAAAACCAAGCTGCACCCTTTTTTAAATTTCATCTTTCATTCCAAAATAGAATAATGAATGAACGAAAAAGTACACGGACCTGGTCGACGCATGGTTATATTTAGTTGATATTGAAAATATTGAAAATCGTAATTAAATTGAATCTTAATTTTAAGATGGCAGTAGGCCTACTGACATACAGAGATTCCAAATATAAACAAAAGGCATAAAACCTGCAATTTTACATATTGTTAAAATGTAAAGATTCACACCACTTTACAATGAGCCCATTTGTAACATCAACTAAGATTGATGAAAGCTGTAGAATAGAAGTGTTGTTCCTTGTTAGAGTCTGTTAATTTCAACATTTACTGTAATATTGTTAAATTTTGAAGTTTATTTTGTTAACATTAATGAACTATGAAATAACTTTAATGATCAATATATAATTATTATTAATATTTTTATTCATTTACAAAGTATGGTTTAGTATTTTTTTTTAAATAGTACAGCACTATTTTAGTTGCCGTTCAGTATCCATTTTCAAAAACTATCGGTTAATTAATCGGTATCGGCCAGTGTGGTCCAACCTAGCTATCGGTATCGGTAAAAACCAATGTCGGTCGACCTCTAGTTTCAACCTTCTCAAATACTGAGGCTTCTGGTCTCCGAATGGAGGCGTGGGTTCAAATCCCACTTCTGACAATAACTTTTCAGAAGCCCGAAAAAATGACATCTACGACTTAAGCAATATAGAATATGTTCTCAGATTTTAAATGTGGCAAATATCTATCACTTACAAAAGCTGAAACTTTTGGATTCCTACTATTACATTAATTGCACCGATACTTACAGCATAGCTGTCGTCCTGTCAGGATGACCGAGCGGTCTAAGGCGCCAGACTCAAGGGTTTCAATCTTCTCAAATCCTGAGGCTTCTCGTCTCCAAATGGAGGCGTGGGTTCAAATCCCACTTCTGACAACTATTTTTCAGGAGCCCGAAAAAATGTCATAAATGACTTAAGCAATATAGAATATGTTCTTAGATTTTAAATGTGGCAAATATCTATCACTTTCAAAAGCTCAAACTTTTGGATTCCCATTAGTTTATTAATGTCGTACTGTCAGGATGGCCGAGTGGTCTAAGGCGCCAGACTCAAGGGTTTCAATCTTCTCAAATACTGAGGCTTCTGGTCTCCGATTGGAGGTGTGAGTTCAAATCCCACTTCTGACAGCAACTTTTCAGAAGCCTGAAAAAATTCCATATATCCTTATATGTCACTTAAGCAATATAGTATGTGTTTCAGATAATAAATATTGCAAATATCTATTACTTGACGAAAACTCAGGCTGCATCCGAAATCGCATACTTCCATGCTATTTAGTAGGCAAAAAGCAGTAGGCGAAGAAAAAGTATGCATGAAATCTCAAAAACCACAAAAGAGTAGGCGAGATTTACCTGGATGAAGCACTATTTCTCGCGAGATTCAGGTGTACGTATACCTAAGTATCGTTCGAATATGCCTACTTACCTACTACATAGTAGGCGATATGGGTACGTGAGAAGAGTAATCACAAAAGAGTAAGCAAGAGATCCCCGGATGCCTACTGCGTCCCGCCCAGATTTCGAAGAAGCCCACGGGAGATCAATACGTCATCATCAAACGTGATGGAGAACAGCAACAAGGGTGTTTTCAAAAGTGAGTAACCTTACGCTGTTCCTTGTGTCACAATCGCGTAGAACTAAATTGTTTAAGGTGTAACACTAGTATAATTGTGATTGTTCTGTAAAAACATGTTTTATATGTAGGCTATAGCAAACAGGGGAGATCCAGTAAACACACGAATATCTCCAAAGTGAATGTACATAAACCACATACATCTTAAAGATGATTGTTAAATGTCTAATTTATATGTGACAGGAAAAAGTTCGAAAAGAATTGCAGATGAGCACGTAATAGACATCTGAGTGTTGTGTGCTGTTACAGTAGAATTCACTGTTGTCAACACCATTTACTTTATATGAATGGAATGTAAATAAACGCATGTACATATAGTAACTGAACATAACTGATCTTTTTTATTAATATAAATAAATAGATAAATAGAAGAGCATTTGTGTTGGATAAAATGCGGGTGTAAATGCAGTATTGAGCACATGAATCACAGAGGTGACTTGAAACTTTTCTGGATGTTACAGGGACAGGACGTGATGGACGGCAGAGACGGGTGAAGGTGGACACGGTGGTCAGCTGCTTCATCAGAATAAAGCTGCAGAATTGGCACAGCTGTTGATGGCAGTTGTTATTTACAGGCTGTGAACACACATGATTGTTAGAACAATTACTTTGAATAAAGCTTTGTTTTATGTGTCTTTGGCTTGTATTTATTTAACATCAAGGTTACTTTTATTTATTCTTTTACAAATGTATTCATGTTTCTTGTTATCAGTTAATAGAATATAGCATTAATTCATTACTTGACTGAGAATTGAGATTATTCACATTGACTGCATAGTCATGAATATGTCATGCATATGGCGTATTAAAAAATGCATGTAGTTCATTTTACTAAATATATAATTCATTAGTGGTTAGCATTTATCAGTATTATAGTTCATAAGAGTTGGTGTTGTCTAGCAATGCATTCCGAGGTCATGTTTAATTTCTAAGTAATACTTAAATCTTTTGAGTGTAAAATCAAAAGTCTTCTCCAAAGACGTGATCTTCCAGCAGCTGATTGACGTCTCCTTTGTGCAGATATTGCAAACAAGGAGGGAAACGTACTAGGTAGGGTTGTCGTGATGCCATTGGGTATTCTGTGCACCTGTCGCCTTTATTTTATTTTATTATCACTGCAGAACTTATAAGTACATACAACGGCAGGAAAAGATAGTAGGCTGTTTTATCAGTAAAAAATCATAATGACAGAAAAAACTGTAAAGGGTTTGCGTACATGTGATTCTCTACACGTGAAAAAAAAAAGATTAAATTTCTTTAAATTACCGTAATATTCATTTAATCAAAATGCATTAAAATTGCATGTGTTGTTTTTTGTTATTTATAATCCTCGGGGATGAAACAAGAGAAATCCAACAATAAAAAGAGGAAAACAAAGGAGATTTCAAGCCAGTTTTGCATGTGGATAAACAATTTTGCACATAAATAAATTAAAAACATATTCAAGTGGTTACGATTTTAGGTTTTCGTAATAAAAAATAACATCTTTAAGGATTAAACTGGGTTATAGCCTAAAAACAATCTTAAAGTTATCTGTTTCTACTAGAAGACCACAAAATGAGAAATTTGATCAACATCATAATATATACAAATAGATGAATTAAACCTGTCGCTCATATCTTTTAAATTGTTGCTCTTGCTTTAACGTTGTAGATCACATGATAACGTCATCATGGCGGATCGCATTCATACTCATCGGTACTATCAATAAACTAATGGGAATCCAAAAGTTTGAACTTTTGAAAGTGATAGATATTTGCCACATTTAAAATCTGAGAACATATTCTATATTGCTTAAGTCATTTATGACATTTTTTTGGGCTCCTGAAAAATAGTTGTCAGAAGTGGGATTTGAACCAACGCCTCCATTTGGAGACCAGAAGCCTCAAGATTTGAGAAGGTTGAAACCCTTGAGTCTTGCGCCTTAGACCGCTCAGCCATCCTGACAGTACAACAGCTTTACTGTAAGTATCGGTACAAATAGAGAACTAATGGGAATCCAAAAGTCAGAGTTTTTTTCAAGTGGTTGATATTTGCCATATTTCATATCTGAAACACATACTATGTTGCTTAAGTGACATATAATGATATATGGAATTTTTTCAGGTTTCTGAAAAGTTGCTGTCAGAAGTGGGATTTGAACCCATGCCTCCAATCGGAGACCAGAAGCCTCAGTATTTGAGAAGCTCGAAACCCTTGAGTCTGGCACCTTGGACCACTCGGCCATCCTGACAGTATGAAAGCTGTGCTGTAAGTGTCGGTGCAATTAATGAACTAATGGGAATCCAAAAGTCAGAGTTTTCTTCAAGTGGTTGATATTTGCCATATTTAATATCTGAAACCCATACTATATTGCTTAAGTGACATATAATGATATATGGAATTTTTTCAGGTTTCTGAAAAGTTGTTGTCAGAAGTGCGATTTGAACCCACGCCTCCAATTGGAGACCAGAAGCCTCAGCAGTTGAGAAGGTCGAAACCCTTGATTCTGGCGCCTTAGACCGCTCGGCCATCCTGACAGTACGACAGCTTTGCTGTAAGTATCGGTACAAATAGAGAACTAATGGGAATCCAAAAGTCAGAGTTTTCTTCAAGTGGTTGATATTTGCCATATTTAATATCTGAAACACATACTATGTTGCTTAAGTGACATATAATGATATATGGATTTTTTTTCAGGTTTCTAAAAAGTTGCTGTCAGAAGTGGAATTTGAACCCACGCCTCCATTCGGAGGGCAGAAGCCTCAGTATTTGAGAAGGTTGAAACTCTTGAGTCTGGCGCCTTAGACCGCTCGGCCATCCTGACAGTACGACAGCTGTGCTGTAAGTATCGGTGCAATTAATAAACTAATGGGAATCCAAAAGTCTGAGCTTTCGTCAAGTGATAGATATTTGCCCTATTTAAAATCTGAGAACATATTCTATATTGCTTAAGTCATTTTTGACATTTTTTCGGGCTCCTGAAAAATAGTTGTCAGAAGAGGGATTTGAACCCACGCCTCCATTCGGAAACCAAAAGCCTCAGTATTTGAGAAGGTTGAAACCCTTGAGTCTGGCGCCTTAGACCGCTCGTCCATCCTGACAGAACAACATCTGTGCTGTAAGTATCGGTGCAATTAATAAACTAATGGGAATCCAAAAATCTGAGCTTTCCTCAAGTGACAGATATTTGCCATATTTAATATCTGAAACACATGCAATATTGCTTAAGTGACATATAAGGATATATGGAATTTTTTCAGGCTTCTGAAAAGTTGCTGTCAGAAGTGGGATTTAAACCCATGCCTCCAATCGGAGACCAGAAGCCTCAGTATTTGAGAAGGTCGAAACCCTTGAGTCTGGCGCCTTAGACTGCTCGGCCATCCTGACAGTACGACAGCTTTGCTGTAAGTATGGGTACAGTTAATGAAATAGTGGGAATCCAAAAGTTTCAGCTTTTGTAAGTGATAGATATTTGCCACATTTAAAATCTGAGAACATATTCTATATTGCTTAAGTCGTAGATGTCATTTTTTCGGACTTCTGAAAAGTTGTTGTCAGAAGTAGGATTTGAACCCACGCCTCCATTCCGAGACCAGAAGCCTCAGTTTTTGAGAAGGATGAAACCGTTGAGTATGGCGCCTTAGACCGCTCGGCCATCCCGACAGTACGACAGCTGTGCTGTAAGTATCGGTGCAATTAATAAACTAATGGGAATCCAAAAGTCAGAGTTTTCTTCAAGTGGTTGATATTTGCCATATTTAATATCTGAAACACATACTATGTTGCTTAAGTGACATATAATGATATATGGATTTTTTTCAGGTTTCTGAAAAGTTGTTGTCAGAAGTGGAATTTGAACCCACGCCTCCACTCGGAGACCAGAAGCCTCAGTATTGGAGAAGGTCGAAACCCTTGAGTCTGGCGCCTTAGACCGCTCGGCCATCCTGACAGTACGACAGCTGTGCTGTAAGTATCGGTCCAATTAATAAACTAATGGGAATCCAAAAGTCTGAGCTTTCGTCAAGTGACAGATATTTGCCATATTTAATATCTAAGAACATATTCTATATTGCTTAAGTCATTTATGACATTTTTTCAGGCTCCTGAAAAACAGTTGTCAGAAGTGGGATTTGAACCCACGCCTCCATTCGGTGACCAGAAGTCTCAGTATTTGAGAAGGTTGAAACTCTTGAGTCTGGCGCCTTAGACCGCTCGGCCATCCTGACAGTACGACAGCTGTGCTGTAAGTATCGGTGCAATTAATAAACTAATGGGAATCCAAAAGTCTGAGTTTTCATCAAGTGATAGATATTTGCCACATTTAAAATCTGAGACCAGAACGACAACTATGCTGTAAGTATCGGCGCAATTAATAAACTAATGGGAATCCAAAAGTCTGAGTTTTCGTCAAGTGATAGATATTTGCCACATTTAAAATCTGAGAACATATTCTATATTGCTTAAGCCGTAGATGTCATTTTTTCGGGCTTCTGAAAAGTTATTGTCAGAAGTGGGATTTGAACCCACGCCTCCATTCGGAGACCAGAAGCCTCAGTATTTGAGAAGGTTGAAACCCTTGAGTCTGGCGCCTTAGACCGCTCGGCCATCCTGACAATACGACAGCTGCGCTGTAAGTATCGTTGCAATTAATAAACTAATGGGAATCCAAAAGTGTGAGCTTTCGTCAAGTGACAGATATTTGCCATATTTAATATCTGAAACACATGCTATATTGCTTAAGTGACATATAAGGATATATGGAATTTTTTCAGGCTTCTGAAAAGTTGTTGTCAGAAGTGGGATTTGAACCCACGCTTCCAACCGGAGATCAGAAGCCTCAGTATTTGAGAAGGTTGAAACCCTTGAGTCTGGCGCCTTGGACCGCTCGGCCATCCTGACAGTATGACAGCTGCGCTGTAAGTATCGGTGCAATTAATAAACTAATGGGAATCCAAAAGTATGAGCTTTTGTCAAGTGATAGATATTTGCCATATTTAATATCTGAAACACATGCTATGTTGCTTAAGTGACATGTAAGGATACATGGAATTTTTTCAGGCTTCTGAAAAGTTGTTGTCAGAAGTGGGCCTTGAGCCCACACCTCCAATTAGAGGCCAGAAGCCTCAGTATTTGAGAAGGTTGAAACTCTTGAGTCTGGCACCTTAGACCGCTCGGCCATCCTGACAGTACGACAGCTGTACTGTAAGTATCGGTGCAATTAATAAACTAATGGGAATTCAAAAGTCTGAGCTTTCGTCAAGTGATATATATTTGCCCTATTTAAAATCTGAGAACATATTCTATATTGCTTAAGTCATTTTTGACATTTTTTCGGGCTCCTGAAAAATAGTTGTCAGAAGAGGGATTTGAACCCACGCCTCCATTCAGAGACCAGAAGCCTTAGTATTTGAGAAGGTTGAAACCCTTGAGTCTGGCGCCTTAGACCGCTCGTCCATCCTGACAGAACAACATCTGTGCTGTAAGTATCGGCACAATTAATAAACTAATGGGAATCCAAAAGTTTGAGTTTTCGTCAAGTGATAGATATTTGCCACATTTAAAATCTGAGAACATATTCTATATTGCTTAAGTCGTAGATGTCATTTTTTCAGGCTTCTGAAAAGTTATTGTCAGAAGTGGGATTTGAACCCACGCCTCCATTCGGAGACCAGGGGCCTCATGTACAAAGACTTGCGTTGAATTAATCCTAAAACATTGCGTACGGACAAACCTGTAAATGTGCGTACGCAGTAAAAAAATCAGGGGCCTCATGTACAAAGACTTGCGTTGAATTCATACTAAAACATAGCGTACGGACAAAGCTGTAAATGTGCGTACGCAGTAAAAAAATCAGATGTATGAAACACTGCGTACGCGGAATTCCACGCATATCTCTTTGTACATCCGAATTAACGTGAAATTGAGCGCACATGCACGAGCGCAAAACCCCTCCCTGCCTCCTCCCCCGTATTAATATGGTAATGACTCCACTTTGGCAAAACCAAACGAAAAAGCAAGCAAGAGAAACTTAACAGAATGTGATTTGAAGGTGCTCCTCACCGGTAGACCGGAGAAAAACTGTTATTTGCAAGTTTGTAAAAAAAAAAAAAAATAGAGTGGGAGAGTTTAGCTGACGCGGTTAACGCAGTGGGGTTTGAACATCGCACTGTGAACGAATTAAAAAAGAAATGGTCCGATGTAAAGGTGCAGGTGGAGAACAGCGCTGCGACTTAGCCTACGTTTCAGCGCATCAGTCAGAGTCATAGAGCGCAAGCAGATGAACATCGTTGTCTTGTAACGGTAAAATATCTTGTTTGAATAAGTGCAACGTTGTCTTTATGAAATAAACAATAGTAGGCCTATGTATATAAAGGTTCATATAATGCCTCACCACACGGTGTGATGTTGACATAATGTGATTTAGTTTGACACAAAGCAACCGAGTGATCCTTGTCAGCTAGGTAAAATATTTAATAAGAAATTTCTATTTTGATTTTATGGTTATCTGCTGAATTTGCTGATGCTTGTAATTTACATGATGTAATTTATTAACATTTCATCATATTATATAGCCTATATAGCCATTGAGAGGGACATCCCAGTGGATCGCAGTGTTGTTGTTTGAATTAGTTTACATAATATATATATATATATATATATATATATATATATATATTATACACATAAGATATTTACATACCCTCTATATGTATATTATCTGTATAAAAGTTATTAATACTAATTAAATATAAAATAAGAATATTATTGTGTGTTATTTTTTTTGGTGGTGGTGGAGGGGTTGGGGGGGGGGGGTGCCCTTTTTTCAGTTTCAGCACATGCCCCTCAAAAGGTCTGTGCACGGCTCTGGTGCCACCGGCATTTCAGCTGCCCAATCGCCCGCTCTACAAGTGCGAGAATGGGCATCATTGTATCTGCGCTCTTGGTCAGTTTGTGGGTTGTTGAGGGGGGTTAACAGCCACGTCTTTAATGGATAACCGCGGTCTCCTGATATGCAGTTAAATAATTACGCTCAATAAAATAAAATAAAGTAAAACTTAGCTGTTTCCGATTCACGTATCCAAATTGTTCTTCAGATGGCGCCTTTATAGCAATGTCCGTGCAGTCGATCGCTTGCGCTTACATTAGGAAAACCGGTGATCGCTGCAAATTGAGCTTTGTTTGGCTGGTCAACTGCATGGTATGGAAATCTTATATAGGGGAGAGCGGGGCACAACCTAACACTTTTTGAATTTCGCGGTTTATGTAAATCCACGTGGGGTTCAGAGTACAATTCTTTATCCACGTTATTTTCACACTTGTCTAGTACAAATATATCGCTTTGTTTCATATTTACAGTGTATACGTTTTTCGTTATTTGCCTCAAAAGAAAGGAAGTGAAACGTGACAACATGCCCCGTAGGTGGGGTACATTGTAACATCTGAGGGGCACGTTGTAACACGACCATATGACAGCTTAAAATGTTATCTGATTGAATGAAATAAATATACACAACAAACTAAAATATTTTGTCAGTAAAATACATGTGTTAACTTTTTCAAATGAAGTAATGACGTTTAAAAAAAAAAAATAATAATCGAATTTTGGAGTTTGAAAATGAACACATCGCAACAATGCTTTGAACGGCTTTGATCGCAACACACAGCTGTACAGTAGTTCAAAACAATGTGGACAGATAGATGAAACACATTTAGACATTCAGAAGAACACTCCACTCCTCCACACACAGCTCTCATAGAACACGACACACATAAACCAGCCAAAATGCTTTACATTACTTGAAATAATAACTTCTGAACATTAAACATTGATTGTCAGCCTTTATTCACCTGTTTCTTGAGGTCTCTTATCAAAATCCTTAGAAGTAAATCGTGTAAACTGCACCGCTAATGTCACAGAATAGCATAGTTTAATAACAGCGGGGAATATTGTAACACAGTGTTACATCTTTCCCCAGCTGCGCGACTGGAATATAAAACAGGTTAGTGTCTTCTGCTGGTTTGCGAAGCATTAATAAACCATCTAAACTGATAAATAACAAATTGGAGATTAAAATAATAGCAGATTTGTCTAATTTTAAATGAATATTAAAAACTGAAATGAAAAGTTTACTTCAGCCAGAAATGTACTTTTACTATGGTAAAATAAATATTCAGCGATATCTTCAAAAGGCTTTTGAATTCTGGCGCTCTTTTTTCTCTGCATAGTGTTGCTATGGCAACTAGTAAACACCGTAAATTTGGTTATGCTAGCATGTGTGGAAATATTTAAACCACGCGTGTTACAATTAACCCCGCGTTAGGTTGTGCCCCGCTCTCCCCTACCTGCTAGACATGCGGATGATCCCGTCCCATACAGCTGGCTCAAAGACGACTGGCTTAACCCCGAGCGATCTGCCAGTTCCCTTTGGAAAGAACAATTTGCCAGGAAACCAAGCGTTATCAGCACCTGTAAGGGAACGGGTAATGCGTGGCTCCTCGCTGTCTCCAAATTTGGACCCAACTCAGCAAAGAGCTCCAAGAGGATAGCTCTTGGAAATCTGAAACAGTTTATAAGCCAGTTATCATCGTGGGCCAGAAAATCACTGTGATCCCTAAAAACGCGTTCCCTTCGGATTTGGCCATTGACAATGTCCTCCAATAAGGCCAACACTGCCATTGCCATAGACTAAGGGATGTATACATTTGCAAATGCTTTTATATGTTCTAAATCACATAATTGGTAGAAAAATATTGTCTCAATTAACCCATTTTATCAATTATAAATTAATAGCAATGTTTTTCACATTTAAAATAATTTTAAAATAATTGCCTCTAGGAGTCGCCAAGGGAAATAAAACAAACACACGCACAAAAAATACACGTACGCCAGACATGGAGTTGGCGTGGATCAACGCACATTCTCACGTTAATTTCACTGTTAGTAAATCCGACCGTGAGCGTGAAAACTGGCGTAAGCAAAGTTTTTGTGCGCAAAACCCCTCCCTGCCTCCTCCCCCGTATAAATATGGTAATGACTCCAATTTGGCAAAACCAAACGAAAAAGCAATGGCAAAAGCAAGCAAGAAGAGAAACTTCACAGAATGTGAATTGGAGGTGCTCCTATCGGAGGTAGAGCGCAGGAAAACTGTGTTATTTGCAAGTTTGTCCTCCGGAATTAATAACAAAAGAAAAAAAATAGAGTGGGAGAGTTTAGCTGACGCGGTTAACGCAGTGGGGTCTGAACATCGCACTGTGACCGAATTAAAAAAGAAATGGTCCGACGTTAAGGTGCAGGTTAAGAGGAGAACAGCGGCGCACCGTCAAAGTGTGAACCGAACAGGCGGGGGAACAGGGGATGCTGAACTAACACCCTTTGAGGAGAGAGTTGCCTCAATTGTGGGCGACACTTTACTTTCTGGAGTAGTATCCGTGTCTGTGGGAGACACGGATGTATTAGAAGAACCCCACGAAGGTAACTTCTCATTTTATGTCTTAACTTTGGTAAACATACCAGTTTACATTTAAGTTTCCAATACATGCAATGTAGCGGTACATAGGAGACTTTAATTTATGTATCCGTTGCATTTATAAATATGCGTGTACCCATAAAAAAATGGACTCAAATATCAGTTAACGTGCTTGTTTTTATTTAAACTTAGATGGTGCAGGAACATCCACTGGCACGCACTCGGAGTCATTGCCTCCTGAGCAGCCAGGACCCAGTGTCTCCGGCATTTCCAACGCTCCCCCCAGTGCTGAGGCTCGTCCGTCAGGCCGCGTCTTGACGCATGCTGTTCTGGAGTCACAACAGCAAATTGTTAGGGCCATTGGAGAAGTTAACAGTCACCTAAAAAATATAACTGATGCACTCACAGACATAAGCCAGTCATTAAAGGAATTGGTCAAAAAATAAATGTTGTCTCTGATTACCTTTTATATTGCCCCAACCACACGTTGGCGGGCTTGAATGGCTTCTTGGTTGGGCTGTATGAACGCTGGTCCTGGGTCTGGGTCATCTGGCGGTGCCACTTCCTCACCAAGAGGTATGCCATGTCTGTGCGCGACATTGTGCAGCACACCACAGGCCAGCACGATGCGGCACACTTTATTAGGGCGGTATAACAGCACCCCTCCACTCTTATCAAGGCAGCGCCACCGGCATTTCAGCTGCCCAATCGCCCGCTCTACAACTGACCGAGTGTGAGAATGGGCATCATTGTATCTGCGCTCTTGGTCAGTTTGTGGGTTGTTGAGGGGGGTTAACAGCCACGTCTTTAATGGATAACCGCGGTCTCCTGATATGCAGTTAAATAATTACGCTCAATAAATTAAAACTCAGCTGGAATAATTTCTTTAAATACCTCACTCACCAAGAAGCCACCCATCTCGCACCCTGCCACCTTGGAGCCTCATCCCAACCATGCTGTTTGTGAGGATGAATGAATCATGGGTTGACCCAGGCCACCTTGCCACAATATTTGTTAGGCGCATTTGAGCATCACATATTATTTACACATTTATTGAATGGAAATGTTTCCGATTCACGTATGCAAATTCGTCTTCAGATGGCGCCTTTATAGCAATGTGCGTGCAGTCGATCGCTCCGATTACATTAGGAAAACCGGCGATCGCTGCAAATTGCGCTTTAATGTTTGGCTGGTCAACTGCATGGTATGGAAACCTTATATACCTGCTAGACATGCGGATGATCCCGTCCCATACAGCTGGCATTGCACGACTCAAAGACGACTGGCTTAACCCCGAGCGGTCTGCCAGTTCCCTTTGGAAAGAACCAGTTGCCAGGAAACCAAGCGTTGTCAGCACCTGTAAGGGAACGGGTAATGCGTGGCTCCTCGCTGTCTCTCTTTCCAAATTTGGACCCAACTCAGCACAGAGCTCCAAGAGGATAGCTCTTGGAAATCTGAAACGGCTAATAAGCCAGTCATCATCGTGGGCCAGAAAATCACTGTGATCCCTAAAAACGCGTTCCCTTCGGATTTGGCCATTGACAATGTCCTCCAATAAGGCCAACACTGCCATTGCCATAGACTAAGGGATGTATACATTTGCAAATGCTTTTATATGTTCTAAATCACATAATTGGTAGAAAAATATTGTCTCAATTAACCCATTTTATCAATTATAAATTAATAGCAATGTTTTTCACATGTGTTGGTGCGATACTTTGTAGTGTGCAATTTAAAATAATTGCCTCTAGGAGTCGCCAAGGGAAATAAAACAAACACACGCACAAAAAATACACGTACGCCAGACATGGAGTTGGCGTGGATCAACGCACATTCTCACGTTAATTTCACTGTTAATAAATCCGACCGTGAGCGTGAAAACTGGCGTAAGCAAAGTTTTTGTGCGTACGCAGCGTTGATACATGAGGCCCCAGAAGCCTCAGTATTTGAGAAGGTTGAAACCCTTGAGCCTGGCGCCTTAGACCGCTCGGCCATCCTGACAGTACGACAGCTGTGCTGTAAGTATCGGTGCAATTAATAAACTAATGGGAATCCAAAAGACTGAGCTTTCGTCAAGTGACAGATATTTGCCATATTTAATATCTAAGAACATATTCTATATTGCTTAAGTCATTTATGACATTTTTTCGGGCTCCTGAAAAATAGTTGTCAGAAGTGGGATTTGAACCCACGCCTCCATTCGGAGACCAGAAGCCTCAGTGTTTGAGAAGGTTGAAACCCTTGAGTCTGGCGCCTTAGACTGCTCGGCCATCCTGACAGTACGACAGCTGTGCTGTAAGTATCGGTGCAATTAATAAACTAATGGGAATCCAAAAGTCAGAGTTTTCTTCAAGTGGTTGATATTTGCCATATTTAATATCTGAAACACATACTATGTTGCTTAAGTGACATATAATGATATATGGATTTTTTTCAGGTTTCTGAAAAGTTGTTGTCAGAAGTGGAATTTGAACCCACGCCTCCATTCGGAGACCAGAAGCCTCAGTATTTGAGAAGGTCGAAACCCTTGAGTCTGGCGCCTTAGACCGCTCGGCCATCCTGACAGTACGACAGCTGTGCTGTAAGTATCGGTGCAATTAATAAACTAATGGGAATCCAAAAGTCTGAGCTTTCGTCAAGTGACAGATATTTGCCATATTTAATATCTAAGAACATATTCTATATTGCTTAAGTCATTTATGACATTTTTTCAGGCTCCTGAAAAATAGTTGTCAGAAGTGGGATTTGAACCCTCGCCTCCATTCGGAGACCAGAAGTCTCAGTATTTGAGAAGGTTGAAACCCTTGAGTCTGGCGCCTTAGACCGCTCGGCCATCCTGACAGTACGACAGCTGTGCTGTAAGTATCGGTGCAATTAATAAACTAATGGGAATCCAAAAGTCTGAGTTTTCATCAAGTGATAGATATTTGCCACATTTAAAATCTGAGACCAGAACGACAACTATGCTGTAAGTATCGGCGCAATTAATAAACTAATGGGAATCCAAAAGTCTGAGTTTTCATCAAGTGATAGATATTTGCCACATTTAAAATCTGAGAACATATTCTATATTGCTTAAGTCGTAGATGTCATTTTTTCGGGCTTCTGAAAAGTTATTGTCAGAAGTGGGATTTGAACCCACGCCTCCATTCGGAGACCAGAAGCCTCAGTATTTGAGAAGTCAAGTCAAGTCAAGTCACCTTTATTTATATAGCGCCTTTTACAATACAGATTGTGTCAAAGCAACTGCACAGTATTTAAACAGCACCATAGTGTGTAAGTAACGCATTATTGTAACAATCAGTTAAAGGCCTTTTCAGTTAAGGCAGTTCATCAATGAATTCAGTGATATCATTGTCAGTTCAGTTCAAATAGTATACGATATCGCTGGAAAATGTCCCCAACTAAGCAAGCCAGAGGCGACAGCGGCAAGGAACCAAAACTCCACAGGTGACAGAGATGGAGAAAAAAAACCTTGGGAGAAACCAGGCTCAGTCGGGGGACCAGTTCTCCTCTGGCCAGACCAAACAACAGTTTGTACCAATGTCTGATTGTAGAGAACTCATCAGGATCCCATGGTGTAGCACCGATGGCCGTCAAGGTTGGCGAGGTCTTTATTGATGATCCGCCTTGGAGCTCATCTGGTTGACATCCACGGCTATTGAAGTCATCTCCAGGTGGTGATCCATGATCTAAGCTGGGTACAGACTGGATCCGGGGGACTGGAGTGACCATCTGATCCGGATACAGGCTGGGTCTGGAGGCTACGGTGACCTCGGAATAAGAATGAAACAGACTAATATTAGCGTAGATGCCATTCTTTTTACGATGCAGCGAGTGCATCAGGTGTTATGGGAGGTGTTTTCGGTTCCGGTTGACCTAATTAATGCAGCCTAACAATCCTTTAACGGATTTGAATTATAGGAATGTGTTAATGATTTTATGTGTAAGCCAGGTTAAAGAGATGTGTCTTTAATCTAGATTTAAACTGTCAGAGTGTGTCTGCCTCCCGAACAGTGTTAGGTAGATTGTTCCAGAGTTTAGGCGCTAGATAAGAAAATGATCTGCCACCCGCAGTTGATTTTGATATTCTAGGTATTATCAAATTGCCAGAATTTTGAGAACGCAGCGGACGTGAAGGACTATAATACGATAGGAGCTCGTTCAAGTACTGAGGAGCTAAACCATTGAGGGCTTTATAAGTAATTAGCAAGATTTTAAAATCTATACGATGTTTTATAGGGAGCCAATGCAATGCTGACAGAACCGGGCTAATATGCTCATACTTTCTGGTTCTAGTAAGAACTCTAGCTGCTGCATTTTGGACCAGCTGGAGTTTGTTTATTAAGCGTGCAGAACAACCACCCAATAAAGCATTACAATAATCTATCCTTGAGGTCATGAACGCATGAATTAATGTTTCAGCATTTGACATTGATAGCATAGGTCGTAATTTCGATATATTTTTAAGATGGAAAAATGCGGTTTTGCAGATGCTAGAAATGTGGCTTTCAAAGGAGAGATTGCTATCGAATAGGACGCCTAGGTTCCTAACTGATGATGACGAATTTACAGAGCAGCCATCTAGTATTAGACTGTGTTTTAGGTTATTACTTGTGGAGGTTTTAGGTCCAATAATTAATACCTCTGTTTTTTCAGAATTTAACAGTAAGAAGTTATTCGCCATCCAGTTTTTAATATCAGCTATGCATTCTGTTAGTTTTTCGAATGGATATGTTTTGCCGGGCTGCGAAGAAATATAGAGCTGAGTATCATCAGCGTAACAATGAAAGCTAACACCATGTTTCCTGATGATATCTCCCAAGGGTAACATGTAAAGTGTAAAAAGTAATGGCCCTAGTACTGAGCCTTGAGGTACTCCATACTGCACTTGCGATCTAAATGATACCTCTTCATTTATTGCCACAAACTGATGACGGTCAGATAAGTACGATTTGAACCATGCCAGTGCACTACCACTAATGCCTACATAATTTTCAAGTCTATTTAAAAGAATGTTGTGGTCAATAGTATCAAACGCAGCACTAAGATCCAGTAGCACTAATAGAGAGATGCAACCACGATCACTTGACAATAGCAGGTCATTTGTTACTCTAATTAGAGCAGTCTCAGTACTATGATATGGTCTAAAACCTGACTGGAAATCCTCACAGATACCATTTTTCTCTAAGAAGGAGCATAATTGTGAGGATACTACCTTTTCTAGTATCTTTGACAGAAAAGGAAGATTCGAAATTGGTCTGTAGTTAATTAATTCATAGGGGTCAAGTTGTGGTTTTTTAATGAGTGGCTTAATAACAGCCAGTTTGAAGGTTTTGGGAACATATCCTAATGATAGTGACGAATTAATAATATTCAGAAGAGGATCTATGACTTCTGGAAGTACCTCCTTTAGTAGATTAGATGGAATAGGGTCTAACATACATGTTGTAGGTTTAGATGATTTAACAAGTTTATACAATTCTTCCTCTCCTATAATAGAGAATGAATGGAATTGTTCCTCAGGAGATCTACAACGCACTATCTGATGCGATACTGTAGCGGGCGGCTGTATGGTTACAATTTTATCTCTAATAGTGTCTATCTTGGAGGTAAAGTATGTCATAAAGTCATTACTGCTGTGCTTTTGGGAAATGTCTAAACCTGTTGCTGCTATATTTTTAGTTAATTTAACCACAGTATTGAACAAATACCTAGGGTTATGTTTGTTTTCTTCTAAGAGAGATGAAAAGTAATCCGATCTGGCAGTTTTTAATGCTTTCCTATAAGATAAATTACATTCACGCCAAGCAGTACGAAAAACCTCTAGTTTTGTTTTCCTCCAGCTGCGTTCCATTTTTCGTGCTTTTCTCTTTAGGGCGCGAGTATGATCGTTATACCACGGTGTTACACTGTTTTTCTTAATCTTTTTTAGGCGCACTGGAGCAACTGTATCTAAAGTGCTAGAAAAGAGAGAGTCCATAGTTTCTATTACATCATCATGTTTTTCTGAGCTATTGGATATGCTGAGGAATTCAGATAAGTCAGGAAGATTACTTACAAAGCAGTCTTTTGTAGTAGAAGTGATGGTTCTACCGTATTTGTAGCAAGGAATTGAATTAACAGTTTTAGCTATCTGGATTATACAAGAGACTAGATAATGATCTGAGATATCGCTTTGCTGCAGAATTTTAACGCCATTAACATCAATTCCATGTGACAGTATTAAATCTAGAGTATGATTTCGGCAATGAGTAGGACCTGACACGTGTTGTCTAACCCCAATAGAGTTCAAAATATCTATAAATGCTGTTCCTAATGCATCTTTTTCATTATCAACATGGATGTTAAAATCACCCGCTATTAAGACTTTATCTGCGGCCAGCACTAATTCGGATAGAAAATCAGCAAATTCTTTAATAAAGTCTGTATGGTGCCCTGGTGGCCTGTATACAGTAGCTAGCACAAACGTCACAGGGGTTTTATCATTAGTACTTGTTTCTCTGGATAATGCTATATGAAGCACCATAACTTCAAACGAGTTATATTTGAAGCCCGTTCTCTGACAGACATTGAGAATACTGCTATAAATAGTAGAAACACCTCCTCCTTTACCTTTTAGACGCGGTTCATGTTTATAACAGTAATCTTGGGGGGTGGACTCGTTTAAAATAATGTAATCGTCTGGTTTTAGCCAGGTTTCTGTCAAACAGAGCACATCTAGGTTATGATCAGTGATCATATCATTTACAAAAAGTGCTTTCGTAGAAAGGGACCTGATATTCAATAAGCCAAGCTTTATCAATTGTTTCTCTGTATTATATATATTTTTTATTTGTTGAACATCAATTAAATTGTTAGTCTTGATTTGATTCAGGCGTTTTTTGTATTTTTTTGCTCGGGGAACAGACACAGTCTCTATAGTGTGATATCTAGGTGAAAGGGTCTCTATGTGCTGAGAAATAACTGATTTCTGTGACGTGAGGCGGCTAGCAGACGGTCGGTTTAGCCAGTCTGTCTGCTTCCTGACCTGGGCCCCAGTTAGTCAAGTGCAAACTCTAAGACTATGTGCCATATTTCTAGATAGAAGAGATGCTCCACATCCGGAGGGATGAAGACCATCTCTTTTCAACAGGTCAGGTCTGCCCCAAAAGCTTGTCCAATTGTCTATGAAACCTATGTTATTTCGCGGGCACCACTTTGACATCCAGCCGGTTAACGATGACAATCTACTATGTATCTCATCACCACGGTAAGCCGGGAGGGGACCAGAGCATATTACAGTGTCTGACATCGTACTTGCAAGTTCACACACCTCTTTAACAGTATTTTTAGTGATCTCCGACTGGCGAAGTCGAACATCATTAGCGCCGACGTGAATAACAATCTTACTGAATTTACGTTTAGCATTAGCCAGCACTTTTAAATTTGCCAAGATGTCAGGCGCTCTGGCTCCCGGTAAACATTGGACTATGGTGGCTGGTGTCTCTATTTTCACGTTCCGTACAATAGAATCGCCAATTACTAGAGCACATTCATCAGGTTTCTCAGTGGGTGCGTCACTGAGTGGGGAGAACCTGTTTGATGTTCTGATCGGAACGGAAGAGCGGTGTTTTGACCCGCGACTATGCCGCCTCACAGTCACCCAATTGCCCTGCTGCATGGGCGTTGTTACCGGAACCGAACAATGTACAGGGCTTTCTGAGCTAGTCACATCCAAAACCGTATCTAAGGCCCTCACATTCTTACTATCCTCTATTAAAGTTTGGATGCGTGACTCTAGTTCTGAAATCTTCTCTGTCAGCCTGACTATATTCCTGCATTTATCACATGTATAAGGCTCACTGCTGACAGAGATAGATAAGCTATACATGTGGCAAGCAGTGCAGACAACAATAGTAGGAGAAGAAGCCATTACTCACCGTGATTGTAGAATGATTTCAACTTACCAATGTTGTTAGAGTTCCTGAAGAACAGATCAGGGGGAGAAAAAACGGAACGGAACCGGCTAAAAGAGTACTAACGATATTAAACACGAGAAAAAAAATAAAAACGTGAATGGAACGCAGATGGCAAGTTAACCGGCCAGCGCAATGCTAAAAATAGTAAACAAGAGTTAAAAGCGTGAATGGAGTGCGAGCGGCAAATTAACCGGCTATGGAATGCTAACGCGCTGCACTCGTGATTATAGAGTAAGGCGAACAATCAAATTAGTCAGATTAGTTTGATGGATAAGACCAGAAATTAAGTTAAGCTATATCTATCAATTTAAAACGGCAGAATTAACAATAAGATAGAGAATCCAGTAGAAAATCCAGTAGAAAAACGAAGCTGCAGAGAGCTACAAACAAACAGACCACTCTGCAGCAAGGCAGACTGGAAGCAGGGAAACAGCGAAACAGCGACACCCACAGGCCGGCAAGGCGACACCCACGAATGCGATAAATGCGATATATCCTCTCGACCAATAAGAATTCGGCGAGCGTTCGACGCAATCTAACATGGCGGCGCTCTGAAGCGAGAGATGTTACGTCTTCAAAATGAGAGCTTTAAACTCGATTAACAATTCTGATGGTCTGGATGAGGCAGTGATAACTGCACCTGTGGTTAGAAAACGCAGACTAGACAAAGACAAAACAAAAAAGAAGGTTCATCACTACGTCTACATTAGCGGGTAGCTTATATAGGTAGATTCCCTATTGTTTAGATGAAGGACATGCTTGAAGCGGCCGAAAGGGGAATCTACTTATACATATCTGTAGGATTTTAGTTACGCAAAACCATAAGTAATGAACAAATCTCCATACTCCATGTGAAGATCAAGATTCTTTTGTCTGAACCATTTGCCGAAACGGCGCGAAAACACTGGCGTCACGATGTCTACCCGATGGTCCGTTTGCTACGCCGCAGGGAACAGAGCGGCCATAAACTTAATCCCATTAGGGAGACAACGGTGATTTGTGTTCGGCGCAAACTAGCTAATCGCTAATTCATGGCTACAATCTTTTGATCCTGGTGAAACTCCCGGAAAAGGACAATTCCCCAAAGATCGTCTCCCCCTCGACATTCCACCAAGAGCCAGTTGTCTCGCGCACTTTGGCCGAGACCATCATAAACTGAGTCACGAATAAACAAAGAACATTGATCGATTCCAGATTGCCCGTTCTGGCCCGCCGAACTCTTACTGACCTCCGCTCAAGCAGCGTGGGGTTTCCACTCAAAACCCAGAAATACCCCACCGCGCAAAGAATGTGCGGACAAATATGATACAGGAGAAAAAGAAACCAAGAACGCTATTTCGATCACTCGAACTTACTATGCAAAAGGATAGGACACCCTCCTTTCTGTATGTCAATGGGTGTTGTGTATTCATGTACTTTACTATACCTTGTGCCTTAATTAATCAAGTTATTTAGCGTGTATCCCATGTGTAACCTTATAGTTCTGTATTTAGTCTCTTTCGAAAGATCATAACGACTGCAGGTTGTCTGAGTGAATGAGAATTTCATTTTGTGTGTATTGTATGCATTACGCTAGTTAACAGAAGTTAATAACTAAATCGCAGAGAAATCTATATCCCAAATAAAATTACATGCCAGGAGGAGTGGCATGGGTGCGGGACCCCGCCCCGTGGCCACCCCATTGGTTCGCAGCCCTCGGGGTTGTGCTTAGAAAGACCCTTTAAAACTTACTGACCCGAACCAGAAATTTGGCTTGAATTGTGCTTGAAGCGCGGGCTTGAATTGTGCTTGAAGTGCTGACTTGAACTGACCGAACTGAGCGAGAAGAGCCCTGGAAACATCCTGAAAGACTCTAAACTTTCTCTGCCGAAGATCGCTTGCTCGTTCCAACTGCAAGGCATTCTTGCCCTCCAGAACTCACAAGAAACTACAAAAGACTTTCGCATCTCGATTTGAAACCTTCAGAGCCTGCGCGCCTCGCAACCCAGGCGCCAATCGAACTCTGAGAGCAACTCCGGTTGTCCAACCCTCATCCTGAGGAATTCCCAAAGACGTCATCCCGAAAGACCGACTAGCAACCAACCAACCAAGTCATCCTCTGAGACGAGCCTCCAGCCCGGACGGAATCCCCATTCCAGCCAAGAGCAAGTAAACAAGGTCTCCCATTTCTTGTTGAAATCTGGTGCGTTTTGTTTAAGTTAGATCTCTGCTTGATGACTTTCTGAGGTTGTGATTTGAGAAGCTAGTAACGGTAACATAACAAGTCTTGGGTTTTCTCAAAACTCATAAAATCCCATCTCTGAAACTGTATGAGTGTGCGTGTGAATGTGTGTGTGTGTGTGTTCGTGTTTTGAGTAGTTTAGCTTTGTAATCCTAGTGTAGTTTTCAATAAATCATTGTTTTCATTGAGAGAATTGTCTTGCCTTTTGTGTTCACAAAGTACTATTTTGCCTAGATCAAGCTACCTGGCTTTAGTTTCCCAAATTAATATTTAAGTTTATTTACGCTCCTGCCAATGAGCGTGAATAGACTTTGGAATTGATAAAGTGTATTGATTTGACCGATTCAGTGGACGACCGGTCAGGAAATATAAACTATTAATTCTAAATTGATTTCCCTGAAGTTTAGATTCGATTCTATATCCGAATCAAAATTAAATTTGAGTTAATTTCTACATATCTATGGGTACAGCAACGATCAAGATGTGATTGTTTACACTGTCGGTCATCAAGGATACGCAGAGAGAATGTGGACAGCCACGCTTTCGTTTTCAAAATTCTCCAAAAGTTTTGGTCCATTTACAATGAATCGCAACACCGGAGTTTTCAAACTAAACCACGCAAACTAAAAGCTGATGATAAATTTTGTTTTATGAAAGACCAAACAAGGTTTACAAGGACTGGACCATACTTCTCCTGGACATAACGCAAGTGGAAAGGCAGCATCTGAAAGTCTAAACAAATGAAAAGACTGACATTAAAAATAAAGATTTATATTAATTTATAGTATGAGTCCCTTATGCCATATGTTGCATGTTTTCTTGTTTTTTTTAGGACATAAACGAGCAATATTTTAGAAAAAAAAAGAATGGATTTGTAGCGTTTTGAAAAAATAAAAAATAAACTTTGAATGTATTATCGACAATATTGTTGTTTCATTTAACAATCATTGTTTAACATGTTCAGAATGAGCCAACAGACCATTTAAATAGGATAAATTGAATATAAACAAAATATATGGGTTTAGGCAAAAAATGTTATTTTTCTGAAAACTATTAAAATGGATTTATAGCATTTTGGAAAAGAGCTCCTCATTTACAACTACCTTATTCTCCATTGTCTCTTTTGTCTTTATATAAAGTGGTTAACCAGTGATCGCACCAACTCCTGCTGTTGAACTTCTGCTCCTTCACGATCTTTGTGGATTTCTAACCATAGATGCTGCATGTATCAAGGTTCACTTTTCAGTACAATCGTCCCCAACAAGTGTCTCAATGTTCTGCCATTCACATACATTGGCAGAGTATTTCCTGCCTCATCTGACCTGACCAAAATTCTGGATGCCCAGGCCACTTCTATCGTTCAAACATAACGAACGTTGTGTACACAGCAAATATATCATTAAATCATATATTTTTTTGCAATTCATATTCATATATTTGTTTACAATTTTATACCTTGTTCATAAGTCCTATTAAATGGCAGCAGCCTTAATCTTACAATTAATTCAAGTTAACAGGCTTGATAGTTTTTGTGTCCTATATGTATGTGTATTAGTATGAATATATACATGAATGTGAATTGCGAAATGATGACAGCGAGCCGGTTCCCTCTTGAATCCTTCCTTTGCGTGTAACATCACTTCACGTTCAAGTCCTCCACGCACTCTGATTCGATGTCTGAACAGCCAATCAGAGCGCTCTCTTTCCCAGACGACCCCGACAAGCCCGACGTCGATTCAACATGTTGAATTGGGCAAACTGTGGCCGACGCGAGCCCGACGAAAGCCGGCGAGAGCCGACATGGGGAACACACCGAACCGACGCGCTTCACCGACGCCCACCAACTGCCCGATGAGGCCACGCGGCCGATCGTCGGCTTGGTGTGTCCCGGCCTTTAGGTTTACGAAAGCTTTTCTTCCCAATGACATGTAATTTAATTTCATCGAATGCCAGCATGATACTAACCTCAAGAAAGCCTCACAAGGACACTGCCACATGTTACATGAATATGACAGGCATGCTATTACTGCATTCATTCAGCATTAGCCCAGCATGACCACTGAATTTCGATTACACTGTATATCAACGGTTGATCTAGGACTGGGTGGGAGTCAAGGAATTTACCTGGAACCTCACAGTTTCTCACAAAACGTTGTGTCGCCCGCCCTCCAGAGGAGCTGTAGCCTTTCGACTCAGGAGAAACGGTACAAGCAGGCGGAAGGGATCCTTCGGATTATGAGACTGACACGCTGCCCAACTGCGCCAATGAAGCCGGTGGGTTGACCGGTCTGAACAGCGAAGAACTAGCTTCTCTGTCCTTGCCTGTAGGTGCAGCCGCAACCGGTCATCTCCCACCACACAAGCGTGTCAGGATGGCCGAGTGGTCTAAGGCGCTGCGTTCAGGTCGCAGTTTCCCCTGGAGGTGTGGGTTCGAATCCCACTTCAGACAGACTTAAGTTTCAGCACGGACAACAGCTACGGCCTTCAGCCGCAAGGCTGTAACTTTGCCTTGTGTCACGTCAAGAAAAGCGTGTCCCTGACGCATTGATCGCAACAGCTTTCTCCGAAGCCTTGATTTGGCAGAATATGTGAAGCTGTCAACTGTATTAGAATCTAGTCAACACTTCACTTCATTAAAGTAATACAGCATTACTTTAAGGTTCACGAAAGCTTGCCTTCCCAGTGACAGGGAGTTTCAGTCCGAATTGTCCAGCAGGGCATTAACCTTGCCAAAGCACCACATTTCAGTCGACGTCAGAATTATTAAAAAGTGGCAGTAATGCCGACGGGTGTTCCGTTAAACTTGAGAGTTAATCCGTTGTATCGTTCGTGCGACGTCACTCCTTCCCCGATACCAAGTTGCAGGCACTTTTAAAGAATGCCTTGAAAGACTATGTCATGTCGTATTAGAATCGGGTCAATATTTCCTTAAGATGAAGGCAACATTGCTTTAAGGTTCACGAAAGCTTGCCGTCCCATTAATAGGGAATTTCATTTCCAATGCCAGCATATTACCCTTAAGAAAACCTCACAAGAACAACGCCACATGTTACATGAATACGACAGGTATGGTATTCCTGCATTCATTCAGCATTAGCCCAGTGTGAACACTGAATTTTGATTATACTGTATGTCAAAGGGTGGCCTATGACCGAATGCAATGTCGCTGGATGGGATTTAGGGAATTTACCTGGAAACTTACAGTTTCTCCTGCAATTAAACTGAGCTCGAACACACCGAACTGACAAAACTTGACTACAAACTAGAAGGTGTTTTCTTCGCATGCGTGAGGAGATATACCATTGCGTACCTGCAGATGGCAGTAGTCTGTATTTTCATTCCAAGAAGAGAACCCTGAAGTAGTGTTGCCTGTGTAAACAAATCAGCGTTTCCGAAGCATTTACTTCATCGCTCACCACAGCGATATTCAGTTTTGTAAAGATGTCTGACAATCAGCAAATGGCCCTGGCACTGTCAGCTCTTGGTTTAGCGACAAGCCCGACGGCGATTCAACATGTTGAAAACAAAAACTATCAACATGTTGAATCGGGCAAACTGTGGCCGACGAAAGCCAACGTGGGGAACACACCAAACCGACGCGCTTCACCGACGGCTTGGTGTGTCCCGGACTTTAGGTTTATGAAAGCTTGTCTTCCCAATGACATGTACTTTCATTTCATCGAATGCCAGCATGATACTAACCTCAAGAAAGCCTCACAAGGACACTGCCACATGTTACATGAATATGACAGGCATGCTATTACTGCATTCATTTAGCATTAGCCCAGCATGACCACTGAATTTCGATTACACTGTATATCAACGGTTGGTCTAGGACTGGGTGGGAGTCAGGGAATTTACCTGGAACCTCACAGTTTCTCACAAAACGTCATGTCGCCCGCCCTCCAGAGGAGCTGTGGCCTTTTGACTCAGGAGAAACGGGACAAGCAGGCGGAAGGGATCCTTCGGATTATGAGACTAACACGCTGCCCAACTGCGCCAATGAGGCCGGTGGGTTGACCGGTCTGAACAGCAAAGAACTGGCTTCTCTGTCCTTGCCTGTAGGTGTAGCTGCAACCGGTCATCTCCCACCACACAAGCGTGTCAGGATGGCCGAGCGGTCTAAGGCGCTGCGTTCAGGTCGCAGTCTCCCCTGGAGGCGTGGGTTCGAATCCCACTTCTGACAGACTTAAGTTTCAGCTATGGAAAGCAGCTACGGTCTTCAGCCGCAAGGTTGTAACTTTGTGTCACGTCAAGAAAAGCGTGTCCCTGACGCATTGATCGCAACAGCTTTCTCCGAAGCCTTGATTTGGCAGAATATGTGAAGCTGTATTAGAATCTAGTCAACACATCACTTCATTAAAGTAATACAGCATTACTTTAAGGTTCACAAAAGCTTGCCTTCCCAGTGACAGGGAGTTTCAGTCCGAATTCAAGCATTAACTTTGCCAAAGTACCACATTTCAGTCGACGTCAGAATTAGTAAAAAGTGGCAGTAATGCCGACGGGCGTTCCGTTAAACTTGAGAGTTAATCCGTTGTATCGTTCGTGCGATGTCACTCCTTCCCCGATACCAAGTTGCAGGCACTTTTAAAGAATGCCTTGAAAGACTATGTCATGTCGTATTAGAATCGGGTCATTATTTCCTTAAGATGAAGGCAACATTGCTTTAAGGTTCACGAAAGCTTGCCGTCCCATTAATAGGGAATTTCATTTCCAATGCCAGCATGATATTACCCTTAAGAAAACCTCACAAGAACACCGCCACATGTTACATGAATACAACAGGGATGGTATTCCTGCATTCATTCAGCATTAGCCCAGTGTGAACACTGAATTTTGATTATACTGTATGTCAAAGGGTGGCCTATGACCGAATGCAATGTCACTGGATGGGATTTAGGGAATTTACCTGGAAACTCACAGTTTCTCCCGCAATGTCATGTTGTCCACCCTTCAGATGAGCTGTGGCCTTTTTCCCTCAGGCGAAGGAGACAAGCAGGCGGACCGGAACAGAGAAGCCCGCTCTGTCGTGTAAGCGCTCTCAGCTATCAAAAAGCACCACGCTGCCCCGTGTGAGGCTCGAACTCACAACCTTCAGATTATGAGACTGTCCTTGCCTGTAGGTGTAGCCGCAACCGGTCATCTCCCACCACACAAGCGTGTCAGGATGGCCGAGCGGTCGAAGGCGCTGCGTTCAAGATGGGGAGCAATAGTCCGTCAAAGACGGGGAAGAAGGGAAGAAAAGGGGGAAGGAAGAAAAGGAGAAAGGGAAGAAGAAAGAGAAAAAATAACGAAAAGAAAGAGTGAAATGTGACGTTGGAACATAATACTTCCTTAGCTTGCACGCCACGATACTTTTTCAGGTTTCTTTGTGTGTGAAAATCGCGCATTTATATTACACTGTTTCCTATTGCAGGCGATCAACAAGACCGGGGTTCGAATCCAGATAAAGGCACCTTTTCGTATTGTTATTGTTATATTGTTAATTTCATTAAATAAATGCAATTTTGAAGGTTAATGAAATGTACATATGTACAATTCTTTCATGAAAAATAAAGAATGCCAATGGAACTGTGGTATTGTTGATGTTGATGTTATTATTACTTATTATTTTGTAGTTTATTGTATTAATATTAGCCTATTTATTCTGATTAAGCATAATATTATTCTTTGTTTAATTGATATTGCTTATTCTGATTAGGAGTTTTGTATGTTACATTCATTCAAGACACTTATAAATCTGTTATTTTTAATGAAAAAAAGATAGTATTTAGAATAAAATAGTCATTAATATGCTGAAAATTATAATTTCAATCATGCTAACAGAACAGCAATGAATATTAAATAAATACAATTATACTAACTATTAAATAAGTTTTCAAACAAAAATAAATGAAAAGGTAAATAAAATGAAAATAAAAGTAAAAAGCAAAAAGCAATAACTTTCCAGTTTGTTTTAATTTTACAATTATTCCAACAATACAGTAATGAATATCAAATAAATTAAATTAAATATTGAATAAGTTTTTAAACAACAATAAATGAAAAGGGAAATAAAATGAAAATAAAAGTAAAAAAAAACAATAACTTTCCAGTTTGTTTTTATTTTAAAATTATTCCAACAATACAGTAATGAATATTAAATAAATAAAATGAAATATTTAATAAGTTTTCAAACAACAATAAATGAAAAGGGAAATAAAATGAAAATAAAAGTAAAAAACAAAAAACAATAACTTTCCAGTTTGTTTTTATTTTGCAATTGTGCCAACAGAATGGTAATAAATATTAAATAAATAAAATAAAATATTAAATAAGCATTCAAAGAACAATAAATAAAAAGGCAAATATGAAAATAAAAGTAAAAAACAAAAAGCTATAATTTGCCAGTTTGTTTTTGTTTTGCAGTTGTGCCAACAGAATCGTAATGAATATTAAACAAACAAAAATTAAATATTAATTAGGTATTCAAAGAACAATAAATGAAAAGGGAAATAAAATTAAAATAAAAGTAAAAAACAAAAAACAATCATTTGCAAATTTGTTTTTATTTTGCAATTGTGCCAACAGAATGGTAATGAATATTAAATAAATAAAATTAAATATTGAATAAGTTTTCAAACAACAATAAATTAAAAGGAAATGAAAATGAAAATAAGTTAAAAACAAAAAGCAATAATTTGACCATTTTTTTATTTTATAATTATTCCACCAATACAGCAATGAATATTTAAAAAATCAAATTAAATATTGAATTATTTTTCAAACAACAATAAATGAAAAGAGAAATAAAATAAAAATAAAAGTAAAAAAACAATAACTTCCCAGTTTGTTTTTATTTTACAATTATTCCAACAATACAGTAATGAATATTAAATAAATAAAAGTAAATATAAAATAAGTATTCAAACAACAATAAATGAAAAGAGAAATAAAATGAAAATAAAAGTAAAAAAAGCAATAATTTGACAATTTGTTTTTATTTTGCAGTTCTGCCAACAGAATGGTAGTGTCACACCCTCATCACGTTCCCTCAGTCCCAATCACCGCGATCTGTCACCATCCAGCCAATCCCCACTGCACCACACCCGTGAACCATCACCAGAGTTCTAATCACCGACACCTGGACCAGCAATCACCATTCCCTTTAAATACTCACCTCTACCATTCACTCACCGGCTGGAATCAAAGTTACATGGACACCTCTCCTTGGATCTTCTCCTCCTCCTCCTCTCGATTCTCCTGTGCTCCATACGGACTGCATCTAGGTGAACCTGTGAACACATATTACCCACTTTAAGGGAAGTGACTTTTGCTCTTGCTGACGATTGTCAATGAACTTATATTTACCTGTTGGACTGTGTTTGAAGATTCGTATACCGAAGTCTATACTCACCTGTTTTCACCTGTTTGAAGTGTGCACGTCTGTTAATAAATATCACGAAGTATACTTACCCTCTCCTTGTGTGCGTGGATGTGACAGGATTCCAGCCGGTGAAATTACTACAGCTCACTCATGGAGGCGAACGCAGCATCTACCGATGCTTCTCCCCACCCATTTGCTGATATGGTGAACGTTCTCCGCCAGTCTCTGCAAACCGTTTCCACCACAGCCAGAACTAACTCCACGACGATCTCCAACACGCCCCTCTCTCGCCCCATGAGTTATTCCGGTGATCCGGGCGGCTGTAATGGTTTCCTCCTTCAAAGCTCCCTCTATATTGAAGCTAACGCTCACAATTTCCCTAATGAAATCTCGAAAATCTCATTCATGATTTCCCTTCTCACTGGGCCGGCACTTCAATGGGCGGAAGCGCTCTGGAATTCGGGAAGTCCAGCGCTGACCTCACACAATGCCTTTGTCGCTCACTTCAAGGAAGTGTTTGGAGTAGCTCTCACTCCCCTCTCAGTGCACGATGAACTCATAACCCTGCGTCAAGGCACATCTAACATACATGAATACACCTTACGCTTTCGTTCACTAGCAGCCAATAGTGGTTGGAATCACATCGCTCTCCTGGCAGCTTATCGTAAAGGACTTAAGCCACAAATTCGCAAGCACATGGTCATTTATGATGACAACGTACCGCTAGAGACTTTTATTAAGAAAGCTACAGGTATTTCGCAACATCTCTCTGCCTGTCCTTCTACGATGTCTGTGGCTAGTTCTCTCCCACACAGAGCGCCTTCACCCCAACGAGACATTGAAGAACCTATGATCACCGATTCCTATCGTCTTGACCCTGCTGAGCGGAGACGACGAATTAACAACCATCTGTGCTTATATTGTGGAGAAGCCTCGCACCTCATCAATGTCTGCCCAGTTCGTCCGCCTCGTCCAATGGTGAGTACAGTATCAATAACTCCTATCATATCTCACTTACCCCATATCGATGCCGACCTAATAGTGGACTCTCGTACTCTCCCCATACATGTACTTGTGGATTCTGGAGCGGCTGGCAATTTTATCTCATCGCATTTCATCACCAAACATCGAATTCCCACCGTCCGAAATGAAGTCAGGTATCGAATCACCACTATTCAAAACTCACCATTGGGCGATGGTAAGATCTCTCGGAGAACCAAAGAATTAACACTTGTCTCTCAACATGACCATCGTGAAAGCCTAACCCTTCTAGTACTCCCTCGAGCCAATGTTGATGTCATCCTGGGCAGACCCTGGCTTGCTACGCACCAACCCCACATCAACTGAAGCACAGGAGAAATCCTAGGATGGAGTGCGGAATGCAAGGACCACGGCTACAGTTCGCCCTCACTGGCTTCGAAACCACCACACCACTCTATTCCTCTTCACGCTACCACCATTGAGAGCCCCACCACTCATTCCTCAGTCACCATTCCCACCATCTATCAATCCTTTTCTGACGTTTTCAGCAAGGAACGAGCCACCCAACTACCTCCTCACCGGCCCTGGGATTGTAGTATCGACCTACTGCCAGATGCCAAATTACCCCATGGGAAAATCTACCCTCTTTCACGTCCTGAGCAGGAGTCCATGGAGAATTACATCCAGGAGGCTCTTCAACAGGGGTTCATCAGACCTTCCACGTCTCCAGCAGCGTCCAGTTTCTTCTTTGTCTCCAAGAAAGATGGTGGACTCCGACCCTGCATAGACTATCGGGTATTGAATGACGCTACGGTAAAATTTGCCTACCCACTTCCACTAGCTCCAGCTGCCTTGGAGGAGCTACGGGAAGCCCGCATCTTCACCAAGCTCGACCTCTGCAGTGCCTACAACCTGATCCGTATCCGAGAAGGGGACAAGTGGAAGACCGCCTTCATTACCCCGACTGGCCACTATGAATATCAGGTGATGCCCTATGGCCTGGCCAACAGTCCATCCATATTTCAAAACTTCATGAACGAAATCTTCCGTGACTATCTCCATCGTTTTATCATCATCTACATTGATGATATTTTGATTTATTCACGTAACCTCGAAGAACACCAAGACCATGTTCGCCAAGTTCTTCAATGTCTCCGTGAGTATCAGCTCTACCTGAAGGCGGAAAAATGCGAATTCCATCAATCCACCGTCTCCTTTCTCGGATACGTGATCTCTGCGGAGGGAGTTCGCATGGAACCCGGTAAGGTGGATGCAGTGGCCACATGGGCGGAACCCAAAACGGTGAAGGAACTCCAGCGCTTTCTTAGGGTTCGCCAACTTTTACCGACGCTTCATAAAGAACTACAGTCTCCTCTCAGCACCACTTACTTCCCTCTTGAAGGCAGGACGTCGGGTGCTACAATGGACCCCTGAAGCTCAACAAGCCTTCGACCACCTCAAGCTCATGTTTACCTCAGCTCCTATACTCAAGCATCCTGATCCATCAAAGCCTTTCGTAGTGGAAGTGGATGCGGCAGACGTAGGCGTAGGAGCTGTCCTGTCACAGTGGTCTGGTGAACCCCGATCCCTCCATCCGTGTGCGTACTACTCCAAAAAACTCACCCCAGCTGAACGGAACTATGGAATAGGTGATCGCGAGCTGCTGGCAATTAAGCTGGCCCTCGAAGAGTGGCGGCATTGGTTAGAAGGAGCCCAATTCCCCTTCACCGTGGTAACCGATCACAAAAACCTCCAGTACCTTCAATAAGCCAAAAGATTGAATGCACGACAAGCTCGCTGGTCACTATTCTTTGCTCGCTTCAACTTCCAAATCACTTATCAACCCGGTCACAAGAACACCAAGGCTGACGCACTATCCCGTATGTATTCACCAGATCCTACCGTTGACACTCCTGATCCAATTCTACCCCCATCTGTCTTCCTAGCGCCTATCCTATGGCAACTCGACGAGGACATCCGAACCGCCACCTTCGAGGAACCTGCGCCACCTGAACTTTCCCCGGGTCGCACCTATGTCCCTAGCAGTCACCGGCTCCCTTTACTGGATAGTACGCACAGGTCCCCAGGCTCTGGACACCCTGGCAGTAGGCGAACCCTCTCGCTCCTTCAACAGAAGTATTGGTGGCCCAACATGAACAGGGACGTGGATCGGTACGTCCGAGGGTGCTCGGTCTGCGCCGTCAACACCACACCTCGCCGCTTACCCGAAGGTAAACTCCAACCCTTGCCCATTCCCCGCCGACCCTGGACGCACCTGGGAGTCGATTTTGCCACGGATCTACCTCCCTCTCAAGGTTACACAACAATTCTTGTGGTTGTTGATCATTTTTCAAAAGCCTGTAAACTAATCCCTCTCAAAGGTCTCCCCACAGCACTAGAAACTGCCGAAGCACTGTTCCATAATGTGTTCCGAAACTACGGGCTTCCTGAAGACATCGTATCCGACAGAGGGCCTCAGTTTATCTCCAGGGTCTGGCGGGCATTCTTCCGACTTCTGGGCACCACAGTCAGCTTATCCGGATACCACCCTCAAACTAATGGGCAGACCGAGCGGAAGATACAGGAGATCTCCCGTTACCTTCGGACGTACTGCTCCCAACATCAGGACACCTGGAGCCAGTATCTACCGTGGGCTGAGTATGCACAAAATTCCCTCCGTCAGACATCTACTGGTTTAACCCCATTTCAATGTGTTCTAGGCTACCAACCTGCACTGTTCCCATGGACGGGAGAAACCTCCGAAGTGCCTGCGGTATCACTAGTTCCGGGAGAGCGAGAGGGTGTGGGACTCAGCTCATGTCCATCTGCAACGGGCAGTACGGAGGCACACGGAGAACGCCAATCGCCACAGGTTACCTAATCCTGTTTACCTCCCTGGAGACCAGGTATGGCTCTCAACCCGGGACATCCACCTCCGTCTGCCCAGCAAGAAGCTGAGTCCCCGCTACATAGGGCCTTTCACCATCCACTCACAGATAAATCCCGTCACCTACCGTCTTAACTTACCTCCACGTTACCGGATCTCTCCCACGTTTCACGTCTCCCTACTCAAACGTCACACTGAACCTCTGTTCCCTTCCTCTGCAGAATCGGAGCCACCTCCTCCTCCAGACCAACCTGAAATCCTCGGAGACAACATCTACCAGGTCCAAGAGATCCTAGACTCCCGGCGACGGAACGGCCGACTCCAATACCTAGTTGACTGGGAGGGGTTCGGAACCGAGGAGAGATCGTGGATACCCCGTGAAGACATCTTAGATCCTGCTCTCCTCGAGGAGTTCCACCAACAACATCCGGATCGCCCAGCTCCCAGAGGTCGAGGTCGTCCCCGTCGCCGCTCTTGGGTGCCAGGAGTCACCTGTGGAGGGGGGTGATGTCACACCCTCATCACGTTCCCTCAGTCCCAATCACCGCGATCTGTCACCATCCAGCCAATCCCCACTGCACCACGCCCGTGAACCATCACCAGAGTTCTAATCACCGACACCTGGACCCGCAATCACCATTCCCTTTAAATACTCACCTCTACCATTCACTCACCGGCTGGAATCAAAGTTACATGGACACCTCTCCTTGGATCTTCTCCTCCTCCTCTCGATTCTCCTGTGCTCCATACGGATTGCATCTAGGTGAACCTGTGAACACATATTACCCACTTTAAGGGAAGTGACTTTTGCTCTTGCTGACGATTGTCAATGAACTTATATTTACCTGTTGGACTGTGTTTGAAGATTCGTATACCGAAGTCTATACTCACCTGTTTTCACCTGTTTGAAGTGTGCACGTCTGTTAATAAATATCACGAAGTATACTTACCCTCTCCTTGTGTGTGTGGACGTGACAGGTAGTGAATATTAAATAAATCAAATTAAATATTAATTAGGTATTCAAAGAACAATAAATGAAAAGGCAAATAAAATGAAAATAAGTGAAAAACAAAAAGCAATAACTTTCCAGTTTGTTTTTATTTTAAAATTATTCCAACAATACAGTAATGAATATTAAATAAAAGTAAATATAAAATTATATAAATTATATATGAAGTATTTAAACAACAATAAATGAAAAGGGAAATGAAAAAAATTTAGTTTTCAAAACCAATAAATAAGTTAAATAAAAAGTTAAGTTCTCAAAAACAAGAAATAAGAAGTTTAATCAAATATTAAGTAAAAAACACAAATAACATTTTTTTACACAAATATTAACAATAGTGAACTCTTTTTGCTATATACACCACATACACACAAATATATACATTATTTGGGAATGGTTCTACGCATTTCCTCCAGCCACTGTTCTTTTGTAACAGTTTCAGTCTGTGGGCAGTACACCCTGCCCCTGTACTGGCTATGCCCCATTGCACTTGTTTTAAACTGCCCACACTTCTTACAAGTGTTTGCTTCAACAGTTCTCCTGTAGGGTCTCTTGGGCATGGTTTGCGGACTGGCAGTTGGTGCAGCAGGTTGTGAACTGGTGGCCTGCACAACTGTAGGCGGAATTATTGGCATCCCCTGGACCAATGGGATTCCCTGAACCATCGGCATACCCTGGACCATCGCCGTTCCCTGGACCATTGGCAGTCTTTGGACCACTTGCAGACCCTGAAGCATCGGCACTCCCTGAAAACTTGGTCCTGTTGATAGGACTATGTTGGGTACCATCTGCACTGATGCTCCAGGTGCTGATGGCGTAACTGACACAGGACTCTGTGCTGGTGCCTTGGGTCTGAGAGGGGGTTCCATGCTGCTCCGCTGGTTGTTCTGTCTCAGTCCGTAGACGTTTGGCAGCCTGGAGAGGCTCCTGAGCTTCAGGGAGGGACTGAGGCAACTGAATGCCCTGAAGCAGCATAGACAACTCCTGCTTTTTCTGTCTGTTGTTGTGCCACTGAATCAGTGTGTTCTGGTTAACCTCCACCAGCTGCAGTGATGTTCCTCCCATCACCAAACTGTTGCCCAGTACAAGCTGCCTTATCCTTCTGTAGTCTTGAAGGATCAGAGACCATCTTGAAAGCGCTCCCTTGCCTTTTCTTTTGGGGCTTGGGTGAACAGTGCAAAGCCTGATGAAGATGGTCTCCACCAGGCGGCAACAGTCAGGCCATTGTGCAGGTGCACTGCTTGCACCCAGCACACATCTGGTGGTGCTCTCTACTCCAGGGGTTTGAGTGGGCCTCTTAGGTACTCTGAAGCGTCCACTCAGCAGTCTCTTCTGATGTCGAGCTGCATACACCACCCGTTGCTTGTCCTGGTCATCCAGGCTCTGCCAAAGTGCAATTATGGTGTTGGCCTCCTGGTTGGTCAGGCTGAGGGCTGTGTGACCCCGGAGATCCACCAGATATTCTGCTAATCTGTCCACATGTTGATAACCAGGGACATTTTGGCTGTCAACGGCCTATTAAAAAACACCAACACACGGTACAATTAATACATTATCATATTTGTTTGATGCACAATTCCATAACAGATTATCATATTTTTTATCAGTGTGAAGCTGCTTTGGCACATTCTTTATAGTATAAAGCACAATGGAAAGAAAGCTGACTTGACATGATGTGTATTTGCAGCTTACTAATGACTTTGATGTTGTTTGTAGGGGTGGACCGATCCGATATTAGGATTGGAAAAATTAACAGATCCACGGGCCTCTTTTTTTTCCTCCTCCATTTCTACTACTACATTTGATTTATTTTAAGAAGTTTGATTACATTCTATTTTTGATTTGAATTCAGAATTGTTCTTTAAATAACAAATAAATAAGTATTCAATACATCACATCTGTTTTGTCTTAGTTAGGAAAGTAATGTTTAGTTAGGAAAGTCTGG